>NC_084648.1:20902616-21217675 GCF_019802595.1 Syngnathoides biaculeatus | reverse complement strand
TTCGTGCGTGTCGCTGACCTGACCGCGCTCAATCGGCTGCTTTGGTCGTGCTCGTTTCAAGTCTCTGAAAACAAATGAAAGCGAGCAACCTTTTCAGACCTCGGTCGGTCCGAAAGCGTCGTGCGGGTGATCGGAGGTCGCCGCTGCCCCCTAAAGGTGGCGTCAGAGCCGACTGACTGTGGTTGAGCCCAAAACATTTCGGTACGTGTCCAAATGCAGACGGCGTACGTACGTGCGCACTTAGTTTAAAAAAAAAAAAAAAAAGAAAGAAAGAAACTGGCCCGTTTCCGCCTTTTCGTATTCTCGGCAGGTTTCCCGCCGCGTTTGCCGAGACCGTTCGGGATTGATGACCCTCCTTTTCTTTTCTTTTCTTTCCTTTTCTTTTCTTTTCTTGTCCTGTCCCGTCATCGTGTCCCCATCTCCCCTCCTGACCTTCGACTGTCACCAGCGACCTCAGCGAGAACCAGATTCAAGGCGTGCCCAGGAAGGCCTTCAGGGGAGCTGTGGAAATAAAAAATCTGTAAGTTGCGTTGCCCTTTCTCTTTGCCCGTGCGTGCGATTCGCCGCATGCCTGCTCATTAATATTTCATCGCCTCAAATGTCAGCTGCCTCCCGCTTGCTGTATTGACTGATCATTAATAACATCTATGTGTGTGCGTAACCGGCATTGTCGCAGTTGTTTTATCTGTTTTGCCTCAATCGGTTCAGATGACTTCTCCATTTTGCACGTAAAGTCGTCTTTTTGTCCGACGACAGATAATTCTGTTGAAATGTTGTGCAATTATCATAAATAGTACGCAGTAGTATCTAAAAAAAGAGAGAGAGCGAGAGAGAGAGAGAGAGAGAGAGGAAAAGGCCGAGGCGTGCAAATGAAGCATCGCAGGGAAGGAATAACGCCTGCAAAAACGAAAAGCCGTCTTGACATCTGTCCCGACTTCCTCTCTGCGACCGGCGAAAGAAAACTTTTGTCTTTGTTTTGTGTGCGCAGTCAGCTGGACTACAACCACATCGGCTGCATCGAGGACGGCGCCTTCAGAGCCTTGCGCGACCTGGAAGTGCTGTGAGTCCTCGGGATGAGCGGCGGCCCGACGCCAATTGACGCTCACGATCGTCTTCGCGCCGCCAAAGATAATCATCACGATGCTGTCGGAAATTTGCAGACACGCACGGAGGACCGTTTCTGTTTCTTTAGCGCCGTTGTGTTCAGTATTTCTTTCTTTCTTTCGGGTTTTGACATTTTTTGATGGCTTTGCAGAAGGTTTCGCGTGACTGGAGGCAAACCATGTGCTTTATGAGTTGTGACTAAATTGAGAAATGGAGACAAATTGGTCAATAATATTTGTTTGGTACACTAAAACAACAACAGTTTGTCAGAACTCGTCCCAAAAGTTGGCTGAGCTGTGGCAAAATCACACTTAAGTCATATTGTCCCATATCAAATATTGTTTTCCGTGCGGTTCCCAAGAAAATTCTCGGGATTCAAGTAACAAATCTGCCGTCCAACAAAATGCCGAAGCCGCGAAGGCCTGAGGATTTTTCTAAAAGCGCGTCGAACGTCCCATTCTTTTCGATCAAAAATTGTTTTTTGTTTGTCTTCCGTAACGATGAAACGAGTTGCGCTTTCGTCCGCCTTTTGAATTTTGAATTTCATTTGTACGATGACATATTTCACCTCTAGCTCTTATAAAGGTTGTCGTCGCACTTTGCCGCTTAGATTGCGGATGCAAGACAGGTCAGAACCGGGTCACCGGGGCCAGGGCCTTCCAAGCTGTGGCTCGGGGGGCCGTCAGCGGCCCAGCTTCCATTTCTTTGCGGCCCAGGCTATGTTGTAAAAATGGCATTCGTCATGGTGTGAAATGTGAGAAGTTGTGACGTGGGTGCGAACTGAACTGAAGCTACTACTGACAGGTTTTTCTGATAGGGAAGTTTTCTAGGTATGCAAAGGAGCTAAAGCCAACTAAAAGAGGAACATCTTTCTTCATAACAGTGCATAAAGATCATTCTGTTTCTGAAGCAAAAAAATTCTTTCCTACACCTTCTCCTCTGCGTCAACTTGCGATTTGTGAACTCATCACGTTCATGTTCCTCAACTAACTCAAAATGGCCAACTTACGAAAGGTTTTGCTTCAGAATGTGGAACTAGTTGCGAGAGGAAACCGGGATGTGCAGTGGATATAAACACCCTACACACCCCGGTGTAAAACCCATAATTGATTTTGGGGGGAATAAAAGTGAGAAAATATTTCAAAACAATTTTGATAAGCAATAAGCAGTACATCTGAACAGGGCGCAAGTCAAATACAAGAGGGTGTGCGCAGTTGTGCTACCACGCGAGCTCAGTTTTGTGACAAAGTTGAGTCATTGTAACACGGTGAAAAAAATTTGCCTTTGTTTCCCCCAAAATTGAACGTCGGGTTTCGACTTTTGATATTCACTCTTGATTGCTTTTCGCGTCTTTGATGGATTCCAGTCAAAAAGTGTCCAAGCGGTCCTCGTACCCGTAGAGTAGATTTTTTTGGACGGTGACGTTGTTGTCTGTCTTCCACCGCAACCCCCCAAACCCCCCCCCCCCCCCCCGCCCGACCCCCCACCGCAGGACCCTGAACAACAACAACATCAGCCGGCTGTCGGTGGCCAGTTTCAACCACATGCCCAAGCTTCGGACCTTGTAAGTCGCACTTTGGGCCATCAGTCTCGTCCGTGTACCCTCAAATCCGTGTCTTCTCTGACCCCCACCCCCCCCCCCCCCCCCCGCAGTCGCCTGCACTCCAACAACCTGCAATGTGACTGCCACGTGGCCTGGCTGTCGGAGTGGCTGCGGCAGCGCCCCCGCCTGGGCCTCTACACGCAGTGCATGGGCCCGCCGCACTTGAGGGGCCACAACGTTGCAGAAGTGCAGAAGAAGGAGTTTGTCTGCACGGGTGAGTTGGATCATTGGTACCGCACGCGCGACCGGGATCATCGATAATATGTGAAGAATTTGCTCGGGTTCATCGAGTCGTGAAGCCAAAACGGGCGTGACGCTTAGCGACATATTTCGGGAAAGGCGAGTTAGCAGCGACGTCATTTTTGCCAGCGCGGTTAGTCAGTTTGTTATTTCCGGCAGGAACCGAGTCGAGGCACGCGGTTTGAATTTGTTGTGAGGGGCTGCAACGGGCCCCCGGGCCTCGGGTTTGCCACCTGCGTTTCTTTTTGTGAGCGCTCGTCTTCATTCGGGTCGCGGGTGAGCTGCAGCCAATCGCGCTTGCCGCCCGGCGCCGTTTTACTTCGCCGTCTTCCGAGTCGGATTTGCGGGCTTCTGGCCGGCGTTTGGCGCGAGCGGTCAGCACGCGCGGCTCGCAGTTCTGAGCTTCGGGGTCGGAATCTCGGCTCGTCGGGTCGGTGTGGGTAGGTGGCCGTCGCCCTCGTGTGGGTTTCCGCGTTCCCTTTTTTCGGATGTACTGAAATGTCGAGGGGTCGACGGACGGGCAGTCGGCCGAAGGTGGCCCCTCCCGCTCGCTCGAAGTCCGCCGCGACGATAACCAAAAGGGACGCTTGGACATTCTGTGGTGAAATATTGATCCTAAATCTTCCTGAAAGTCGGGCGAAGAAAAATGTGCCGACGTGTGCTGACTCTCTGCTGGCTTTATTGACGTTTTGCAAAACGCGTGCGTCTCGTTCCTCCTTCCCGGCTGCCTCTGGCGCTCGATTGTCAAGATGCGGATGAAGGCAAGTATTTGGACTTTGGACTTAAGCACGCACTTTGGCACTCTTGGTGACCCAAACCCAAGCATCTCTGGCTCACTTTCTGTTATTTCGCTTTGTCCTTCTCTTCACTGATTTCTGTTGGGTTGATTTATGAACAGCGACAAAGCGATGCAACTTACAATGATTTTAACATCTGTTGATTTTTTTTTTTTTTTTTTTTTTTTTACATTTATGTATGAACGAGGTTTGTTTTTCGATGTGTAAAAGTGCGGACATTACTTGAGCGTGACATAACGTGAGCATCAGCTGATCAGGATTCCCGTGAAACGAGATCTCCACGCCGTTGGATTCATTTGAGTTTTGATTTGATGAGATGTCGGAATCGTAACGTTACGTTCGCGCCTCCGTGTAGGTTACCAGTCGCCGTCTTCGTCCTGCAGCGTGTTGCAGTGCCCCGAGTCGTGCACCTGCAGCAACAACATTGTGGACTGCAGAGGCAAAAGTCTGACGGAAATACCCGGCAACCTCCCGGAAACCATCACCGAGATGTAAGACCAGCACGCAGACACGCTTCAACTCCGGGGGGGGGGGCTCACACGCAGGCAACAATTGGGCGGGGGGACGGACTTGGGCGCCGTCGTCGTTCGCGACTCGTCTCTGGAAAATAAAAGCGCACGGCCGTGAAATGAGAAATGCCGCTGGTGCGGCTCGCCTCCGATTTCAGATGAGGGAGAAAGAATTAAAAGCGGCTTCCGAAGGACGAGGCAGGTCACGTCTTTGCGTCTGAAAGCTCGGCCTTGAAATTGTCGGACTTTAAACTTTGGGACGGCTCGGCAGACGGACGCAGCTGTGGGCAGAAATCGCATCGCCCGCGTCAAATCGAGGAAACTTACCTCGTGAACAGCCGAACCAAACGTCCGACTCAGTCCGCCGGCCGTCCAGCCCGCCCGGAGCGAGACGAAGCGCCAAGCGCCGGGACCTTTCCGGGGCCGTTCGGGCGAAGCGGGGCCCGGGCGGCAGCAGCGAAACATGAAACGAAACCAGAGCGTAAATGTTCTGACTGAACGTCGGGATTGGGGTTCGAGTCGACAAAGCTGAAAAAAAAAAAAAAAAAAAAACCCAGTTGATCTGCGGGAATCGCAAACTACTCGAGTGGGTTCGACTTGACTCGAAGTGACCGCGTACGCCGGTCGCCTTGTGAGACGTCTTCTCTGGCGGGCAGCTGTGAAACCCCAAAAGCAATTTTTACAGTTTCACGTGGTCTCGTGGTCTCGGACACGTCTCCAGCCGTTTTACACTGTTAAAACGGGGTCTTATCGTAGTAACCCGCTAGAAAATACTTTGGTGGTGACAGGCAACCGCCGGCTGCACATTTGGCGACTTACAACACACGGCTGGCGTTTTGGAGCCGTCGTTTCACCACCAATGACTCAATGCGGATCCAGTGACGACGACGACGATGATGATGACGCACGTGCGCAAGTGACGAAAATACCAGCTGATGGTTGGCTTTGCGCCATCCAAAAACAATCACAAGGCACCGCACTGGAATATCATCAAAACGGGTCGTAGCACAGAAAGCGCCGCCGTTGAACTTCCGCTGTGAACACAAAGCCGGGCCACGCCCCGCCGCCAAACATTCCACAGCCCGACGCTCGCTTTAACTATTAGCGATGTGAAAATGAATTTCCTCGAACTTCTAATTCAATTAGCGATGTTTGGTTCCAGACGACTGGAGCAGAACTCCATCAAGGTGATTCCAGCCGGCGCTTTTTCGTCTTATAAGAAACTGCGCCGAATGTGAGTAGATGAAGAGCTGGAGAGATGTGATGGTGGCACGGGCCACTTTTGGCACGTCTGTGACTGCTTTTCTTTCTCTAGAGACTTGAGCAACAATCAGATTTCAGAGTTGGCTCCAGACGCCTTCCAAGGTCTGCGCTCCCTCAACTCTCTGTAAGTACAAACCGCAGCGAGTGAGCCTGCGACGCTCGATGTCGATCAATAATCGCCACCCGGCCGGCGCCTCGCGGTGAGGGATCGTGACCGCGCGCTGCGGCAAATGACCCACTTGCTCCGAGACGTTTGACGTATTTACGGCAAACAACGTCGCCTTCTTGCTACCGCTCCCCAAGTGACGAGTGGAATTCTCCTCCGGTTGGATGCCGAAGGCGCCGACGAGGTCGTCGCCTTTCATACGACACGACGATAGCTTTGTCATTTGACACGAGGAACTTTTGCAAGTATTCCGAGATGAGCGCGTCATCTCTTTCGTATAGCGTGCGGACTTTTTGCGACAATGTCCTTTGGTGAGCGCACTGTGAAATTTGTCCACGATGCTCATGACATGGCAGGGCTCAATTGAAGGGACTAAAGCAACATTTTATCGGGCAAACTTTCTGGTCAATCCCGCAGCACCTTCATTTCTGCGTTCCGCCGGGACAATTGTGTGCTTCCAACGTTGCGGGAAAGGTTTCGGCCAGGGAATCCATTCGGCGAGTTCCACTGCACAAATCGGGGTAGCGGAGGCATCTGTCCGTCTGTCCGTCCATCCCTTTTCAACGTCGCTGATCCCGGTCAGGGTCACAGGGCGATGGAGCCCGTCCCAGCCGACTTCGGGCGAAAGGCGGACCGCACCCTGAACCGCTCGCCGGTCGGCGGCAGGACACGTACAGGCCGACCGACGCCGAGTGGGAACTGAACGCACGCCGCCCGCACCACAGTTAGGCGAGTGGACCACGACACCATCAGTGACTCCCCGATCTTAGAGGCATACTTGGAATTTCGACTTTGTTACGGAAGAACTTGTAATCCGACCCTGATTTGAACGTCACCCTTTTCAGATGAACTTGAACAGAGTGTGGACCAAACAACCCCCTCAAACAGACTTCAAGAAACAAGTCCAGGTTTCCACATTCCAAAAGGGCCACGCGGCCGCCTCACGAGGGTTAGACCATCCGTCAAAAACTCCAAGAAATATTCAAAGTGTTTGTTAAACATGCGCTGATAAATAGACGAGCAAGTTGTGGATGAGTCACAAGCAAGCTGATTGAAGCCAGCAGCAAATGTTTGCGTGATCTGTCTGACAGAGGCCAGCGAGACCTGGAACTGACTCGGAAACATTTGCAGTCCAGACGGGAAGACTTCTGACGAATGTGTCGAGTAAATGTGACCCGAGCAGGACATTTGATGGCTCATCTGGGTCATCTCTTTCTCTCTCTCTCTCTCGCTCATCACCCGTCAGTTTTGCCCGATGTGAGGCCGGAAGGCAAAGCGGGGTTCTTGTGCCAAGATCTCATCTTGTTTTCGGACGCCGAACGCAGGTTTGCGGCACCTCGTTACACGTTCAGCACGCGGCACAATGAAGGGGACGCCGACCTTCTTGCTGACGCATCGCCTCCGTCGGGCCGACATGACATCTTACGTCCGCCGGCGTCCGTTTTGTGCAGCCTCATCAGCTTTCCCGGCGGTTCCCTCTCAGCCCGATGGAATGAAAGAACATCGGAAACACGGAGACGTACTACTGTGAGGCGTTGCGTTGACAAAGGAGTTTGGGTTCTTGACCCGTGCGCCAAGGAAGCCTGAGCCGTTGTTTCCGATAACAAGAGTACATTCCTCACGCCGTGATGAGCGGCAGATTTACGGAGGCTTTGGTTTCCCCACTCAACGTAAATATTGTCTTAAATATGGAGTGGTTGGCATGTTGTGAGGGGTTCAAATTTGTCAAATGGAAGGAACGGCGACGCGCTATTATCGTTGGGAAGGGCCTGGGAATCGGTAGTATGGTCATCCACGAGCCAAAATATGTCGTGAAATGATTTTGACACTCTGCGGGGGCGATTCTGCACGCGAGCGGCAGGACGGAGCCTTCCGAGCGTCGGTCCTGAAGTTTACGTGGCGGGATCCTCGGCAAATTTCGTTTTAAACTGTTGCGTTTAACTTCAAGTGGGAAGTTTGGGATTCGCTCAGCAAAACTGAAACTGGTACTTTTTTCCCACATATCCATTTCATGACATGACATTTCTTTCACATCTTTTGTCCACTTTGAAAGACCCTCCATCAAAGAGAGGTTCTGGTATGAGATGGATGTGAAAGTATTTGACAAAATGTATAATCAACACAAATCTCTGATGTGCTTCTAAGGAATGCATGTACGTAAATCTCCCCGAAATCTGGACAAGCTCACATCGGGTGTTATGATTTGCTTTGGATTTGGAAAGACGAACGCATACTTGGGACGGACGCTAAGTACTGTATAAGCAACCAAAGAAAAAACATTTGGAGACATGAGTGATTTTTTTTTTTTTTTGTATTTTGTGCGCATATGAAACGCATTCTGGTCCCGTGTTGAGCTTCATGGAACGCCCGTGACCTTCGACCCCTCAGGCGACGCAGAATTAAAAAGTGTCCGTCCTGACGACGACGACGTGGCAGGATCTTCAGCACGGACGCCGACTGTCGCCGTTGGTGCCGCGCGTACATTTTTCACATTGACTCTCCAAAGTGGGCATTCTTATCGTACGGGCCGAACCCCCGAAGGTGCCCCAATTTGGCGCAGTGGGGCGGGGCAAGCGCCACCGCGAGGGGCCATCCCCGCAGTGAAGCGCGGCGCCCTCTTTTGCTCCAGCTGACCCGAGACAAAGCGCAAGGAATTGGAACTAGCCGGGGCCAAAAAGGCGCTTCAAGCGCTTGCTTCAACTGCTGCAAGTTTGAATGTCGATTTGGATATTTGCCAATTCCACAAATGATGTTTTGTCGTTTTGTTTCATCATGCACGAGGCGGACCACTACTGCTCATTCCCGCACGTTTGTTTTGCGCAGAGTTCTGTACGGCAATAAAATAACGGAGATCTCCAAAGGGCTCTTCGAGGGCCTCTTTTCTCTGCAGCTGCTGTGAGTCCACGCCCGGGCGCACAATTTCTTTTGCCTCCATTTTGCAGTCGACGTTGGGCCGACTTTCAAGGCCGCTTTCCTGCCTTTCAGGTTGCTGAACGCCAACAAGATCGCGTGTCTCCGCGTGGACGCCTTTCAGGACCTCCACAACCTCAACCTTCTGTCGCTGTACGACAACAAGCTGCAGACCATCGCCAAGGGAACCTTCTCGTCGCTGAGGGCCATCCAGACGCTGTATGTACAGAAAACGTCCACCCGTGAGCGCCGCAAACGCCACACGAACCGCCGTTGGCAGCCATCTGGAGGCAAATTGTTTTTCGGAATTTGGACGTGGGCGCGAACGCTCGTCGCGGTGCGCCTGGCCTGCGATTGGCTGGCGGCCCGTCAAGCCCGGGATCCGAAATGGATCCCGAATGACATGAACTATTCCTCACGCGACAAAACGTTGGGATCAAATCAGTCCGACCCAAAGGGAATTCTTTCATAAGCTACGTTTACAAATGGCGGTCGTTTCATCGTGATTTTCGGCCTGCGATGGTGATGATTGGCATTTACTTGTCTCAGACTCCAAACGCGGATGGTTCTGTCACACGTTATTTTGGATGATAAAAATGCGGATCACAAAATTGCTCTTGTCTCCGAGACAACGTTGAAATGAGGACGTCAGTTGGACAAATAAATGCCGACTTCTTTTTCTGGCTGAAGCCTTTCTTTAGTTCCATTTTCATCGTACAAAGACAATGTTGGAGAACGTAGAGCAGACCAGTAACTGTAAAAGTGAACGCATTATTTCTACCCGAACGCAAATGAATTTGTGCTGGTGGCGTGCAAGGCAAATCCACCAGATGCGAGTGCGCTGATGCGCGTCCTCTTGTTGTGCGTGTCGCAGCCATCTAGCGCAAAACCCCTTCATCTGCGACTGCCACCTGAAGTGGTTGGCGGACTACCTGCAGGACAATCCCATCGAGACCAGCGGCGCCCGCTGCACCGGCCCCCGCCGTCTGGCCAACAAGCGAATCGGACAAATCAAGAGCAAGAAGTTCCGCTGCTCAGGTACGGATAAACCCGCGATTGGTCGCCGGCCCTCTCATTTTGTGTCTTCCTGCTTGCTGCTTTCCCTGGAATTTGCGTCCGCACACGATCGATTTGCTTGACTGTGACTTTGTCTTTGTTCCCCTGCAATAGCTAAAGAAGTGTATTTCCTCGCAGGTATTGTACATCCAGCACGCGCGCGTCTTTGTGTGTGTTTGCGTCAGTCGCTCCACGACAGAAAAGACGATTTTGCGCTCCCAGTTTGGAGCGGCGAGCCTTCTTCCGCTGACTCCTTTGACATGGACAAGGCTCCCATTTCAATCGGCGATCTGAAATCCACAGACTGGGTCGTCCCGTCCGCTCGGTGGGTTCTGGCGGTCAGGTGTGACTTAGCCAATCAGAAGGCTGAAAAAGCAACAGAGGCGCTTCAGTCGACATTTGACAAGTTCCGTGAACGATTACGATGAAGTAACGCAATTCCAGTCACGCTTCGTCTGGTTTTTTTACAACTCCGTTGTTATTCTGCTGATATGAAAACTTGATCCTCGTAGCATCTTTGTTTTACCACGCGTGTCAAAAACACGGAATTTGTCTCCCGTAGTCGGAGTCGTTTTAGTATGATGACATCATGGAGCCTAACCCAGCTGACTTGCATTTCTTAAAATGTGGCGATTGCTTCAAATATCCTTCCTGATAATCTTTTGTAGTTTTCTGCATCTCGAAATTGCTCTTTTTGAAATTCTCCCTTCAAAGCTTCATTTTGAGTGCCCTAAAACAATTTCTGTCAAGTCACCACGCATGGAAGTGTGTGGCTTTTTTTTTTTTTTTTTTTTTTTTTGAATGCACAGAGTTATGCTCGCACACAGTTTTAGTTGCAGTCGTTCCCACGAGGATGGAGACAATCGGATTTGCGAGCTCGGCACGCCGCGCCGCCGGCGCAATTAGCGACTCGACGAGCCCGCCGGCCGCTTCGTGCACGCAAACGATCGGACGGCGACGGCAGCTTTGTGCCCTTTGTCGCCGTACGACATCAAAAGGGCACACGCTTGCCCTGCGCAGCCCAGGGGGCTGCTGGGAAATATGCAAATTGACCACAATTAGCAAGGACGCTGGCGGCGCTCACGACAGCCGCGACGCGTACGTCCTTAAGGCCAAAGCTCAGCGGGGGTCGAAGTTTTTAAAGCCCAGTTAGAGCATGCGGAGAGGAGGCCGATACATTAAGAAGATGTTGACTAAAAATTCAGACAGACCATTGCGGTATGTTTCAAAACGTCGCGCGAGGTACGATTGTTCCGATCCGATTGCTGGTAAAATGTTTCCGTCGTGATTTTTCCTGATGATTTTGTGCTGCTAGCTTGTTCAAAGTCGAATGTTGTGCCTGACTCGCACATTGACTGAGATTCAAGACACGTTTGAAACGTGCGCTTTCGTCAAGTGTCAAATTGTCAGTTTGGATGGAAAGAGCGGGCGGATGAAAGCGTCGCTGGCGCGTTTAACCCTCTGCGCTTCCTTTTTGTGAAGCCAAATGAGTAAAGCGGCTTCTTGTCTCCCTTGCGCTGCCTCTGCGGCACACTCAGGAGTCCACCACGTCGGCTGTAAGTAACACCCGCGGACGCCCTCCCGACCCCCGCCTCCGCCCTCTGACCTGACCCCCGCCCGTGTGCGTTCACCGAGGCCGACGGCGTGCGCGGGTTCTCGCGCGTGTCCCCCGGACGACTGCGCCCGTCTCGGTCGCGCCGCTGGCCGCAACTCTCCTCCCGCTCCTGGAAACGGCTCCATCTTGCCGTTTCTTGCGTCTTGCGGTGTTCCAGCATCTCCTTGTCACGCCTGCTTCGGAGTGAGCCTTTCTGGTTTGCCCCGCCCCCCTCGTCACGTCCCCCCCTTGGCCTTTCTTTTTGCCCGTTTGCTTTTGATCTTTTTGTTTTTCTACCGACTGGCTCCCCAGGCCCGAGTTTCCCACATGTCGTCCTCGTGTGCCTCATTTTGAGACGGTTCCCGCTCCCGCCTCCTTCACTTGCCCTTCCGTGGCGCGTCGTTCCCTCTTGGTTCCTCCCAACCTGACTGGCATCTCCTCCCATGCCTCTTTCTGTGAGACCTTTCCCACCAGTTTGGCCTGAAAACAAAAATGCGGAGATTGAAGGTGTCATCGCGCATTTTCAATCCACGGACGAGACACCAGACTCCGTTCAGAATGTGTAAACGTTACTTTTTGGCAGCGCGCAGATGGTTTTAAAAGCCGGATTGAATCACATCTTAATATCTGTCGGCTTTCGTCAACGTAGCAATGTCCTTTTTTGCGATAGTATTGTTCTCCAAAGAATTCATCAGCCTGCCGTTTCCATTCCGACGCAGAGCGTTATTGTTAGTTATGACGAAATCTCCTTCTGACAAAAAAAAAAAAAATGTTGCCATAAGAAACAAAAGGCAAAGAAAAAGCTTTCAATTTCCACGAAACGTTCAACTCCTGAGGTTCCAGCAGACGTGTTTTGCGGGAATGGGGCCTGAGGTGGTCCTCGTTTCCGTTCAAGCACATTTGGAAAAGATCCTTCGGGCCTTTGCCACACTCCAAAATACGACGGCAACTTTGTGGGAAATGACTTATAGGCTCTTCCTTGCTCGCAGCCCCCCCCCCTCCCCCCTCCCTGTATTCCAGCGGAGGAGCAGTCAGTCAGCAGGTTGTTCCTTTGTGCTTGATCTAACCATGTGGCTGCCAGGTTCCGAAATGTGGAACATGGTTCTGTCAAGCACCACGGAACGGCCCTGCCAATCGGCCGAGATCCAAGACTGTTTCGCGTCCGTGTGCGTGCGCGAGCGCTTTCGCTCGCATCTTCATCTGCGTTCGACAGGATGAAAGACAAAAAAGAAAAACCAAAAAAAAGCCCGCGTGTCCCGTACGGACGTTTTCGGTCCGGGCTCTCGCCCGACCGGTGACGGCGCGCCTGTGATTGTGATCAGGTTCGGAGGATTACCGCAGCAAGCTGGGAGGGGACTGCTTCGCCGACCTGGCCTGCCCGGAGAAGTGCCGCTGCGAGGGCACCACGGTGGACTGCTCCAACCAGAAGCTGAGCAAAATACCGGACCACGTCCCTCAATACGCCGCCGAACTGTGAGTCACCGAGTCGACCGGCAAGCCCGGAAATTGCATCAGCTCGGTTGTCGTCCAAAGGCCTTTTTCGCTCTCCTCAGGCGCCTGAACAACAATGAATTTACTGTGCTTGAGGCCACAGGGATCTTCAAAAAGTTACCCCAGCTCAGGAAGATGTGAGTCAGACGCGTGGCGAGCCAAACTGGAACTAGTAGCCGTACGCGAGTCACATTTGGGTCACGAGGGCAAAACAGAGGCTTCCTTCCTCATCTTTCTCGGATAGACGTGAGACACCCCAAAGTCTGGCATTTCTTTGACGCTTTTTCTTTGCTTCTTCTTCTTCTTCTTCTTCTTCTTCTTCTTCTTCCTTCTTGCACCAGTAACCTGAGTAACAACCGCATCGCCGACATCGAGGAGGGCACTTTCGAAGGAGCTTCTGGGGTCAATGAGCTCATTTTGACTTCCAACAGATTGGAAAACGTTCATCAGCGCATGCTGACGGGACTCAGTGGCCTGCGTACGCTGTGGGTACACGCACGCACGCACGCACGCACGCACGTATGCAAATACGCCATCTGGACGCAAGTCGCGACCCAAAACTTTTTATCAATTCAACAATTGGGAAAGGATGGCCGCTACTTCCAAATGTACCTTAAAAAGGAGCTGATACGTGTCGAGCTTAGTAAAAATCTCCTCCGCAAAAGATATTTGGGAGGATTCTCCGCTTCCAGTTTGGAGGAGGCCCTTTTCCGTTCCGGCCACAAAGCGAGTCCTGAGCCCCGACATCACATTCACTACTTGCAAAAAGTAGATTTGACTTTCAGCCGCGATTCTCACCACGTTGTCTGTCCACTCGTCCGTAGCGCGCGAATGCGAATCCGCCAAGTTGAAGCGCGGGCGGTCGTGTGCGCAGGATGCTCCGGAGCAACCGCATCGGCTGCGTCAGCAACAGCAGCTTCGGCGGTCTGAGCTCGGTGCGCCTGCTGTCGCTCTACGACAACCGGATCACCTCGGTCAGCCCCGGCGCCTTCGACGCGCTGCACTCGCTCTCCACGCTGTGAGTAGCGAAGCTCGCCGGGCCCTCGCGTCCCCGAAGGCCGAGTTAACGTTCCCGTCCGTTGGCGGTCTAGCAACCTCCTGGCCAATCCCTTCGACTGCAACTGTCGTCTGGCCTGGCTGGGCGATTGGCTGAGGAGGAAGCGCATCGTCACGGGCAACCCTCGCTGCCAGAGTCCCTACTTCCTGAAGGAGATCCCCATCCAGGACGTGGCCGTCCAGGACTTTGCTTGCGAAGACGGTAGGATCGGGTTACGCGCCTTGTCCGCTCCATATTTTCCGTGAGCTGCGCTTTGGAGCGCCCCGACACATTTCAAGTTGCGGGTCGTGTAGTTTAAAAAAAAAAAACAAATCACTCTTTGGAGAAACAAACAGCTCTTGGGCATTGTTGGTTCAAAGTGAGCATTTTTATCGTGTTGCCCTTTCACCCTGTCGGCAGTCCCGTTTTGATCAAATGTGGACGCTTTTTTTTTTTTTTTGTCAATAAGAGACTTACGTGATCGCTATTAAGAGAGGTGCAATAGCTGGAGCCGTAGGTCCGTCTTGAATAAACGTGTCTCGGTTCCCGCCGTCTCCACGACCGTCGGCGCCAGGGCGCGAGGACGACAGCTGCTCTCCGGCGCCGAGATGCCCGGCGGAGTGCTCCTGCCTGGACACGGTGGTGCGCTGCAGCAACAAGGGACTCGCCGCCCTGCCCAGAGGCCTCCCCAAAGAAACCACCGAGCTGTGAGTGATTTCCTTCCACGTTCCGATTGAGCGGGCTTCGCAAAAGACGCAGTTCTCATCAGGCGGGCTGTCAAGTCTTGGGTTTGGATCTCGGAGCTTTTAGTTTGGGCCGCCTCGTCCGTATTAGTCACACACAAATTGGGGAGAAGCGGCGGCATTTTGCCGTTATTAACGTACGGTACCTGATGGCTTCCCGCGTGCATGAAAGCGAGCTCGCCTCGCCTCAGCCCGCCGAGCTCCGAAAGGGGCGTTTTTTTGATGGCTGGCGCTGAGCTGACTGCAGACGGATGAGGAAGCGATGATGAAAGAGGATCAAGTGTCAATTTTCTGTTTTCTTTCAGCTATCTGGACGGCAACCGCTTCACCCAGGTCCCCGCGGAGCTCTCCGATTACAAACGCTTGACGCTCATGTGAGTGTCGGCGGAGGGAACTTGAGGCCACTCGAGTTGCCCTTTTTATAATCTGGATTGCCTTTTGCGCTGTGCCAAAGCTTAAACGCATCTCACGGCGTTTTCGTCAGCCGGAAATGCGTGTGTGGAGTGACCAACGTCATCCTGTCCTGCATTGGCACCGGCATGTGCGCCTGGGCCTTGATGCACCCGTTCTTGTTTCCTTTTCAGTGATTTGAGTAACAACCAGATCGGCACGTTGTCCAACCACAGCCTCAGTAACATGTCCGAGCTGCTTACCCTGTGAGTCCGGCTTGACGTCAGCGTGTCGCGTATTTGAAATTGTGCGTCTGTCCTGACCGACGTGTGACTGTGCAAGCGTTGTCACGGTTCCCGCAAACAATGAGCCCAAAGAGTCATTTCTCGCGGCGCTGCCTCTCCCCGTCTCCGTGACGACGTCTTTCATTTGTGTCATAAAGAATCCTGAGCTACAACCGTCTGCGGTGCATCCCCGTGAGGGCCTTCGACGGACTCAAGTCTCTGCGTCTGCTGTGAGTGCCGTCCGAGCGGAGCCCAAAAGACGCAAAGCCGGCCAGACTTTTCTCACCTGAGCGCTTTGTCAGGTCTCTGCACGGGAACGACATATCGCTGATCCCGGAAGGAGCCTTCCAGGACCTGTCGTCGCTTTCGCACTTGTAAGAAACGCACACGCGGGTTACCCATAAACATCGTGACGTACAATGCGAGGGCTGTGCCACGAAACGTTCACAGATTGGAGAATTGGAGCGATATGCCCTGACATCTTTGTTCCGATCGGAAGCCGTGCGGCAGCATTCTGAATGAGCCGCGGCTTTTTCGTGCAAGAGGTTCCATCGGAAGACTGTTACGATAGTCAAGTCGACGTGAGATAAAAGCACGGACGAGCTCCAAAAGGGAATTTCAAAGGCAGTCGGCAAATCTTTGCGGTCGAAAGAGATGGGGAAAGCCCTAAAAATCCAGTCCATTCCACAAATGGACTGACGACGTCTTTTCCTCCATGTTGGTTAAACTCATTGCTGCACTTCTGCGGCACTTCAACCTGCAGCAGTTGTGCGTTTACACACCTGATGCCTTGCTTCAAAGTGACGTTGGGATTTGCTTCCGTGTCCGACGTGTGTCAGAGCTGATGATTTGCTCCTTGAATGTTTTGACGATTGGGTAGCAAGAAAGCGACGGCGCCTCGCCGATCCAGCCTTAACCTTGCGCACGTTTGCCCGCGCAGGGCGTTGGGCGCCAACCCGCTGCACTGCGACTGCCACATGCAGTGGTTGTCCGACTGGGTGAAGAGCGGCTACAAGGAGCCCGGCATCGCCCGCTGCGCCGGGCCCGGCGACATGACCGACAAGCTGCTGCTCACCACGCCGTCCAAGAAGTTCACCTGCACAGGTACGTCCATTCCTCTGGTGCAAAGAGAAGGCGCCTCCAATTGTTCGGCATTTTCAAACTGCTCTACAGTCTTGTCTGAAACCGTATAAATAAGAGACCACCTGACACTAGTGTCAAAAGTTTGAAGAACCATTTTGCTATCCTGAATGGTCACGCAAGTGTCAAAAGATGAAAAAAATGATACAATCCTCCCATTCATGGCAAACGCGGCGCCCGTCAATTGTGACGAGTTGAAACAAAGAAGCCAGAAAAATCCGCTGCTTGGCTCACTTGGCCCATTTGGCGACTTTTTCTCATCATTGAAGGTTAAGTCCTGGACTTTCTCTCCTGCGCTGTACTCGCCTGTACCGTGTACTTGGTGTATTCAGACTTCTAAGAGTTGCAGATCCAAATTGATTCCTGCCCAGGAGAGATGAACGATTTCATTTTGACGGTTTGCACGGGAACGTTGAAAAGTCGGCAAAGGTGCTTGTGAGCGTGCTTTCTGCTTGCTTCTCATCTTGATGTGAAACGCTAACTTTTTTCATCCCATGACTGAATCCTATTTTGAACCTAATCTAACTGACGCACTGTAGAGGTCCCGGGGCCTTGTGGTTTTCTGGTGCCAGGTAAAGTAGCCCATCGCATATCTCGCCCCCCCCGCCCGCGTCCTCCCGTCCCCCGCCGCCACCCAAGTGGCGCCTCCCCCGGCTTGCTCGACGTTGTCCCGGCCCAGTTCCTCCAGTCTCAGCCACCTCCGCCGTGACTCTTCTTTTTCCTTTCCAACCCCCACCGTTTGAACCCTTGTTGTGTTTCGTCGTGGCCGCTAGAAGCAAAAGTCGCTCGCAGCGAGCAAGTCTGCGTCTCTCGCCGTCTAACCGCCCGTCCGTCCGACAGGCCCGGTGGACGTCGCCATCCGGGCCAAATGCGAGCCCTGCCTGTCGAGCCCGTGCAAGAACGACGGCACCTGCTCGGAAGACCCGGTGCGCTACTACCGCTGCGCCTGCCCCTACGGCTTTAAGGTACTCGCGGGCGCCTCGGGGAAAAAAGCGGCGGGCGGAGAAGATTTGACGTGTGATTTTGAAGGAGCGCTCGGGCCTTCGGTTCTTTAGGGCCAGAACTGCGAGGAGACCATCCACGCTTGCATCGGCGACCCCTGCCACAACGGAGGAACTTGTCATCTCAAGGAAGGCCAAGGCACCAGTTTTTGGTGAGCTCATTCTCTTCAAATTCACATTTCAATCAAAACATTCATGCGAGACTTCGGTGCTTTTCTTTTGGAGTTTTACAGTCTTTCAAAGATCAGATGCAAAAAAAAAAAATGTGTTTGAATGATTTGACTTCACGGTGTATATTTTGAACACGACAGAGAAGAAGACGAATATATTTTTTGCTTTCTGTGTGCTCCATATTAGGGAAAATAGTCAGGGAGCAAATTAAAAGCGATTAACCAATAGGCTTAAGGTTGATATCATCCGACGAGTCGCAATAAAGACGAGTGCTGTATTCATCATATTTCTCAGCGGACTGACTTTCAATTTGAATTAGCTTCTGAGCATGTATTCGTCGCATTGGCTTCCCCCAGTTTGAAGTTGTATTCGTGTTGTTATGTGCATCACGCTAGAATTTATATTTATTGCAATGATTTTTTTTTTTTTTTTTTACAATTACATACAACTATTTATCAATTGATCATTGCGTGCATGCACGCTTGTACGTGATCAACATTTGAAAGCGTTTGTCAGTCGTTTGACGTATGCGCACGCGTGGTGACGTCTTCAAGTCATGAAAACACACAAGATGGAGAAAAGAAGCGTCTGTCTGTCTCCCAGCGACGTAAACATTGCGGGAAGGGCGGCCCCTCTATTCAAATTCACATCGATATTCTAATATTTGACATCAGCAGGCGCACCGGTAACGTCCGTCTGGTCTCGCTAAGGGAATGGACCCCCTCAGCGGAGAATCAAGAGGATGCGGCTCACATCTGCATCCTGCCGTTTTTCATATTCATATTCATATTTGAGGTCTCTTTGCGTCTGCATTTTCATTTTCGGTACGGTGACTTTTCCCGGTGCGGCACCGGGTGGGCGCGCGGGAGCGTTTATTAGGCGCATAATAACGCAGTCATTACAGGCTCGAGGCGACGCAATCGTGAATTTGTGGCGCCGGAACGCAAATGACGCAGACGGTGGGCGTGCGTGTGCGTCGCCTCCCAGGTGCGTGTGTCCCGAGGGCTTCGAGGGCGACTCTTGCGAGTTCAACATCGACGACTGCGAAGACAACGACTGCGAGAACAACTCCACGTGCGTGGACGGCATCAACAACTACACCTGCATGTGCTCGCCGGAATACACAGGTAAACGCCGCAGCGTCTCCGCGGTAACGCGCCCGCCGCTGGAGACGTCTCCTTGGCGACGCGCGAGCTCACGTCGGCGCTCGAGTCTTCCCAAAGAAAAAGTAGATGAAGTCGTCAAAAAGTTTGAGCACAGTTGCCAAAAGGGTTTTTTTTTTTGTTGTTGTTGTTGTTGTTGTTGTTGTTGTTGGTATTGGCAGACTTGCCGAGTACCCGACACCTTGAAATGAGGCCTGGAAGGCAACTTGCTCTTCCCTAGTTTCAAACAGAAATACTGTTGACCACAAAGTCAAAAGAGTTGAATATGGTTTTCCAAGTCAATTTAAGACAAAACCACACCCAAAGACAGTCGTCCTGTTTTTGTGGCCATTTTCTACCCCGCCAAGCGAGCCGGCGCCCAACGCCGGACGCTCGCTCGCTCGCTCGCTCGTGGGTCTGGAAGATGATCCCTACGAGGTCGTCCTCATGGTCAGACGCGGCGTCAGAACGGCGTCGTCCCAACATGGCGCCGGCCCGAACGCATCACCCGCATTATCCGTCGTCAACGAGCAGCGCTGACGTGGTCGGGAACGACGTGTCCCGACGCCGCCGTGCCGCGCGTCTGCTTGACTTCTAACCTCTGTGGCGCTCTCATTTGTCCTTCTCTCGTCTCGCTCTGCTGTCCGCCATCCGCCATCTTTTCTGTGGTCGCAGCCGCAACCAATGAGGTGGAGAGAGGTTAGTCGCTTCTTGTCGCTGTCCCTCTCTCCGTGCTTCCTTCCTTCCCTCCTTCCTTCCTTCCTTGGTCCCTCCCTCCCTTCGCAGCGGGTTAACAGTGCATGTTCGGTTTCCGCTCCAAGTTCATCTTTTTTGAACGTAGCACTTTAGTTTTATTTGACTTTTGCTTGCAGTCAAACGAGCACACCGTACGGCGCTGATTCTCAACTGCCGGGTCGTCGTGGGAGGTAGTAAAAATTGTTGTATAGCATGATAATTGGTCTGCAGGATTCATTTCCTGAAAAGAAGAGATCGGCGTTAAGATGGGAGTTTTTTTTTTTTTGTCAACGGTTTTCGCCTCATCCTCGATTTGCTAAGAAGGTGCTCCAAAAGGCGCAGGCTACACGGAAGCAATGAGCAGTTACGGTTAAAACTTCCGAGTGTACATGTCGATGATTGTCCCAGGTTGAGACAACAGTTGAGAACCAGCGCTGGCTGTATTTCCGTGCATCCCAAAGAAAGGCAGACAACCGCTGCCGCACGGCATATCGCGGCTGTCCGAAGAAGCGGCCTTTTTGCCGATAATGGCGGCATTGTAATGAATTTGTGCTGCTGTTCCGTGAATATTGCAGAGTTGGAGGTCATTGTTGAGAATTTTGCCGAAAGAGCGGACGAACCTTTGAACGATTGGTGGAAAGGAGAAGATCCCGCTACGCAACGACGCAAACGACCATTCCAAGTAGTCCAACCAAAGCTGGCATTTGGTTTGCAGTACAGTGTGCGACTGCACTTTGTGCACCGCAGCCTACCTCGGAACTCGGCTTCGTTCAAGCCTCTTCCTTGGGTGCGACCTCTGGTTTGGCTGCTCTTTTGTGCGTTTTCTTTGCCACGCGCCCCGCCTCGGCAAAAAGATCGCTGACGAGTGCCGACAAAGCGGATGGAGCTGCGGTTGAATGCGCCCGTGACGGCCTTGAGAAGTGTGACCGCTCAGAGTGCACAACCTCTGCACGGTGGCGCTTTGTCCGCCTCGGGAAGGCGTGGCGTACCTCGTGTCTTGTAAGGAGGACTTGCTAAGTATGAGCGACTTTTCAAACACCGCTCGTTAACCTTTAGCAAGCCTTTTGAACACAGGCGCAAATACCACGCGCGGCCCAAGCGATTTTGTAATTGCGCCCGCCGTGGACGTCGCGGTGTCGGGAGCGCCGTTTGGTTTTGAACATTTCCAAGTTCTGAGTTTCAGGAGCAGCAGGACACGCTTGAGAATGTCAACGGGGAAACGAGATCGTCAGGCCTGCCCGTCGCACCGAGGCGACGCATCTCGCGGCGCGTCGGCTGAAACTTTGCCTTTGTGCGTTCCCAGGAGAGCTCTGCGAAGAGAAACTCGATTTCTGCGCTCCCGAATTAAACCCGTGTCAGCACCATTCCAAGTGCATCCTGACCCCGCACGGGTACAAGTGAGTAGCCGAGACGGCCGCATGCGTGACCGTCGGCGTAGCTGCCAGTTTCGTCTTCTTCCTCTTGTACTTGAGTAAACGGCACGTCTCAGCCTCGCGTCTGCGTGTATTTCGCAGGTGTGAGTGCGGCCCGGGCTACACGGGAGAGCACTGCGAGCTGGACTTGGACGACTGCGACGGACACAAGTGTCAGAACGGCGCTCAGTGCGCGGATGCCGTCAACGGGTACACCTGCGTGTGTCCGGAGGGCTACAGGTGAGGAAGGCCAATCCCGTGATGGGATTCTCCCTCGCCATATTAGGAATGACGATGGGAGCCTTAAACGTTGCATTTCTAGATGAGCTCAGTGGATTGACAACTGGGTGGGGGAGGTCGTGGTGGGGGGGGGGGGGGGGGGCTGTGGAACGTTTCAGAGCGCATCCCAAAAGTTTGCAAACCACTGGAGTTTGTCCTTTTCCAGAGTGGAGGAGGAGGGCTCCCCCTTGTGTTCACTCAGTAGATGTCGCATCGCAGCATATGTCTTCCTCCTTGTATCTTATTATTGAATACCATCTCTGAGGCCACTCTGCATTTAAGTCAGAGTGGAAAAATGAACTGATTCTCTTCACTTGACTCAGTGGAAGGGGGAAAAAAAAAAACGTGACTGCACTCAATATAGTTTCACTCTTTCGTTGACTCTTGACTTTTATGCTAACCTAGTCAACAGTCAAACCAAAAAAGGCAAACTAGCAATGAAAAAATGACTTTTTTTCCAGATTTTGCTGGAGACACAAATTCAGCAAAGTGGCGTCGGCATCATTCTGACACCCCAAACGACACCCCCCCCCCCCCCCCCTTTGGTCCCAGGCAAAATCTCAACCCGTGCGAAAAAGGATCCCGATTTGGGCCGGTGGATCCGCTCGGGCACGAATTTGGGCTTTGCTCCAAGGGCGCCAGTCCTAACGGCGTACTCGTGTGTGTGTGTGTTGCAGCGGGTTATTCTGCGACCTTTCCCCGCCGATGGTCCTCCCCCGCACCAGCCCGTGCGACGACCACGACTGCCTGAACGGGGCGCAGTGCGTCGTCACGGGGACGGACCCCCGCTGCCAATGTCTCCACGGCTACGAGGGGGAGCGCTGCCAGACGCTGGTCAGCGTCAACTTCGTCGACCGCCAGTCTTACCTGCAGCTGCCCTCCGATCTGATCTCGCCGCCGACCAACATCAGCCTGCAGGTGCGAATGTCGTCGGCCTCGACGTGGACGCCCCGTGGCCAAAAAAATGCTCACCCGTGTCCGTTGCTCTTGTTTTCCTTTCAGATCGCTACAGATGAGGACAGCGGAGTCTTATTGTATAAGGGAGCTAAGGAGCACATCGCGATGGAGCTTTATCGGGGACGCGTGCGCGTCAGCTACGACACGGGCACCCACCCCCCCTCGGCCATATACAGGTCACGCCCGCCAGCGGACGCGAGCGCGACGCCGTTCTCACTCTCACGAGCGCGCTTTGTCCCTCAGCGTGGAGACGGTGAACGACGGCAGTTTCCACGCGGTGGAGTTGCTGGCGTCGGAGCAGACTTTGTCCCTGTCCATCGACGGCGGGCCGCCCAAGTCCATCCGCGGCGTCGGCAAACAGTCCACGCTCGACGTGGAGTCCCCGCTTTACCTGGGAGGTGAGGACGCGAGCTAAGCCGCGCGAACCCAACACGTACTCGCGGGGTCACGTTCAGCCAACCCTTTCCCAAAAATACTCGTTTTTTTTT
Source organism: Syngnathoides biaculeatus (assembly GCF_019802595.1). NCBI lineage: Eukaryota > Metazoa > Chordata > Actinopteri > Syngnathiformes > Syngnathidae > Syngnathoides > Syngnathoides biaculeatus. The sequence continues at coordinate 21,195,164 of NC_084648.1, read as the reverse complement.
TTTTTTTTTTTTTGTTTTTGTTTTATGGGTCATTCAATCAAACGAGTTCCTGCCTAATGCTGTCGGTCTTCATGAGCTCCGAGCATGAGCAAATATTTACAAGGTTCGAATCTCGGCTCTCCTTGTTTCCCCACCCACGTCGATTCCGCGTGTAGACTCGTTGAAAAAATCGAGAATTGTTTGAACCCTCGTCGGTCTACGTGGCCCGAGATGGGCTCCAACTCGCCCGGGTCCCAAATGATGAACACAACGTGAAAAAAAGGAAGGGATGAATAGTTCTGTCTTGGGAACGTGTTTGTGAACTATTAATCGTCCAGAATAATGGTCAGTTGTGAGTTGTTGCATCATTCAGTTGGCCTTTGTTGACAGAAATCTAACCCAACAAGCCCTGTTTAGTCCTTCTCTCCAGTGTGGAACTCCAAAGAAAGAAAGAAAAAGGAGTTCCACCCCCAAAATAGCGGCAAATATTTTCGGAACGCAGCCGTCGCGCCTGGGCAAAACGCGGTTTCGGTCAGCAACGGCGCGCGATTGACTGGCGGTCGGCGTGTTGCAGGGATGCCGGCGCGCGCCTCGGCATCCGGGGGGGGCCCGGGCGGCCCCGAGGGCAGCAGCTTCCGCGGCTGCCTCCGGAACCTCTACGTCAACGGCGAGCTGCGGGACCTCGGGTGGCCCGGTCGAGGGGTGGAACCGGGGTGCCGGCCCTGCCAGAGAGGGGCCTGCGTCCAGGGGGACTGCCGCCCGACGGGACATCGCGCCTTCGCCTGCGCCTGCCGCCCGGGCTGGACCGGACCGCTCTGCGACCAGCGGGTCGACGACCCGTGCCAGGGCAACAAGTGAGTTGCAGGAGCCACTTCCGGCATCATGCTGAAAAGTGTAATGATTGCTTGATGGTTTTGATATTTACAACAAACAAAAAAAACAACCCCTGACTAAACTGACTAGTTCGCCTCCCGCCCGATGACGCTGGGCTCACCGCGACTCTCGTGAGGATAAGCATCTCAGAAAATGGACGGATGGATTGGGTGCAAAAATCACCAAATTTGGGACCAGGCTCAGCGGGGTCCCCGGCACGAGAGCCCCCGTTGTGCGCGCCCGCCTTTTTTTCCAGATGCAAAGGCGGCAGCTTTTCTGGAATTTTCTCAATTCTAAATTCATCCGCTTGCAAAACGACGGCAGTTCGGGCTGCCGGCTTGCGGCAGACGGACGAGGAGGTGGAAGAAGAGAGCGGACGACGGCGTCGATTTGATTTTGGAATTCGAGGCCTGCCCTCCGCTGGGCACTTTTTTACATTTTTTTTCCCCCAAACTTTTCCGCAGGTGTGTCCACGGAGCGTGCCTGGCCATCAACTCGTTCTCGTACTCCTGCCGCTGCCGGCCCGGATTCGTCGGCGTCCTCTGCGACGAGCGGGAAGCGTCGGACGCGTGCGGCCCGTCCCGCTGCAAGCACGGCAAATGTCGAGTGTCGGGACTGGGCAAAGTCTACTGCGAGTGTGACGGCGGCTACGCCGGAGAGGCTTGCGACAAAGGTGCCGTTCCTCCTTATCGCAATTGATGGGAGAGAAAATCGCGCCTCGGTCCTCGTTTGTCGTGAGCGTCTAACGATGTTTGTTGTTTGCGCCTTTTAACCCTTTCGTCTGCCGACTCGCTCCTCCAAATCAGCTTCACCCGATCGTCCGCTTAACCCCGCACGAGGCCTCACGCAGGTGAGACTTCACTGTGGCACTTTTTTTGTCCTTCCTTCCGCTTTGTACAACTTGCCTTTGTTTCATCTCATCTTGTCTGCTTCTTATTTAGATTCTTTTCCAAAAAAGAGTCGGCAATGGACATTTCCTTTTGTTGGCTTGCTTCCCACTTTGCGCTCCGTTACCTGCTGATCTCAGGACCCGACCGGGTTTATTTTCAGGACGCGATTTGGAAACCGATAGCAAAACTTGCACGTCAATCGTAAAGCCGACTGGGAGCCACCGGAGAGACTTTAGAATTGGAGCCATAAAAGGATGCAAGAGTATCTCTCTGAAAGTTGCCGACTCCTGTTTCAATTGCGAGCAGATTGAAGCTGCCGGAAGGAGTTGACGTCGCAGACGCAAACTCGGGAAAGAAGTCAACTCGTTCTTGCGGCCTCAAACTATTCGGGTCGGTCGGCGCTCGCCGGCCCCGTTCGGCCGATAGGGGAACCGGTCGCGAGGCCCGTCGATGAAAGCGACGGACGAGCGTGCGCTTTGGGGAGTGAAGCCACGCCCCCCCAGCAGCAGCACCAGAGCAACGGCTTCGTGTTTGTGGCGGCGCCGTCGACGTCACGGCATGACGACTAAACAATCTTTCAAAAGAAGTCAGACGGAAAGCAACGGAAGGCTTCAGCCCGACGCAAAATTGATTACTATGCCGATTGATTGAGACCACGGTTTGTCCTTGTTGTTTCCGAGACAGCATTTCCAAAATAAGAAATCTGACCGAGACTATTTATTTTTTATCGACGTCATCATATTTTCTGTTTGTCCCCACCGCCCACGCTTCCCTCACGGCTTTGTGTCTTCCCTTAACGCGCCCCCGTACCCCCGCCTCAACTCTTCCTGTCCCCCGAGATCTTCTCAACGCAGCGAATAATTGTTGAAATTTGTCGGCAGAGGTGGCCTGCCGAGGCGAACGGCTCCGAGATGTCTACCGGCGACAGCGAGGCTACGCGGCGTGCCAAACCCAGGAGAAGGTCTCCCGTCTAGAGTGCAGGGGCGGCTGCCCGGGGGCGGCGGACGGACACGGGACCTGCTGCGCCCCCCTCCGCAGCAAGCGCAGGAAATACACCTTCCGGTGCGCTGACGGCTCCTCCTTTGTTCAGGAAGTGGAGAAAATTGTCAAGTGTGGCTGTACAAAGTGTCCCGCATAGAAAAGGAAAACAAAGACTTCACTCTTTGCCACTTATATGTTTTGCGTCCCGCCTTCCTCGCTTGCTTCCCTCTGAGATCCCCACAAAAGCCTCCGTCGGTTCCTTTCACAATCTGCTCCTCGAAATGTGCTGCGCAGTACAACGCCAGACTTGGTGTTTTTTTTTTTTTTTTTTTCTTCCGAAGTGGAGGAAAAGCGGCATCGACTTCTTCGGGTCGCTGGGACGACTCGGCCCGGGCCGGCGCCGAGAGCCCAAGATTGAGCCGAATGGGCGGCGTGCAAGAGGCTGGACGCAATACTCGCCCCCCCCCCCCCCCCCCCTTTGAAATCATTCAATTCATCCAGCTACTGGCCAAGAAGTCTCCCGTGTTTTTTGTCACCTCCCAGGTTGAGTACTCCCCACTGCCGAGTATTTATTGTATCATAAATACCTGCACTTATCCAGTAGATTCTCCCCATGTATCAAGTCTGATTCTTTTAATATATATTAATTTATATTTCTCCTTATTTTTGTATTAAAAAGACATAATCTGTCAAGATAGCTGAACTAACATCACGGTGTCTTTTATTTTCTTTTGTTTTTTTTTTTGTGCTTTTCAGAGACTTGGGTTCCATTTTGATCTGCAATTGTGACATGAGGACAGTGCGTGTGCGCGTGCGTGTCTGTGTCTGTGTTTGTGTGTGTGTGTGTATATATATATTTTTGTTTGTTTTTTTTGTTTGTTTGTTTACCGTGTGGTGACCAGCAGTCGGTCGGTCTTTCTGTTAAGCGTACGAGAAGCGCAGATCTCGTGAGTAGCGTCGCCCCCTCGCGGCGGCCTTAGAACTGTTTTGACCTTTTGATGAAATGTCTGCTTGAAGGAAACTGTGACTTTTTTTTTCTAAACGAAACTACTTTGTTAGCCCCTTCGGTCTCCCGTGTTTAACATGTTGCTGCTATGTTTTTGTACCGTAGACTCGGATCCCGATCCGTACGTTGTCTGGAGTCTCCCGCTGCGGCTGTGCGGGGGGGGGGGGGGGGGGGGGGGTCCTTGTGGAACTGATTAAATATGCCCCTCCCAACCTCACCCCCACCTCTAAACGTGTGCATTGTGCTTTTTAGATCCCGTCTCTCGCCCAGACTAATGTCAGCTCCCCGACTGATCTTTGTTAATTAAAACCAATATTTACCTCACACTCTTTAGCGCTGCCTTTTTTGTTGTTGTTGTTGTTTTTGTCTGTCCTGCCGTGTTTTGTGCGCCGAACCCAAATGATTTCTTATTTTCGGCAGTCTGCGTCCTCCCCGCTTGGCCTTTTTCGCCTTTGGTCACTACCCGGGAAGTAGCTTTGAAAAAAAGGTGGCTGTGCCTCGCTTTCTTTTGTAATTTATCAACCATTGCAAATGGTTGACGTCTGCGTGGGGACGTTGTCGGCCCCCCCCCCCTCCTTTGCCCTTGCCCCCCCACAAAATTTTCAAGGCTACTGCACAACGTAACGTGAAGCTCTCTCATGCTGATCGAACTTTGATTTGGCTCAACTTGCAAAATACATATCGAGTGAAGAAAACAAGTATTTGCTACATCGCAATTTCTCCCACTTGGAAATCATGGAGGGGTGTGAAATGTTCATGGTAGCTGCACGTCCACTGTGAGAGAGATCATCGAAAAAGAAAAATCACAATGTATGATATTTTTTCAAATGATTTATTTGTGTGATCCAGCTGCAAATAAGTATTTGAACACCTGTCCATCAGCTCGAATTCTGACCCTCAAAGAGCTGTTCGTCCGCCTCTCAAAGTCCGCCTCCACTCGCATGAATGTTCCTGCATCCGATGCACCTCTGTGAGGTTGTTAGCTGCAGAAAGTCACCCGACCTCCCCGTACAATCAGTAAGACTCAAACTTGTAACGTGGCCAAGGCCAAAGAGCTGTCCGAAGACACCAGAGACAAACTTGTACAACGCCGCATGGCTGGAAAGGGCTACGGAGCAGCTTGGTGAAAAAAGATCCACTGTTGGAGCAGTCGTTAGAAAATGGAAGAAGCGAAACGTGACGCTCGACCTCAACCGGAGTGGAGCCCCGTGGCAGATATCACCTCGCGGGGTCTCAATGAGCCTCGGAAAGGTGAGGAATCAGCCCGGGACCGCACGGCAGGACTCGGTCAACGACCCGAAAAGAGCTGCCACCGCCGTTTCCAAGGTGGCTGTCGGTAATACGTCGTGGTTTGAAATCGCGCGTGGCACGGAAGGTTCCCCTGCCTAAAGCGGCACGTGCCAAGCCCCGTCTTAGGTTTGTCAAGTCACGGGGGAAAGTTTTGTGGTCAGACGAGATGAAAAATGGCTGCGGTAACCGTGCTTGGAGGAAGACCAATGACGAGTTCCATCCCGAGAACACCGTCCCTACTGTGAAGCACGGGGGTGGTAGCATCGTGCCTCGGGGACGACCGCGGCCGTCTATTGTGAGATTTTGGGGAGCAACCTCTTTCCCTCAGTCGGGGCCGTGGCGGGGGTCTTTCGACACGACAATGACCCGAAGGACACGGCCGGGAAAACCGAGGAGTGGCTCCGTAAAGAAGCACGTCAAGGTTCTGGCGTGGCCTCGCCAATGGAAAATCTTTGGAGGGAGCTGAAACTCAGCCAGGACACCTGTCTGATCTCGAGGAGTGGGCCAAAATCCCTCCTGCAGTGCGCGCAAACCTGGTGAACAACTACAGGAAACCTTCGACCTCCGTGACTGCAAACAAAGGCGACTGTACCAACTATCAACATTGGTTTTCTCAGGTGTTCAAATACTTATCTGCAGGTGGATCACACAGATCAATCGTTAAAAAAAAAAAAAAATCAAAGATTGTGATTTCTGGCTTTTTCTTTTTGGATGATCTCTCTCACAGTGGACACGATGTCAATTTCAGAGCCCTCCATGATTTCCAAGTAGGAGGACTTGCAATCCAGCAGGGGGTTCAAATACTTCTTTTTCTTCAGTGTTAAACAGAACAATTCCATATGTGGAATATTTGTTTCTGTCGCCACAGATGATGTTTCGGATTTCACGTGGACGTGTAAGCAAAAGTGAACCGCGAAACAAAACATGCGAATCGTATTTTTCCAGCAGATCGACTTGAAGCGTTTCTCATCCGTAAACTCATTTTGTGATCTTCAACAACGGCTGTCAAACTCCTTTTTGTCGGTTTTATGGTTGTGAAACCATGAAAATCTTTAATGGCCTCATCATACTTCCACATGACATCTGTGAACTGTTTTTTTTCAACCCTGGTTTGATGTTCGGGAACACAAAAGTGAGATCCCAACGTTATCGTTGAGGATGTGAGATTTTGGATTTTTGCGCAGATTTAAACAAGAAGCATGGAAAGATTAGTCTTCACTGGCCCGATCCGGCCCCCGGGCCTTGAATTTGACACCTGTGTCTTAGACTATCAAAATCCTGAATTATTCCTTGAGCCAAAGGAACAAAAATGTTTCCTTGACTATTTCTGGCATTTCCAATATTTTGCAAAGTTTTTTTGGGGTGTTTTTTTTTTGGGGGGGTGACTTTTATTGATAATTTTCATGACCTCATCAATGTGAAGCTCCTGCACAAAACTTTTCAATGAAGAAGAAAAGCAACATCCAGGCTGCTATGTGACAAACTGCAGGCTGGACAAAATTCGGTAGCGGCCTACTGTATGGAAAATTGCTGCAAGGACGTGTCGGCGCCATCGCTTCTTCTTCTTCTTCTTCATCATTTGTTTCCACGTCATTCCATGAAGGAACATGCACCGCAGACAAGAAGACAAGTGCAGGAAGTGATGGAGGTGCTGGAGGTGGTGTGAAGACCAAGCCAAAAAAAAAAAAAAAGAGGCCCATTAGCGGTACCCGAAGAGCCGGCCAATAAGCGCCGCCGACGGCCGCGTTCCCGTCTCGGGTTCCATCAATAATGGAGGCTCGCTGCGGCCGATATCGTTTTACGGCTCCTTTGTCGTCTTGGATGTCGACGCCGAAGCTTTTCAATTCGTTGCGCCTCCGAAAGAGGAATGAGGTGACCGATCGAGGATTAGCGTTGAAAACGAGCCGTCACGACGCTTTGGCGATAATCAGGACGCTCATGAGGAAGACCATGACGAAGAAGATCCACATGAAAAATCGATCCATCACCTTGGCGACCTTCTTCCACTCGGCAGCCTTGAGGCACGTTGCCCTCTGCTCTCGGAAGCAGTCGGCCACGTACTGGATGTTCTTCACCACCTTGGGGAAAGAAAAGACGGCTGCCCGTTTCAAATGGTCAGTCCAACGGGCGGCTGACGGAAATCGGCTGATCCATTTGCCATTTGCTTGGATTTCATGCTTCTCAAATGAGCCGGAAATTGAAAGACAAAACGTTGATCTTTTTGCTTTCCTTAACTTCCAAATAATAATCAGAACCTTTTCAGTTTTGTCCATTTGCAAACTGAAAACGTAACTCGCGAACGATACCTGCATCGCGCGGTCAATGTAAACGCCAAGCGGAATCCGGTTCAGACGCTGTTATTTGAATCCCACCTCAGATGAAGTCACGCTAAGAAGTCGGGTCTTGTACCTGATCGTGTCGGAGGCTGCAGGCGCAGGCCGGCGGCGGACGTTCCCCCCCGGGATAGAGGACCCGCTCCTCGGCTCCTCCATTCCAGCGCCGGAGTTCCGGAGGGTGAGTCGCGGCCTCCGAGTCCTTGCGATGCGTTCGGTGCCACGGGGCCTCTCTCGTCTCGCGCTCGTCGCTTGTTTTGCCAAAGGGGCGGGTTTTGCAGCCGTCCTGGCGGCGGAGCTCGCGGTGGTCGGGGCCGAAGTCGACGTCGCCGGCCGTTTCGTCGGGGCACGGCTGGCTCGTCTCACTCCCTGCGCTGGTGCAGTTCTCCCCTACCTCGTAGACAAAAAAGATTTTGGACATGTAGTCTATGATGAGGACTTTGGCCCAGCGGGGGACTGGCTTGGCCTCAGCTCCGCAGAAATGAATGTTCATGATGAAGATGGTGAGAGACGTCGACGCTGTGACCATGGTCATGGTCGCAATGTAGTACTTCCCTGGAGAAGAGAAGAACCGCTCGGTCAAGTCGTCCGTCGCTGATGAGCCCGATGAGCGGATCCCGATCTCTCGTGCGTAAAAGGAGGGTGACCACTTTGCAGAAATATTCATGCAAAAGTCGGAGGGTTATGTTTTGGCTACAGTGCACCGAATATAAGGAACTCCAAAGCTAAACGACAACTGCTACAGGAAGGCGGAAGTCAAGATTCCTAGCCTGAAAGCCTGAGCTGTGAGGCCGACGTGCCGAGCGCTACCCTTACAGATTTTGTACTGGAAGCAGTGAGGCGGCCTTCCCGGAGGTCGCATGCAGTTTTGCCGGCCAGAGGATCACCCCGGCCACGCGACTCACCGATGTAGGGCATGCTCTCGGCGGGCGGCATGCTCTCGGCCACCAGCAGCTGGAAGACGGTGAGCGCCAGCAGCACGGTGACCCCCAGAGACACCTTCTCCCCGGAGTCGGCCGGCAGGTAGAAGCCCAGCGGGGCAAGGAAGGAGATGAGGAAGCAAGGCAGGAGCAGGTTGAAGATGTAGAAAGAGGACCGGCGCTTCAGGAGCAAAGTGTAGGTGACTTCGGTGTAAGGATCCGAGCAGCAGCCGTACATCATGACGTTCCTGGTGGCCGGCATGCCGTGGCACTCCCACTCCACGTTCTCCACAAAGTCAGACAGGTCGCCGCTGTCCATCCCCAAACTGACGTCCACCTGGGCAAGGACGAAACGCAAGCTGTGCCGACCGCAAACTCGGACTGGCTTGGACGGGAAAAGATGACACGCCGTGGCGACCCCGTACGGGGACGAGCCAAAGGGAGAAGAAGAAGAAGATTCTCTTGCTTTTTGCACACCTGGTTGCCGTTGTAGGTCCAGGAGCCAAAGGTGAGGTTGCACCGCTGCCGGTCGAAAGGGAAGTAGGCGACATCCACCACGCAGGTGCTCTTGGTGATGGCCGGAGAATCCCAGACGATCTCGCCGTTGTAGCGCAGCTTCACGTTGGTGTCGGACGGCGCCGACGACTCCTCGTCGGCTCTGAACGCCCATCGGAAGGCACGAGTCAGTCGGCCTTTACCGACCGACGCCGGCTACTCCGCGCGCTCGAGCAAGTGTGGAAAAGAATCTCGGCAGTCGCGGCATACGCCGTCGTCTGGCGTTTGCTAACTAACTTGTTATAGAGGACGATGTCAGGTTTCCAAACCAGGTCACTGGGGATGTTAATCATCTCCACATCGTCGTAGTCCTCCTTGTTCCACTTGAGGTAGGCGTCGTGCCACACCTGCCTGATCCACAGGTAGGTGGTCAGCACCTGGTTCCGCTCGTCCTGCAAGCGCGCACGACATTTATTGCAGTCGTCACGTCAGATCGCAACACTTTACTTTTGTGCTCGAGATGAATGTGATATGAATGCGGCAGGGCTTCCGCGCGCCATCTGGTTGCTGCGCTGGACACACTGCGGGACTCCGAGTCGTCGCCCGACTCTCGAGACTCAACGTGGCGTTGGTAAGCTCGCCCTCGCCACCTTGGTCTGCCTTTTACGTTCCTGAAAACCTTGAAACGTTCTCTCTAGCTGATTTTTGTTCTTTGTCTCCAGCCTGCCTTCTGCCCTCGCTTCCCGCAAAGCGGTGCTCACCTCTTGCTAACCCCGCCGCGTCGGTCCTCGTCGGAAACCTGTGAAACCTGGATCGAGTTCTCAGAGTTCTGGGTAAATTAGCGCGGCGTGATCGGAAAACATTCCGATGGACGACACATTATCACCCGTGAATGTTGCGAGTGCCTGTTTTGAGAAAGGATACAGACGATACCTTTATTTTATTTTTATTTTCGTAGCGACAACCTGGGCAGAACAGTGGCGCAACTGGTTCTGAGGACCGAGGTTGAAATCCCGGCGCCGCCGGTGTGGACTGCGCGTGGCTTTTCTTTGGGCATTCGGTTTCCCTCCCACGTCCCAAAAAGTTGCCTCCAGGTGTGACTGGTCCTTTGTTTCTATGTGCCCTGCGATTGGCCGCCCACCTGCCAGAAGAATGCTGGGATTGGCTCCAGCGCTCCTGCAACCATTTTGAGGATAAGCGCCTTGGAAACTGGATGGATGGATGACAACAGTAAATGCATCCATCCAGTTTCTGCAGTAGGTTCAACTGGTCAGGGCAGACGCACGCAAGCATTCCCAACCGCAAGCGATTTGGAGTGGTCGGTGAACGGAGCGCGCATGTTTTTGAGGAAAGCAGAACACCCGGGGGAAAACCACCCAGGCGCCGGGACAACATCCAAAGTCCACACAGGCGGGGCCGGGATTTGCACCGCCAACCTCGCAAGTGCCAGGCGGATCACCGTACCGCTGAAAGTTGTCCTTTCATTTCAGCTGACATCTCCCGTAAACGTTTTTGTCCGGCGTTTGAATGTTGAGAAAATTTCCTTGCGGACATTCTGGACTTTCAAATATTAAACATTCGACATTAAAAGCTGGTTTTAAGTTTCGGTTTTATGAAAACCAATTTTTCAGTCGCCCTTGAAAATAAAAGTGCCGCTCGCATTTCTCATCAAATTTGTATGGAAAAGTGTCATTTTGAAGCATTTCATGACATCTTTTGTTTCGTCGGTGGGCCAGCCGTGTAATATCATTTGACGTTATGCAGCTGTGCTCGCTTCCTCGTTACTCGGGCAGCTCGGAAGCCACGAATCCACTCACCATATCTTTAATTTGGGAAAGCGTGATCTGAAGGGAGACGTCGAGGGCTTTGTCCGTGTCCAGCACGGGCCGCAGGGCATTGGAGTAGTCCCGCATCAGGTCGCGGAGAAGTTTGCGAGCGTGATGTCCCCGGGCACCCTGACAAGCTGAAATGGAGTCTTAGGAAAGCACTTTGGCAACGCTTCACTCCAAAAACTGACCTTGCGCCAGAAGGCTGAGCATCCCGGCAATCAGCGCCGCCGCCGCCGCCGCCGCTCTCATTTTCCACGAGACGAGGGCGTGAACTCGGCGACGCCACCCGCGAGCTCGATTTTCTCTGAACGACGGACGGCGAGTGGCGACGTTCGATCCTCCCGGCTGGGCTCTCGTCGCTCGTCCCCGTCGACGTGCATCGTATACGTGCGCGATGGCCGCTTTGTAACAAGAGAGCAAACGCGCGCGTCGCACGCATCGCGTGTCACGGACAGTATGCGAAACGTGACGCTCGCGCCGTGAGCCACGCGTGAGCGTGAACCCGAAAGACTTATGCGCGCACGCAAACGTTGACCTTTTGTGCCCGCGGGGTCAATCGGCATCAGCACGCGTCACACACGCCGATGGCCTGGGTGCAGATCCGGGATCGGATTTCAGCTCGCGCTTGGAAACAAGACGAGGAGAAGAAGAAGAATCGGAAATGAAATGAAATGAACCTTAATGCCGCTGGGATGCTGCTTCACCTCCAACTTGTTCTCATTTCAAAACAATTTTTCTCACGCAAAAGAATCTGTTACTGCCCTTATTAACTCTACAGAGAAGAGTGAAAAAAAAAAAAAAGAATTTCGGTGAAATGAAGGAAATAGAAATCAGGAAATAATCTGCATTGAAAAATTCTGTTCCAGGCTCAAATTGTTGCCAAAGTGCAGGCAAGTCTACAAGGAGTAAAATAAAACCTTTTTCAAATGAAAGTCCAGCACTCACCCTTTAAAAAAAAAAGCCCGGCGTACACTTGCTGTCGGCGTTTGGCTCGTGTGTAATTTTTTTTTTTTGTAAGTTTTTTCTGTTTTTTTTTTTTTAATATTGACCTAAAATCAACTACGTGAGCCCAACACATCTTCAGTACGTTCGGGCTCGACTTTCTACTGGAGTCGATGGAGTCTCGGAAAGCGGCAAACGAGGTCAACGTCGTCGGCGTGAAGTGTCGCTCGCGTATCGCAGGTGTTTCCTGTGTGTGCGCGCCACGCGATTTTGCGGCCTCGCCACTTGCGAGGGTCCACGACGGAGGACTTTGTGCTCCGCTCTTCAATCATCTTAAATGTGGGATTTGTTCCCTTGCCTGAACGAATCCCGTCCGGCATTGAACGGCGACGTTTGTGAGCGGACGACCGAACCCGCTCTTCAATCATCTTAAATGTGGGATTTGTTCCCTTGCCTGAACGAATCCCGTCCGTTCCCACCTCGCAATCGCTTTCCGCGGAAAGCTGTTAAAAAGCAAACACGGGAGAAAAAAGTTGGGACTCGAGTCCATCCGCAAAACACAATTTTGAGGTTTTCCAGCAGCAAATGAAAAAAAGAGCCCCAAACTCAGATTGGCGTCCTCATCCCAAATCGGCCGTCGACCGCTGAGGAATTCTGACCGCAACGCGCGGCAGAAAGCGAACATCCGAATTTGTGTTTCTTTGCTGGATCCGATGAGGAAGCGACCCAACTGAAGCCTGAGGAAAACGGAATTGGAACATTGTCGTGACAGACGTTACGTCTCAAAATAGAAAACAACAGCAATGAACAACAAAGTCAAATCGATTTTCTGTTTTGATGTTTAAAAAAAAAATAAAAAATAAAAAATGTTGCTTTTTGCAAAACTAACAAAGAAACACAAAATGAATGAAATGATAAATGAAAAAAGTAGAATCTTGAAGGGTTGCGGTTTCAAAACGTTTTTAATGGGCAACATTTCAATAGTTTATTATTCTTGGAAATACAGTACATTGCAATTAACTGCATCAAAACAATGCAATGATAATAATGTAATGATCAATAAAATTTGAGCATTATTATACTGGTAAAGGTAGAATTTTGTATTACACTGAATTTTTCTCGTATCGTGTGAGATTCTTCCGGTGTACCTCGCGTCACGCCGTGGCCGACGAATTCGATCGTTTCAAAGTTGAGCTCTATTGCCTGAATTATTGCTGTCACAATCATTCCGGATATGAAAAGAAACAAACGTATTCATTTCTGAATGTAAACCGTCGAATGGCAAAATCGGCGCCGACTTTCAGAGTCAAGAGTCTGTCATGATCCCGGATTCCGGCCAGGGCTGGGCGTGGCCGTCTAATCGGAAGGGTCACACCTGCGCCTCATGACCTCCGATTAAGACCCAGTACATATCGGACCCGGGGGGACGACAGAGACTCTGCTAGACCGTTGCCTCTCATGCCTCGTTCCCGCACTACCGTACTCCTGACGCGTTCCACTCCCGACCAACGCCCGTCTCCCGACCTACCCCGTAAGCCTGCCGTTACTGATCTCGCTGCTTGTTTGGACCGACTCCCCGGTAACCGACATTGGAACGGATAAAGGCTTATTCCGCACTGCTTACCTCTCACCTGAGTCGTGCATTTGGGTCTCGTCCGTGACAACGTCCATCCGTCTACACTATTTGCGATTCAGCGAAAAAGGCGGCGCGCACCTTTGCTGCCGGGGGTTGGGCTCAGGATTTGGGTCGGGGTCGGGGCTGGGGCACGTCGCCCCGGCGCTCAGCCAAGTCGGGAGATCGCCGTCAAACCTTATGCTGAAATTGAGTCCTGATGGCATGGAAACGTTTCAAAGGGCAGGTAAGAAAAATCGGATGTTTCTCGTTTGCAGGCACCGCAAGGGACGGTTTGGAAGCGGCTCAGGGTCAAAACACCCTGCAGCGGTCCAGACTGAAGAAACGTCGTCTGGCCCGCTTCCTCTCGTGGCTGACGGCGATCCGCACGGCGCACTCGAAAACCTGCTGGACTCCTCGCTTGGTCAAGGACGAACACTCCAGGTAGCCTTTGGCGCGCACCTCCTGAGCCACGCGCCTCCCGTCCGCCGCCGAGACGCAGGCGCCCCGGTGCGAAGCCGACTCCCGCACGTCCGTCTGGGTGCCCACCACCAGCACCGGCACCGTCGGCAGGTTCTCCCGGACCTCCGCCATCCATTTGCGCTGCACGTTCGCCAGAGAGTTGGGATTGGCCACCGAGTAGCAGACGAGCACCACGTCGGCCTGCCGGTAGGACCGAGGGCGGATCTGTCTGAAGTTGTCGTGGCCCGCCGTGTCCCACAGGCCCAGGCTGATCACGGCCCCGTCCGTGTACACCTCCACCCCGGTGTTGTCGAACACGGTGGGCTTGTAGCTGTCGGGGAAGGTCCCCGAAGCGAAGCTGACCAGGAGGGCCGTCTTCCCCACCGCGCAGTCCCCGACCAAGACGCACTTGACAGACATTTGCCCGGCCGCTCATCTGACGGCTTCTTTCTCTTCGAAGCTGTCAAATGCGCCGCACGCCCGTCTGAAACGTTCCTCTTCCCGTCATCTTCGGGTGCTCGTCCGGGATAGCCTTCGTTCGCCGGACCCCGTCGCCTCAGTGTCCGACGGGGGCCGCGTGGCAAATGCTCTGAGGGAGACACGAATAACGGACACGATCCGTTTGTTCAGCACGCGGGCCAAACCGACAGGGACGCCTTCAGAACCCGGACCCCGCCTGTCCCTCACTTTGCCCCAAAAGTCGCACTGACAGGAATCAGCAATTTCACACACAAAAGGAGAAACGCGAAGAAAACGGCTCTCTTTTTTTCGGGACTTCAATGTTATCGTGCACCAGCTTCAAGGGGAGCCCTGAGCATGCTGTTCAGTTTTTGGCTTTTTTTTTTGTCTCGATTGTCCCGTTGAGCTTTTCGACTTCGTTGGAGCTTAGCGCTGGCCAGGTGGCGATACATTCGCAGATGATAAGTATTATTTTGTTGTTGACTTGTTTCTTTGCCAGACAAAACGTTTCTACAGATTTGTGCTTTTCTCGGAGGAATAGCCACTCGCGTCCTCCTTGAAGTTATCTCATTTCGCGATGGCGCGACCAAATCCAACTCCGGCTACGAATACTTTCAAAACTCACCATTCTTCCGTTGTTAGTCGTCTTCTCGCCAGATGTGATATTTTTGCTCATTTCCTGACTCACTGCGCATCTGAGGGGTTGCTCGTGTGCACGTCGACACTTGTCAAGCACGGCGCATCCGCTCGCTGCTGGGGAGGGAGGAGGGTCAAAGCCGGCACAGAAAGCCGACAAAACCCTACAGCACAAGTTCACCTTTTTGCGTTTCTATTAGTTTCTTTGTCTCAATGTAGTCACAACCTCACCTGTACGTTTTCACACGCGTGTGCAGTCGGTTATGTTATTTGCTTTTTTGCTCACTTTTTTATCAAATCTGTCTTTTCTAAAAAAAAAAAAAAAAAAAATTCTTTCCATTTTCTTATAGCGCTCGTGCACATGACGTCACCGTTTTCCCGGCGCCACATTGCCGGTCAAAAAGAGCCGCTCGACATTGCGGGGGACGTTGAACCGCAGCAGAATATTCACAAGGCCCGAGACCCGTCGTGCTGTCGCTGGCTACAACAGACGAGACAGTTCTATGGAATACGGGATGAAAAGATCGACGGATTTCGCCAATCGAAGGTGATGGGTGGTGCCCGACCAAATCCACACGACTGTGTACTCATCGCTTCACTTCAGGTAGGAATTATTCTTCTCAATCTCAAATTCCCAAGAAGTATTTATAATGCCAAGTTGGCTCATTTGAGAACAATGCCTTTAAAAAAAAAAAAAAAAAAAGAAGACAAGAGACAGAGTCGTCTCCAACGTACACAGAAGCGTGTTGCGGCCACATGTTAATAAAAGGTAAACCTCTTTCCTTTTTTCTAATACGCATTGTTCTTGTCAAATGAGTCCAATGCGTATTTAAAAAAAAAAAAGAAAAGAAAATAAACCGTCGGTCACACCGAGGTTTACCGAAGTTCAACATGTGGCCTCAACACGCTTCCGTGTACGGGCGCTGAAGCCTATCCCAGCGGTTCATTTTCCTTTTTTAAATACGCATTGGACTCATTTGAGAACAATGGACATTTAAAAAAAAAAAAAAAAAAAAAAAAGACTGTCACGGAGAAATTTACCGAAGTTCGTGTGCCCGCAACACGCTTCTGTGTACGAAGAAACCGACTCGCTTTCTTTTTTTTCTTAATCTTAGTTTAATGCGAGTTTGTGTAAAACCAGAGGTCATTTATTTGAAATATTGGTATTTGTACGTGGGATTTATTTCTGATGAGAACAGATCCAGGAATGGAGTATTAGTACTAGTAGCAGTACTCTTCCGTGTACTCACCAGATCCATATTTATATCCAGTGGGCTAACTTTCCAATTTCCCATCGACTTCGGCATTAAATATGGGTCCTCTGTGCCAAGTGTTTCTCATTTTTCCACGTACCTTTGATTCTTTTTTTTTTTTTTTCCATTCAAACTAACATAACTTTCAATTTTCGACTCAAGGCAAAAATTCGAAATAGAAATCGAAATATGAAGGCCGAGCAAATTGGTCGAGTCAAGACGGCTCAGTCCGGACTGCCACGCGTCAGCCGGATCGTATCGACCGCAAGCGACTTCAGGTTTTCCTGCGCCGCGGCAGTCTGCCCGATCGCGTCGTTTTCAGCTTTTCGATGTTTTCCGTTCGCTCGCGTCAACGCGGGCCACGAGGTCACTCGGACAAGGCCGCCGTTTTCATTCTTCTTCCAACCGCTGTGCGGGGGAGGGAGGAGCTTCAACATGTACGGTGGATATCAAAACTCAGAAAAATGAGTCATTTGAAAAGTTTCTCATGTGGCCTGTAATTTGGAGCAAACCAAATAACTGAGATAATGCGGAATGAACACAAAGCGTCAAATTCCATTTTAAAAAAACAAAAACATTTATTCCTTTATACGAAGATTCAAAGATTAGCGGTAGTACGCACTGAATACAAAACAAAAGAAAAAATGGCTTTACAATTTTTAGAATACGGTGCAGAATTAAGGAGCCGCTAGAAATTCTCATTTGGGATTTAAACCTTTCATAAAAAGTCATCAGTAAAACATGGATTTTACATGGAGTACGTTGCTAACTGAGCACATCTTAATCTTAAACCATCAACAACCTAAAAGTTGGACGTTTTTCTTACAATTCATTTAAAATATCTTAAAAAAAAAACAACCCAAAAGCCAGAACAGTCACACACACACTATAAAAGAGAATTAAAACATATCCATATGTATAAAAAAAAAATCTGTTCTTAGTGTACGGTGGCATAAAAATAATCAATTCCACAGTGAAAGAGCGACAGAAAAAAAATGACTTGAGAAACAATATAAACATCAATGTCACAAATATTCATATTCTTTTCGGGCTGCTTTAAGACAAGAAGGTGAAGGAGGAGGTAGAGTGTACCAAACGGATCTGCGCCTTGAACACGAATACTCTGGGCCAGCTTCTTTTTCTACCTCAACGAGACCACCACAAGACCCGGGTTCGGCTCTGTAAACCTGCGGGCGGCATCGGGAAATTATGAGGCGGCGTGCGACTTTGAGACGTGCGCGCGTGCATACCTGTAGTGTGCGTTTTTGAGGTAGTTCATAACGGCAGGGCGAATGCGGGCCACGCCCCCCTGGCTGTGGTTTCCTCTTCCTGTGATGACAGAAAGCTGCGGTCCGCACAGACCTTGTTCGCAGTCTGCGCACAAGCGGTTAAAAAGACGACACTTTCATGGAAGAAGCGTGCACAAACACTGAAGTCAGGCTTTCCTTCAACTGAGCTCGCCGACCTGCAGTTTTGTGGCGGAGGATGCGGCCCAGGCGCTGCAGGGCCTCGTCCACGTGCAGCCCGTGGAGGTCCAGGATGTTCTTGGGTAGAAGCGAAGAGTTGACCCTTTCGAAGATCTGAACCGCGGCACGGTGGTTGGCCTCGCGCATCCGCTGCCCGTGTAAGTGTCCCTGTCAGACAAGGTGACACAAGTGACGCCATTTGCCTTCCTGACGAGACGGCGAACGAGCGGTTAGCGCAGCCGGCTCACGGTTCTGAGAACCGGGGTTCAAATCGTCGGTCGCTCGTCTGGCCCTTGCGCGGTCGGTCTCCGGTTTGCTCGCACGTCCCAGAAACGCGCGTGGTCGCTTAAGCGAAGACTCCAAATGGCCAGCGATTGGCTGGCTACCCGTCCACTTCCACGACAGTATTGCCAACCCTAATTACAGTCAACATTCGCACGGGAAAATACTTGTACGGGGAACATTTCCAAACTGTGAGATGAAAATCAGCGCACTCGGTTTTTGCGATGCGGCACAAGACGGCAGGTCGCCGGGTGCCTTTTACCGGCGGTTTTGGATGCAAAGTAGGTTGCAGCGCGGCGATATGAATGAGTCACTGTTGCGATGGAAAGGCCCGGCCGGCCGCCTGCCTTTGCAGAGGAGGAGATGTTCCGCAAGTGAAGCGTGTGCGGCTACGCCGTATTTGAGCAGAAGCTCACATTTTCGATAGTTACAAACGCTGAAAGTCGCCCGTTCTCCCACTTTCAACTGACTTGATGCGTGCATCCAGAATAGGAAAGAGTTGCAAACTTTGCTGTGGTTTTTCTTTTTTTGTGTGTCACAGAGCTCACAACACTGCACCGGGACATCATTGATTCCCCCCCCCCCCCCCCCCAAAAAAAAAAAAAAAAAAAAAATATCTCTTGCCGTTGTCACTCTCAAATGGCTCAGCCTCCGTCTCTCCTCTTGAATGCGCCAAGATGTTATCACGGCGCGCTGCCGACCGAACTGGCCGAATTGTTTAATTTGGACGTGCCCCCTGCAGCAGCCCCCCGCAGCACCAGGAACTGCGACGATAACAGAGGATGCCTCATGGGGCGGAGGACACCATATTGGGTTTTTTTTTGTTTTTTGTCCCGTTGGGCTGTTAGATGAAGATTTAAAGTAGGATCCGCGTCCCTTTAACGCCGGAACAGTTTTACTGTGTCTGTTAAGGCGTCCTCTGTGGTTTCTTAGCGTTACAAGTGAAGTTTATTGAGAATCAGAGTCCATCAGTTGAACAGAAGAGAATTTCTAGAGGGGGGAAGAGAGACAGACAAAGACAAAGCGCTATTTGTAAACACAACGACAAAAGGAAATCATGACTCATCATTTCATAAGAAGGAAACATGAAGGTTACATGACACTGTCAAGGAAGGACGGGACAAGGACAGAAGAAGAAGCATGCGGGTCAAAGGTCGCGAACCCGCCCGTACGACGCAAGTGTGCTGGGACTGACCGAGTGAGTTGTCGAAGTCCAAAGAAGGAGGGTATTGAAGTGCATACATAAGATGTCCGTCGCTATAAGCGAGCGGCCCCACACGCGCTGAAAGACTCCCAGTGGAGTGTGCAACGCGCACAAAGACCGACAGCACCCGATGTCGGAACCACCGTGTGATCCATCCGCACACCCAAGAGAATTCTTCAGGCATTCTTGTGGCCAAAACGGCAGAAGAAAAAGGTTCAGCTCCTCACCTGCTGTGCATAAAACGCCGCCACCTCTTTGTGGCCTTGCTCGTAAGCTGCCGCCGCTTTGGAAAAACTCTCCAGCTGCCGACTTCTTTGAAGACCGGCTTCGGCCCGGAAGTCCTTATACTCGGGATCCTCCAGGTCCTGGTAGTTCTGGGAGTGAGCCCCGGCGCGGTCCGGGAGCGTCTGCCTCTGGCAAAAAAAAAAAAAAAAAAAATCAACAAAAGTGAAATGGGCCAGTGAAACACGGAAAGGCTCAGCACGACGTGCGTGGAGGTGATTTGTCCTGATTTTACACTTCTAAGTCGGTCGGTACCGCCCAACTGCACGTACGTGTTCAATATTTACGACTAAAACTCTTCAAGCGTGTGAGAAATACGGACTTTTAATGGATGCTGACATTTAGCGAGCTGTAGCCAACCGAGATGACAAACGCAGAAGCGACATCTGACCTGATGTCGTTTTGAAATTCATTTATTTATTTATGACCAAAATCTCTGTCAAATTGTCAATCATTGCGAGTATGCTTTTATTGCTCGGTGACCCTTCTCGCAACGTATTTGCTGTCTCGTCGGCGAACTCGAGCTGCTCCCGCTACCGGAGACAAAATTCCTTGTGTGTTTTGGACCTAAATGGGACTATAAAGATGATTCTGACCGATAAAAGCAGACAGCAAGACACATTTTTTTTTTGGAGACCGTCACCAATTCACAAGGCTTTCGGCTCCGCCAACTTCGGGAAATACTCGGGAAGCGTCGGCGTCTTCAGTTTTAGGAGATCACGTGCGTGACATTGATTTTGAAGGGACTCGTCTGTCATTGCGTGCTTCCAATTTTGTTGACAGGGTTCCTGTGCTCCAAGGCAAGGTCAGACAGATTCTTTGGGTGTTCATGACTTAGGAGACCTGAACTTTAACCTCATCAGACACCTTCAGGATGAACTGCAGCAGCGATCGCAAGCCAAATCTTCTCGCATGTCAGAAATGAGTGACCTCAATGTTCCACTGATTCACAAACAAAAATTCCCGCAGACACGCTCCAACATCTCGTCCAAAGTCTTCCATTCTGGCTTTGTAAAGAAAGGAGGTACCTTTTCCCTCTCTTTGCTGGGAGTTCTGCGGTGGTCTGATTGAGCCGGTTCTGGAGCGATGACGGTCTTGACGGGGTCCTGGTCCAGGAGAGAGTTCAGAAAGAGCTCCGTCTGGCTGAGGCAGAAGCTGCAGGTTTGACAAACACGCAGACGCATCAGTCGCGCTGACTCGCCGGATGACGCAACAGTTGCGTCTTACTTATGAGCCTTGAAAATGTCCTGGAGAAAAAGTCTGTCGATGGAGGGGAAGCGGGCGTACAGCTGGTCCTCTTTTAGGACGGAGGCCCCGTCACGACCGCTGAGCTCTGCTCGATTTTGCCTTGACTGAGGGGGGGGGGGGGGGGGAATGGGGTCAGGGGAATTTCACCAATGATCGGAGTTGCGTACTGCAAAAAAAAAAAAAAAAAATTACCTTCTCCATGTTCTCCTGCATAGCCAGCTCCTCTTTTATAATATTCCGTAGGGATACGCATGGCTGGGAGACGTTCCAGTGGTCCATCATGGGCATCCCTGCATCTTTGTCCACAAAAATAAATCAACAACGTTGGTTAGATTGAAGTGGGCCACTGTACAAAAATTGAAAATACAAAGTCATTATGATCGCTGTGGCGTTCAAAAAGGAGCTACGAGTTCCTCTTTTGATATTAGCATTAAAAACACTCCCCCCCCCCCCCCCCCCCCATCGCTTACAACAAATCAAATCCCAAATAATGTTTTTCAAAAGAGGTTTCCGAGTTCTAAGCCAGTAGGACGCCAAACGCTGCTGCCACCGCATCAAATATTGTGTTTGACATCAATACTTACAGTAACGTTACAGTATTCATCGCGTTTGTGGTTGACAAAAGTGAAAGTTGCGACCAAAAATGTACGCGAGTGGTACCTACCTCAGTGGGTACTTTACAAAGAACGGAGTCTCTCTTAAAACGTCCAATTCGTCTCTTTGACTCACGTTTCCTCCTCTCTCTTTAGCAAGTTTCTTTCGGCTTGTCCCGTCTCAGGTGAACGCTCGTATTTGTTTGGCACAGTTTTTTAACGCCGGATGGCCTTCCTGACGCCACCCGTGACACACGAACTCACGATTCCTGGTTTAGCAAAAGCGGAGCTCTAACCACTGAGCCGTGGAGCCTCGACCTGCTCCTCAAATGTCTACAATACGACCGGGCACTTAATACCTGCTTGGTGCTGGGGGGCAACTATATCCAGTCTCTCAATGAGCCGGCGAAAAGGGGAACCAGCGACTATTATTCTCATGTGATGGGCCGGTTCCTCCAAACGGACCGGACCGCATCGCGCAGTGTGGAGCAGGTTTTAATATTCAGGCCACCGAGCTGACCGCTGAACCTGAATATGCTGAATGGGATTTTTTTTTTTTTTTTAATTTCACACGCCATTTAAAGATGCCCACTGCAGAATTCATTGAGTCATTTCTTCATATCAACTGTCATGAAGAGACAAAAAAAAAAAAAAGCCCAAACAATCCCATATTGAATGTAAGACATATTCAAAGCTGTGATTATATAAATCGAGACCGTGACTATTTTTTGGGGCCCGTTCAGTCTATTCATCAATACGAAATAAAGCAGATGTAACTTGGGTATAATATTTGTTTTTTTTATGTTTCAAGCGTATTAAACAAGTCATCTCGAGGTCTGTTGAGTGTGTTTTAACTTACTGTCCAGAAGCAACTGGTGGGAAACAGTTGCGTGTTTCTGACGTTCCTGTGAAACGACACGTTGAACTTGTACAACAGGCCCACTCAGATTTTCTAGATGGGAAAATATCGCTTTGATTGGCTATTGGGAAGGGTTTGCAGTTCACCTGGATCGTTTCTTTCCACTTGTGGTGGAGCAGTTTGGCCAGGTTCATGTCCATCTGCACGGCGTAGTCTTCAGAATCGCACATCCCTGAATATTGCGGGAATTTATGCTCATCGGCATTTTCCAAGTCACAACAATTGTAGTTTGCAACCTTACCTGGTTCGACTCCCACAGGTCCAAAGAGTTCAGTGAGCTGCAGTGCCAGCTCAGTGGGTAGCTTCAGCTCCACACTCTGAATGTTCAGCATTTGGTTGACTCGCTTCCCGTTGGCCCTCCCGAAATCTTTCTTCCGTCTCTCTTCTCTGTCCAGTTCCTCCAGCTCACCTTGCAACAGCCGGTGAACCTCCTCCAAACTGGCAATCTCATCTGGAGTCGCAAAATTGGACTCCTCGATCATCATTTGGTGTTCGGTGTCGTGGGGTTTTCCCAAAGTCGGCAGTGGAGGACTGGTCGCTACGGACTGTGAATGTGCCGTCTGACCCGGCTGATTTTTGGCGCTGGTTGGAAAAGCCCTGCCTCCAAATGTTGATGAGTCAGTACTGGAGCTCCCAGCGATTTTGTTAACTACCTCATTTGAAGATTGTTGAAGCCCACCGACAACAGCGGTCGGCCCTGGAGACGGAAGATCGTCCCCCGAAATGGTTTCTAATACTGTTACTAACAGTGAAGTGCTCGGTTCAACTTGAACTGCATCCTCCTCATCTCTGAAGAGCCTTTCTCCAGAGTCGAGTAACAAGTTTGTTGTCCATTCCAAGTCTTGGTGGCATTTGTCATACAAGTCCTCCAATATATCCACACTAACTAGCTTAAAATGACGACTGAGGATGCTCAGGGCCTCCAGACGGCTTTGAGTTGCGCCTAATTCTTTGTCCTCCATCTGTGTGCTTTTCTCGTGCACCACGCGGTACGGTACTGTATTGGGAGTGGATGGGTGAACTCCAGCAGACACTGCTGATGGAACCTCTGGCACAAATCGTGAGGAGGCAGCACATAGGATTGTGATGTCACTCGAGCAGCTGTACGCAGCGAGGAGAGAATCCGCTGGGCCGTGGTGGCGATCAAGACGCCAAAGAAGGGCGAAGTCCTGAGGTTCAGTCTGGGTGGGCCAAGACCTAGTCGTAGGGAGAGGCGAGGCAGTTTGCAGATGGACGCCTTCTTTGAGCTCGGGGGAAAGTTTAGGCGTGAGGTTGGAGTCACAGTCTGCGTGAGTGGTCTGGCTCCTCTGATCATTGTCAAGAACTTGGGAAGTGGCAATGGGAGAGTCGAATGTTTCGAGTGAAGGAGTCAGACAATTCTGAGAAAAAGTGAGGGCTAGCTTGCATTGCTTTCCTGATCTGCGACCTTGGCGCTGCTTTCGCTCTAGAATACTTCCACTGAGAAGACAACTCTCTGATTCAGGAGAGTCCTTGGCAACGGGACCATGGCATAAGTCACTAGATTGTCTGCTACCAGGATGAACTGTCATTTCATTGTCTGTCTGCGCTTTGCATTGTTCTGTGTCCCTTTTGGTATTGCTAGGAGATGCAAACTCATCCTCATTGCTATGGCTTACTTTTGGCTCTGCATATTCAGGCGTGCTAACAGCCAGCCGCGTCGCTGCAGCAGCAACAACACCTGATTCTGTTTCACAACCAGTGTCCAAAACTGTGGTTCTACTTGTGTCCTTTTCACTTTTTAGAATCTCCTCATTACCCGGGTCAGATTCAGACGCTTTCCAGTCTAACACACAATCTGGTAAATCAACTCGGCCGCTCTTGGGTGCGTTCATATTCTGTTCTTTTCCCTCAAACTCACGGGTACAGCTCACGGATTCTTCAATCTTGTCATCTCTCTCCAAATCCAGGCCTCGGAAGGGGGAAACAGGTGATGCACGAGAAGAACCAGACTGGCAAGTTACTACACCGGACTGAATGAGATCAAGAAGTTTTTGGAACTCAGTCAGGTTATTTCCAGACTTCACTTTGCCTGTGTGACTGTTGACTTCTTTACACATCCTTCTGTCTTCACTTCCGTCAATGTCTTCAGAGATTTCTTTTCTCCTTTCCTGCCGCTGCTCAAGGGGCCCTGCAGTTGGCCAGTCACCTACAAAATACATCTTGGACATCGTACACTCTTTACTAGGTACAAGCGATGCCTCTTCTTTGTGATTCTGCTCTTTCTCCATTGCAGAACCAAACGTCCTCGTTGGTCTCTCTCTTGGTACCCTTTGTTTAATAGACTCAGAGAAAGCCACCGGGAGTTCATGACTGCGGTGGTCTTCATTCATCACCGATTCTACAACACAATCGGGTACGCCCTGTACACTTCCAGATTGAGTGAGGGCGTCCAAGTCGGAATCCAAAACCCCCATGTCCAGGTCGTCGTCGTCGTCCTTGTCTAAATGTTCTGATGGGCTTCCAATTGGCTGGAAATCAAGCGAATCCGTTGATTTGTGTTGGTCATCCTCCAACTGGCACAACTCATTTGGATGACTATTAGATGACACGTCAGGAAGAGAGGAAAACATTTGAGGGTGGGAATTCAAACGCTGGTCCATCAGTCCAGGTTCGCTGACGAGGTCAGGACATTTTGCTTCAGGAGTCACACGCCTGACGGAAGGAAAAAAAAAAAAAAAGTATCATCTATGGAGTGACACCCAATGAAAGACAAAACACGCGCAAAGAACAGACATTTAGGTAAATGGCAAATATTTTACAAAACACAGCACTTTACCTTAAGTCATCTTTTGAAGTTAAGAGCCTTCCCTAGTTCAAAACACGACGGCCCTGCCGACGTGCACTGTTTGCACTGACAGTTTCAGACACAGCAGGCTATTAGCGCTGGGCGAATCGATCCAACTCTCAGTAATATTCATACCGACATAGTGCTGAATTTTAGTTTTAAATCAGCACAGTAAATGTTGTAACAATTGTATCTTTTATGCTCTAGTCATTTATTTAGTAAAAAACCAACAATTTAGCTTTAGCCAGGGGAGTATATCCCAAAACAGACAAGGCGCACACCAATACTGACTGACAGGACGCCTGTTTCTGTGAATATTGTATAATTATATTTGCATTGTGTTTTTAGCTGCAAGATTCCAGAAAATTGGATTCGCCAATAAAGGATGTAACCTGCCACAAACCACCGTACAGAAAAACCCACTGACTGTAAGTTTTTGTTTTCGAAGTGGAGCTGCTGTTTTATCTGAGGTACGACTGCGCCCATGATGGACTTGACCGTTACAAAGGGCTCGTAGCCATTTAGCATGCGCCGAATCGTTTCCGCAGTCACACCGTGTTTGCTGCGTCTGCTCAGGGACGAGGACAAACATAAAAAGACACAAAACAGACATTAATTTGCATTTCTGTCTTCACGAGAGACATTTTGGCACTGTTGAAGGAAAGCTCGTAGAGTTACATACTTCCTAGCTCTTACTCACCTCTCTAGTTCTCTGGGCTTGTTCTTCCACCAAGTGTCCGTCTCACGAAACAGCACTTTGTAATTGTGTTTCAATGCCTAGCAAGTAGAATCCACGAAATCAATCTACTACCGGTGCCTTTTTCAGTCCTGGCATAGGCGTTGAAAGCAGGCAACTGACCTGGACCACGTAGGGCTTCATCTCCCAGCCTTGCATGTTTGTATTGTCAATTATGATGGGGTTGGCACCGTTCTCAAAAGCTTCTTTGGCTATTGGGTGAAGGTGAAATAGATCAGGAACGTATGGCAAAATAGACTTTGCTCATTCTGTGACAACCACCTACTGGATGGAGATCTACGTTTACCTCGTTGGTGGTTCCACTCGTGAGCTTGCCCCAGTGCAGCGGGATCAAAGCGATAGCGTCCTTGAAAAGTGAAGTAGTCGTCAGTGCTTAGCGCAACTCCCCCTGGATTGTGTTCTAGAAAAGCTCTGCGGAGATGAAGTAAGTTTTTGTTCAAACAATTTTTTGATGAGGATTATCAGAGGACAAATGTATCAGACCACCAGCATCCAAAAGTCCTCTTTTGGAATTGCAAAGTAATTACATCTTGAGACCTTTTTTCTTTTCGTTTTGTGTGCATGTGCGGGGTCGGGGGTTGTTCAGTCTGCCAGACTCCACCGTGTAGAGAGGACAGTTGGGTTCAATGACATCATTATGTTCTTATATCTCAACATTTTTTGCTTGCGTAAAACCTGCCAAACGACAACTCGTCATGGAAAAGGCACGTCGGATCGCTCGTGTCTCGAGGCACTGGTGTAGTAAATTTGAAAATTAATGGATGACGTATTTTAGCATCAAAACTGGTGCATTATTACTATCCATTAGAGGAATGTCAGAGCACAACCTTACATCGGGTGGTGGCCTAATACGCTTGTTAAACAACGTTAGTGATCGTTGATTTGGTACCGAGCCAAAGTAGACTTCCCGGATCCCGGTGGACCACGTAGCAACACAAGCACCTTGCCTTCCAAGCAAAGCCCGCTAGACCGAGGAGGTGCAACGGCAACCGGATTGCGCGCTGCGGCAGCCATAGCCCAGGATTTAGGAATGGTAGCAGAATGTCTAAGAGGTGCTTGAGTGACAGCGCCATGGCCTCCCCAGGGAGTGGGATGCCCAACCGGAGGCTGCGAAGGTGCAACTGGGGTGATAAAGCACGGGCCTTGGCTTCCATGTAAACGGGGAGTGAAAGCAGGTGAATGAAGGTTCCACAACACTGGAGAACTAACTCCTCCAACTTTATTTTCAGAAGGCATGGGAGCAGGCTGTTCCGGACACATTTGGGACGGCTCGTTCTTCTTGTACATTTGGAAAGCGGACGGACGTCCTGAAGCAAGGAGATCCAACGAGGGTTTTGGTCTGCTCGCGGGATCTTCCGTCATCAGATGCGTGAAATCCACAACCGACTTTTGACCTTCACTAGTGTGGAGTCGGTCAAACGGAGGCAGAGCTCCTAAAGAGCCTGAGCCCTCTTCCAGATATGGCATTCCAGCAGACCCTCGCCCATACTCGGCCTCCCGGTTGAACTGAAGCAGCTCAGGGAAGACCCGCTGCGGTAACGAGGAACGTGTCGCAGCAGCAGACAAATAGCGGCTGTTAAGCTGATCTTGCTGTTGCACGGTCAGGTTCTGTAGCTCTTGATCGACCTCTTCAGTCAGGACACCGGTAGACAACGGAGAGGTGAGCTGCTGGGACGCTTCCGACGAACTGACGTCTGGTGCGGGTGGAGAGACGTGACGAGGACTAAGCAGCGCCGCTGCAGTCCTCTCAAAGCCAGACACCGGAGATCTTACGGGGGCTGCGGGTTCAGCAGCAGTTGACAGTTCCAAGAGAGAATCCATGGCGTTTTCCACTGCAACACAGACCCCAAAGTTGGGTGATCGTGGTGATTATTCCAATCTTATAATAGCCAGCTATTAATAACGTACTTGTTTTTCTTTCGGTTTCAGTGATTTACGAGGCACTGGTGCTATTACAAGTAATTCAAAGCACATTTCATGAACTCGCAGCAGTTACGAAATTATCTAGTAGTACCTTTAAAGTCCATCTGAGACAGTACCATGTGAATAACTTCAGGGTCTAAGTGGGAGAATATCTCTTGGATATTTTCGGTGATTTTCTGCCTGTCGCAGTCTCCTTCGCCGACATCGTAACCGCGAACAATTTCCCCGGGGAGAGGTACGCCGGAGACTCTGTTCGGGCTCCGTTCGCTCTTCTTTCTCCGAGGCATGCTGGCTCGCACGTTCGGGGCAAATCCTTCACTTGTTTTTTTTTTTTTTTTTTTTTTTAGCAGCCACGCGCAGCTAGCCGCACAAACATTGCTTTTGAGTAGGCAGACGTTCGTGGCAACAGAAAAATAATAAAATCAAAACAGCGAAGGGCTCCGGAACAGACTCCATTGTTCTTCCGTGTCGTATAGTTGACTTACTCAAGGTTATAATGTTTATAGCGCACTAAATACTCAAGAACTCAAACAGGAAACCAAAGACGAACATTAAGAACGCGACATTGGGCACCGCCGTCGTAAATGGCCGACCCGGAAGTCAACATCGGATTACAAAATAAAAACTTGGCGGTTTGCATTCTGGATTTCGTGCATTACCGCCACCCACGCATACTGTATGTCTTGATTACTGTACTGTATTTCTTTTTATTGCTGGTGTCAAACTCAAGGCCTCGGGGCTACATCTGGCCTGTGAAAGCAAATCATGTGCGTCAACAAGCACGATTTCGGTCCCAAAGATTAAAATGGTCATCTTTTTAAAAAGTAACAGAGATATTCCAAACATGTTTTGTTACCAAACTCGCTTTTATAGTAGCTTGAACAGTACTGAAGTTGAACACACTATTATTGCATTTCCAAACTAGTTATCCTTGATTTAGTTGTGTATATACAAGAAAATCATAAGATGACGAAACTTTCATGTGGTTTCACAGTCACGACAGCCCAGTGATGGAAACCGTAACCAAAAAATGAGTTTGACACCCAACAACTCATTAAAGAAAATAGAATTAAAACACAATATACGCAAAAGCAGCTTTGAATTTTCCCATTCTTCCTTCAAAATCCGCTGAGCTACTTGGTTTAGAACAGTGATTCCCAAACAGTGTGCCGGGGTACATTAGTGTCCCGTGGGAAGTTATCCAATTTTATGTAATTGCTAAAAAAAAAAACCCATGTATTCCAAGAAATAATGTATCTTTATTCATCTATTTATCCCAAAGAGGCACAATGACAAACGGAACAAAAAAAATCCTCTTATTAGATGGCAGGAAATACATACAGTAATTAATCTATCCACTTTTGTTGGTGTGCCTGTGGGATTTTTCAATTGTAAAATATGTGCCTTGGCTCTGTAAAGGTTGGAAATCACTGGTTTAGAACCTATATTTCCTGGTTATAACAATATTATAACGCCTTGTACCTAAGTAGTATTAAAATAAGCCTCTTTTTTTTTTTAGCTATATTAATATATTAAATTAATGTGGAGCATAATTGAGGTTAGCATGCTGGCGTTGCCATGGAGTTCATCGTGAAAATACCCCCCCCCCAACTTCCCGTGTCCCGCCAGGTATTTGCTCGTGTAGTACTCACCGAAGACAAAAGGGGGCGTGCTCCACTCTGCCGTCACACAGAGCTTTGTGCCGAAAACTAAACCCAACCTAGATCAGACTCATGAATCAAATCGGCCCACTCGAAAGGTAAATATAAATACCGGCAAACGGATAGCGTGCACTCTTGGGAAACATCCGCGCGTCGCTTTCGTTCGGGAGCAAGGAAAGCAAGTTCGCGGTGGGAGAGGAGAGGAGAGGAGAGGCGAGCTCAGGGCAACGGTAGCAGCCCTTCTTCGCATGGTAACTAGCGGCAGATGCGTTCAAGTCCAAAAAGACAGCCCCAAGTACACTCGCTTCCTTTTTAAACTTGCCAAAGTTGATGCGCCGATTGGACGGGCCGGGATGCAGTCGGCGGTGCGGCTCTTGTCAGCTCGGGCGATCGCGCACTTTACTTGCGCCGAGGCTGCCCGTGGAGCGAGATGTGACGGCCACCTGAATAGTTTGCGGCCTTGTCGACGCTACTTAGCCGTTAGCCGCTAACAGTGGTTCCCTTGGCGCTAAAGCGAGCCGCTAGCCACAACTCCCCCGCGAGCTCGTTTGAGAACCCGGGTGACAGCGGCGGAGCGCGGCCGACTCGCATCTGCTACTCGAACGGACGTGACTTCCGTTGGGGATCGTTTGCGTGTATTTACGGAACCGAGATCCATCTGGAGCGTTAGCATGTAAGCTCATAATGTCCAAAGATCTGGTCGACTGTTGGCTTAGTCGCTTCAAAACTTCTCCTCGTCATCTCGCAAGCTTCAATCGCAATTGGCCGTCCGAGCAGTTTATATCGAGAATTGAGTAGTGCTTAAAAGGGGTTTTTTTTTCGTTGTTGCTGTTGTTGTTGTTGTTGGAAGTGTGGTAGCATGGCGGTGTTGAACTTTTGTTTTCCGGCCCGTAGAGGCCAGTAGAAGACCGCTTGGATCGTCAGAACGTCGAAGAGCATGGAGTTCCCGCAACAGCAGAAGCCGGCGGCCGACGGCAAGATCTGCTATCCTCCCGGAGTCAAAGAGATTACGGACAAAATCAGCAACGATGAGGTGGTCAAACGCTTAAAGGTATGCACGTGGACGTTCTTTGGCTTCCTTTTCGCCGAAACTGCTACAAGAGTGGAAACCACTTTTTCCCCATCAAGTCCTCTACATTTAGGAAGCAATTTAACAAATATTGTCTTAGATTTTTACAGCTGTGTGCTTGCGTCCATGTGCTGTAGTTTTTCCAACCCTGAACTTGTATACGTACGTATTTGTGATGTTGTTACGAGGAAGTTATTAAGTGTTTGCTTCTCACAGCTCAAGAGAAAGGAAAGCATCCAGATGTTGATATTTCAATAACGAGTTCTTTTTATGCATTAATTGCGCACGTTAAAACTGGCAGTCATTTCCAATAGTATCAATTAATTTTAGTCATTGGCGGATAACTAGTTTCCCTGGGGGACCCCCCCCCCCCCCAGCTCCCCCTTTTTGTTTTTTTTTCATTTCCATCACTTGGTGTGACATCATCAACAGAACTGATGGCAGTTCATCTTTTGCTTCATCAAGAATTTTTCGAGTTAGAAAGTAAAAATCCAGTGCAGTCACCATGGACAGATTTTCGCTCTCATCGCAGTCAGGTCCGGTCCCCATCTTTATCCTATAAATTGGAAGTATTGCTGAGCTTTCGTGTCATGACGTCGCAGAACAACAAAATATGCGTGATTGGCTCATCACGGTACACTCGTCACGTTGGTCTGGCTGCAGCCGTGTTCTAGCAAACTTTCACCAACCAAATACACGTTGGGGAAATAATTCACAGCCACTAAGGATGCCCCCTGAAGCACAAATGAATTCATACGTCATCTGAGAACGGGGTTGGATGCATAATCATTGATAATCGATATTTGAGATGGAAGATCTTGTTTGTTTGTCCCACAGTGGGGAAATTTCCATCATTTAACTTGCAATAGTGGATATGGGAAATTTACAACTCTCGTGACTTTTCATTTACTTTTGACATCTGATTAATAGACTTAGTAAGGCTAATATTACTGATTAATAGACATGTTCTTTTTAATTTGATTTATATGTATGCAAAGATTAAAAACAGAATTGGTGAAGGTGAATTAATTCAGATATTTTTGATGAGGTTGTTTCAAATAAAAGCTAAAATATCCATCCGTGCAATTTCTGAGCCACTTATCCTCACGAGGGCTGCAGGGAGTGCTGGAGCCTATCCCAGCTGTCAACGGGCAGGAGGCGGGGAGGGTACACCCCGAACTGGTCGCCAGCCAATCGCAGGGCACACGGAGACACATGTTTTTGGGATGTGGGAGGAAACCGGAGTGCCCACCCGGAGAAAAGCTACGCAGGCACGGGGAGAACACGCAAAGTCCACTCAGGGAGGGTCGGGATTGAACCCCGGTCCTCAGAACTGTGAGGCCAATGCTTTTACAGATGCAGCATCGTGCTGCCAAAAGCTAAAATATTGAAGCCATAATTCAAAACACGAGTATGCTTTGTAATTAAATGGCATGCATAATTATTTTTGCCCTATCATATCATGTACTGCATGAACTGTCCTTTTAGTAATGTTCTTGACATCATTTTAGAAAGTATTCAAACACGTTTTGAGAACTGTTGCGGAAGTGAATTGAGGTGTGCAGTTCTGCGTATCGTATTCTTTCTCCTACGGGAAGTACAATTGTGTTACTGGCGGACTGAGAAGTGCCAAAAGGAGTTGCACCTCCTGTACAGTACGTACTTATTATATTTATTATATATTTCCTTCCCCCGGGTGGCCACAGTATGCACCCGAGAACGAGTAACACAATTGAAGGAGAAAGTGTGGCAGCAAATGGTTATTATTTTGAGTTAAAAATTTGGTTTTGTCAATAACGTGTCTTTTTTTTTTTTTTTTTTTTTTCCCCATACAATATTTGATGATTGCTTTCAAAAAGATTAAAATGATAGGTGGGCGGCTTGAACAAATGTATTTATTGTAAATAGATATATATTTTTTAGGGCGACGCGGTGGGGCAGCTGTAGAGCATCTGCATCAAAGCTCTGAGGACCGGGGTTCAAATCCTGTGTGGAGTTTGCATGTTCTCAGGGCACTCTTCCCCCCCCCCCCCCCCCCCCCACACACACACACCCCCCATTCCCAAAACGGCCTTGCATTCAGTGGACACTCTCGATTGCCCGTAGGTGTGATTGTGAGTGCGATTGTTGTCCTTCGCATGTGTCCTGCGATTGGCTGGCGACCAGTTCAGGGTGTTCCCCGCCTCCTGCCCAATGATGGCTGGGATTGGCTCGCGAGGACAAGTTTCGTGGAAAATGATGGCTGGATGGATACATTTTTTGAAAGAATGAAGCCCACAAGTATATACAGTAAATGAACAGGTCATGCAGATACTCTTTGCTCTATCATGTGATCGGATTGTTTTTTTTTTTTTTTTTCAACTCCCCGATGCGTGATGGGTCTCAAAAATCCCGACGGTGTAAAGTCTTGTCGAATTGTGCCCTTTTGCTGACAGAGGCAGATTTAAATGGGAATAACAGACTCACGAGATGACTAAAATGGATGTCATCTGAGGGGCCGTCTTTGTTTTGGACGCCAACTTGATGGATTTGTCTAATTTACAGAACTTGGCCAGGCACAAAAGAACGCATCTTTTCTTTCTCTTCTCCGTTGGTATTGCAATCTTGTACAGCACATGAAATAGTTTGCCGTACATCTGAGCGAGCGCCGTGTAATTTGTCGAATTCATCTATCCGCTGCCCACATAATTCCTCGGCGTCGGCAGCAGGCGGCCGGTGACTGCTGGCGCTGCGACGCACGCGAGTGGCGGCGTGCGCTCTGTCCGCCCCTCCCCCACGGCATCAAATGCATGTTGTGTGTCTGCCTCGTTTCTCGCGCATACCATTCGGTACTTAACCGCTGCCGGGCCGGCGTTACGTCAGACTCTTGGACTCTGAGGTCCCACGGCTGGCGTGTCTCGGGGCAGGAATGATTGTTTGAAATGATTCGGAAATGCCAAAATGGAAACCGATTAGCGTTCAGCAACCATTTTCCAAGCTCCTTGTTTAAAGCAGCCTTGTTTTGAAAAGATTTGTCTTTTCGTTTGCTTGACGATGCGTTATCTGCTCATCCGGCATTTCTGCATTCACCCGCAAGTCAGTGAAGTCGTCGTTGGCAGCAGCAAGACGATTCTGGAAGCTCTTTACGCGTCGTTTGGACTATCCAGAACAAACAAAAGTTAGGGCAGCATCTTATCAGTCCGTCAACACTCGATCACTGACTTTGTTGCAAATTTGCGCAAGAGAGGTTTAAATGTAGAGCAGGGAGGAGTGCCCAGACTTTTTTTTACCCCAAGATCTACTTCTCAAGCATCCAGCCCCTCGTGATCGACGGGTGTGGGGGGGGGGGCTGACAGTTTTTTTTTTCTTTTTTTTTTTTTTAGAATGACTCATGATGAAATAGAATGACCAAGTCACAAAGACCTGCCCACTGTAAAAACGCAAAACATATTTATTTTAAAGCTTATTGAGGATTCTTTATGTGGGAACGTATGTTTGTGTGCCTTGCATAACCGCATGAGCCGATATTACACCCAACATAATTAACAAACATTTTTTGTAACTATCTGATTTCACGTTGATGATCGCGAAACACCATCGGAATGAAAATGCAAATTTGGGCTGTGTGAGTCACGAACTGCAGCGAGAAACGCTCACAAGCTGCGATGTCCTTCCACACATCAGCCGTGGCATCGCAGCGCCTTTACAGCTGCAGAGATTTCATTGAAGATCATATTTCTGCCTTATTTTTCAAAGATCGGAACAACGAGTCCGCTTTGCCTCTTTTACCATCTCTCCGTCTTGGAAGGACTTCTTGTAATTAACGATGAGGTGACGAACCCGGAAACGATGCTTCCGTGGCGGCAACGTGTGAAAAGTGGCCGGTTGGGATTTTAGTTCGTTCACTTTTCTCATTCTCATCTTGCCTTTCAGCGGAATGTCGGCGTCGTATTTTCCATAAACAGTCTGAAGATGCCGCTGCACATTTCACTCCGCTGGCAGATGAGGCAAACGCACTCAAAAAATGACGTTGTGAAAAAAATTGTCTGCCTCCCATTCCGTATGAAAGTGATACTTTTTTTTTGTCTTCTTTACTGCAGCGTCCATACGCATATTTGGTAAGATTTCTTAAGCGAGGGCTTATAATAGGAGGGGAAGTCACTGACAGCATCTTTTCCTGTACTGTCGTTGTTTGCACACGCGCGGTAAGGTAAAGTTAAAAAAAATAATAATAATAAATAATAATAATAATACGGCTGATGTCCTTACCCCCCCCCCCCCCTCCCTCGCGATCGACACGTTGAGCAGCCCTGATGTGGAGCATCACCTGTGGGGCTGCTTTGTTGCATCTGGTACTGGAAGCCTTGACTGTATTACGGGTATCATGAAATGAGAAAAACGATCAAGTGAGGGTTAAATGTCTTGCACATAGTATGAAAACGTGTTTTGAGGTGAAGGTTCATTCGTCCTCCAGTGAAACAAAAACCCAAATCACGCACGAACGGTTGACAATTAAAACGGTTCTCAAACGGCCAGCGACGACTCCTGCTTTCAATCCAATTGAAAGTCCTCGAGGGGAGCTAAAGTCTGCCGCTGGGGAAAAGAATGAAAAGAATGTTCGCGAGCTTGAACAAATTTCAAAGGAAGACTGGAAGAAACGCAAAAAGCTTTTAGATGGACGGAAAAAAAAAAAAACCCATTTGGAGGCAGCCAAAAGGTATTCAACCAACTAATCTAAGATTTCACTTGATGTGATCTGTTTTCATTGTACAATATCTAAGTTGGAAACAAAAATGTCTACTCCATTAAAAATATCCTGATGATAAAAGTGTGGTATACTTCCATTCGTTTTCGAGATCATGCAGGTTAAAGAAAATCCCACCTCACCTTTTGTCGCTGTCGTTGCGCCTGCCGCACAGATGGTGGTGAAAACCTACATGGACATGGATCAAGATTCTGAGGAGGAGAAGCAGCAGTATCTCGGCCTCGCGCTCCACCTCGCCTCAGAGTTCTTCCTCAGGAACCCCAACAAAGACGTGCGCTTGCTCGTGGCCTGCTGCCTGGCCGACATCTTCAGGATCTATGCCCCCGAGGCCCCCTACACCTCGCATGAAAAACTCAAGGCAAGCGCTTGTAAGGTTGAATTTCGGCCTCAGCAGCAATTTGTGATTTGTGCGCTTGGCCCCGCAGGATATCTTCCTTTTCATCACTCGACAGTTGAAGGGACTGGAAGACACCAAGAGCCCTCAGTTTAACAGATACTTTTACCTTCTGGAGGTGAGTAAAGAAAGCTGGTCCAGGCTCAAATACGCAAATGTCTCGTTGGGAGGATTTCTTGATGACTTTTGTGTCCTTGTAGAATTTGGCCTGGGTTAAATCCTATAACATTTGCTTTGAACTGGAGGACTGCAATGAGATCTTCACCCAGCTTTTCAAAACCCTCTTCTCTGTGATCAAGTAAGATCTCCATACTGTCAGTTTTGGATTCGGGGTGTTTGTTTCAGCGCGAAATGCGTTGCATCAATCATTCCCCCCCCGACTGTATTGTGTTTATTACGATCAAGGGAAACCAAAACCGAATAACAAATTTCAATTATTTGACCGGACATACAAAGTGACTGGCAGTGCTGAAATCACAGTTCATGGTCCAAAGCTTGAATATAACCAGTTCTAATCACTTTGCAATTGACGAGTTGCATTTGGGCTCCGCTCCTGTTCGCCGCCGTCGCACTCGTTCAACCTCTGAGCAGTTTCCAAGAAGATTTCTCAAGCGTGTCTTGTGTTCCTCGCTTGCTGCCGCCAGTAACAGCCACAATCAGAAAGTGCAGATGCACATGATGGACCTGATGTGTTCCATCATCTTGGAGGGCGACGGAGTCACACAGGAACTGTTGGACAGCATCCTCATTAACCTCATTCCTGCGCACAAGGTGAGAGCGAGCACACTTGGAATGATTTGGAAGATTTTCTTCGCTCTCTTTGTTTATTCGTCCAATTTTGGACGGATACGACGAGGAGAAGCAGCAAAGGGCAACCTTGTGCTATTCTGAGCAGCATGTAACTTTCTTCTTGTCCAGAATCTGAACAAACAAGCGTACGATCTGGCGAGGACGATCCTGAAGAGAACCGTCCAGACGATAGAAACGTGCATTGCAAATGTAAGTGGCTCCGGCTACGCCATACACTTGGCGTTTATTTATTTGGTGGTATTTCCTCAGCTCTTTGAAACGAGTATTTCATGTCCTATTCATCTCCTATCTTGTATTTTGTTTTTCTTCAGTTCTTTAATCAGGTTTTAGTGATGGGCAAGTCCTCCGTCAGTGACCTGTCTGAGCACGTCTTTGACCTCATCCAAGAACTTTTTTCCATCGATCCTTTGTTGCTTACCTCCGTGATGCCACAGCTGGAATTCAAACTAAAGGTTCGCGACGTTCCAGACCCCCCCCCCCCCCCCCCACACACACACACACAAAGACAAAGTTCACGACTTCTTGAAAGAATGACATTTAGATATGAGCATCGTTCAGAATTTTTAAATTGCCTTGTTCTATGAATACTGGATAAATGTAACCTTCCACTACATGTCTCCCCCCCGCAGAGCAACGACGGGGAAGAGCGGTTG
Organism: Syngnathoides biaculeatus; assembly: GCF_019802595.1. Classification (NCBI taxonomy): domain Eukaryota; kingdom Metazoa; phylum Chordata; class Actinopteri; order Syngnathiformes; family Syngnathidae; genus Syngnathoides; species Syngnathoides biaculeatus. The sequence goes on along the minus strand of NC_084648.1, from coordinate 21,158,393 downwards.
GCTGTCGTACGCTTACTAGCAAAGTTGTTTGGGGCCAAAGACTCTGAGCTGGCCTCGCATAACCGACCTCTGTGGCAGTGCTTCTTAGGACGGTGAGTTGCGAGGACCCGATTGATGCCGACGCGTGAGTCGGACCACTAGACTGCTTCTACTCGACGGTGTCAATTCAGTATTGGAATTTACTGGATTCTAATTTTGGTGGAGTAGTGAAGTAGGGACATGTTTTGGTTTGTTTGTTTGTTTTTTCTTGATGAATAAATATATTGTGATGCCCGCAAGAGTTGTTGCGAGTTGTGTTCTGAAAAAATGAGCACAGGATTGGAAAATATGGCAAGTCCAACATTTTGCCATTGAAATTGTGCTTTCTTGGCTGTCATTTACTGTAGTTGCTGAGTAACTTGTGTTTTCTCTCGTAGGTTCAATGACATCCACGTTCCGGTGAGGTTAGAGTGTGTGAAGTTTGCCAGCCACTGTCTCATGAACCACCCGGACCTGGCGAGGGACCTTACAGGTTTGAACGCTCTTTGACGGACTTTTTACGCACGCGCCGGCTTACTTTGGTTTCCTTCTCCCTCCAATTCAAACCACTTCTCACACGCGTTCACCGAACTCTTTCCTCAAGAGTTTTTGAAAGTGCGTTCCCACGACCCCGAGGAAGCCATTCGTCACGACGTCATCGTCACCATCATCAACGCTGGGAAGAAGGATCTTAATTTGGTCAATGACCAGCTACTGGGCTTCGTCAGAGAGAGGACGCTGGACAAGCGGGTGAGATAAACGCGTTAGTCCCGAATTGCCTCTCTACCGTGATCCTCCCACACCACACGTGAACTCAAACGAAGTGGCCGGTAACGTGTGTCTTGCTGCCAGTGGCGAGTCCGCAAAGAGGCGATGATGGGCCTGGCTCAGCTTTATAAAAAATACTGTTTGCACCACGAAGCGGGGAAGGAGTCTGCCGTGATGATCAGCTGGATCAAAGACAAGCTGCTGCATATCTACTACCAGAACAGCATCGATGACAAGTAAGCGTGCGCATTTGCAAACAAAATGAAGGTGTGTGTGTGTGTGTAAAATACCGTTATGGTGGGTGACTTGAGAGGCAGTGATGAGGAAGATGAGACTTCCTTTGCAATACACGTCAACATCTTGATTTTGAGTTACTTAGTAAACAGATGTAACCGGACTTTCCCGTTCATCCAGTGAAGCGGCTCATCTGTGCTCTGCAGGTTATTAGTGGAAAAGATCTTTGCCCAGTTCATGGTCCCCCACAGCCTGGAAACAGAAGAAAAGATGAAGTGTCTCTACTATCTGTATGCTTGCCTGGACACCAATGCTGTCAAGTCAGTATTTGCAGCTTGAAAGATACTCTTTTTGGGTTTTTTTTTGCACGTTATTATTATTATTATTATTCCACATGAGACAAGCCAAACTGTGATCAAATGTAAAGGCATTTTTTTTTTGCTGACTTGATGCTGGTCGTTGACTGCTCCCAGGGCTTTGAACGAGATGTGGAAGTGTCAGAATATGCTGAGAGGGCTGGTTAAAGAGCTGCTTGACCTTCACAAGCTGCCGGTGGTATGTTGACTTCGAGGATCCTCGTCTCGCTGTCCAACTGTGTGGAACGTACCGTATGTAACCGTGTTTGCTTCTCGCCTTCAGTCTGAGGCCAATAACACCGCCATGTTCGGGAAGCTGATGAATATTGCAAGTCAGTCACCCGACCGACTACCTCACGGCTTTGGTTTTCATTCAATTGCAATTCAGATCGACGCTACTTGTTTGTCTATTTTCAGAGAACTTGCCAGATGCGGGAAAAGCTCAAGATTTCATGAAGAAGTTCAACCAGGTTCTTGGTGAAGACGAGAAGCTCAGAGCTCAGCTCGAGATGCTCATCAGTCCGACTTGCTCCTGCAAACAAGCGGAGATCTGTGTGGTGAGCCAACACGAAACGCTGCATCTTGCACGTCGCTTATCGTATCGTGCGCTGATTTGAAAGTTGAAGGGGAAAAAAAAAAAAAGGGCACCAAAAGAGGAGTGGAATACTTGCAAGTTGTAGCAGCGGAAATAAATGAAATGTTCCCAGTCTCACCGCATTGATGTATGTCACTAGCATAAATACGCGTGTCACATAAATAGGAAAATGAGCAGGAATCAGGTTGTCGCACACGTATTGAAAAATGTGCACAGTTGGAAGAGATCCTCTCAAATGTGTTGTGTGTGCAGAGGGAGATCACGCGGAAGTTAACCTTTCCCAAACAACCGACCAACCCTTTCTTGGAGATGGTCAAGTTCCTGCTTGAACGCATCGCCCCTGTCCACATCGACTCTGAAGCCATCAGGTGGGAAAAGTTCCACCGTTTCATGAAACAAATACATGAGTGTCACGCCCTGTGGAAATTCTCTGGGGTGCGTAGCACAGTCGTTGAGCCCCTGCGACTTGGATTCAACAGCTGCTGCGTCGCTGCGTGGAGCCGCTTTTCTCATTCCGTGAGACACCTTGAGGTTTTGAGGTGGAACTGCAGTCTGGAACCACCACTGTGGATCACCTGACTATCAGTTTTAGTCTGACGACTATAAAGCAGGCTTTAAACTTTTGAGAACCAGGGCAGATGGAAAAGGACGGCAAGCCCAGAAGATCAAGAAGATAACCGAGACTGTTTGTAATTTACATTTTAGCGCTTTGGTGAAACTGCTCAACAAGTCGATTGAAGGCACAGCGGATGACGACGAGGAGGGCGTGACCCCTGACACGGCCATCCGCTCGGGCTTGGAACTACTCAAGGTACGCGGTCATCCACATTTCATTTTAGATGTATTCGTGGACTCGCGTAACCGTTTGCGTTTTCCCCCCGTTCAGGTTCTGTCGTTCACACACCCCACAGCATTCCACTCATCGGAGACCTACGAGTCTCTTCTCCAGTGTCTGAAAATGGAGGACGACAAGGTGGCCGAGGCAGCGATCCAGATATTTAGAAATACTGGACAGAAAATCGAGACGGAACTCCCGCAGATAAGATCGTAGGCGTCATTTGACGTAACGCGCGGCGCGTTGTTCGGCCGGCGGTGTCCTCACTTAGAATTGCTGCTGTTCATCCACCAGGACTCTAATTCCCATCCTACACCAGAAAGCCAAAAGGGGGACGCCTCACCAGGCCAAGCAGGCTGTGCACTGTATACACGCCATCTTCAACAACAAGGAAGTGCAGTTGGCTCAGATTTTTGAGGTAGAAGGAACGCTGCACCTTGCTGGACCCCAAAAACCAAAATCTTGACGCATGATGCTTCTTCCTCCGTACTCGCAGCCTCTGTCACGGAGTCTAAACGCCGACATTCCCGAGCAGCTCATCACGCCCCTCGTGTCACTGGGCCACATCTCCATGCTGGCGCCAGATCAGTTTGCCTCACCAATGAAGTCCATAGTGGCCAACTTCATTGTCAAAGACTTGCTAATGAATGACAGGGTGGGTGCAAATCTATTGACGAGGGCTAATCAATTCGCAGAGGTGGCGCTCGTGTTACCGTTATTTGTGCCTCTTTGTTTCCAGTCGGTGGGAAACAAGAATGGCAAGCTGTGGACCACTGACGAGGAAGTTTCACCCGAAGTTCTGGCTAAGGTGGGGGAGACACACACACACACACACACTTTAAAGCAGGGGTGCCCAACGGTCGCTCGCGCGTCGACGTCAGCCTGTCATCCATCTCGGCGCTTGATTGAGGTGTGGCCAATACGCCGATCGCGCAGGCGGCTTGATTGACATCCGGTTTGACCAATCTTGTGACATGTCACTGCGCATGTGCACATAAAGGCAGGTTCTAGTAAAGCAGCTTCCTATTTACCATCTGGCGCTTGCTTTTATCCCAGGCAGTCGCTGCCCACGCCAATAAGTTGCACTGACGATACACACTCAGCGCGCACCCCTGCCCCCGAGTCGGTACATCGCAAGAGGCTGACTCCTCGAAAAGTAGCTCTTGGGGCGAAAAAGCACGGGCGCCCCTGCCTTAAAGCATTTGTCGACTCCCATCTTTGACAAGTTCTATTTAATACATTAAAAAAAAAACCAAAACTCGTTTCATTGTCTCATGTTGGATCTTTTTGAGTTGTGTCCCTAACGAATGGGACGGACCGATGCCGTTTTTGTATAATTGCTCCCCTCAACTTCTGATTTCATTGAACAAATAAGAGCCTTTTGGTCAAAGCGGCAACAGAAAGAAAGGCACATTAAAAGAATGCACGTGGCGCACTATTCATGGAATTGTTGGTCTTCATCTCATCTCATCTTCAGGTTCAGGCCATCAAGCTGCTGGTGCGTTGGTTACTAGGAATGAAGAACAACCAATCCAAGTCGGCAAATTCCACGTTACGCTTGCTGTCGGCCATGCTGGTCAGTGAGGGAGACCTCACGGAGCAAAAAAAAATCAGGTAACTCTCGCGTAGAAAAAAAAACCCCACTCTGAGCGCGACTTGTGGCAAACTTGGGCTCATGGCAGACTGCTGCGGTCTGCTCTTTTCATGCAATCTTCAAACAACTTTTATCAAGAGAGTGTCTTGTCTTACTAGTTGTTTTTCCCTGCAGTAAATCGGACATGTCTCGCCTAAGGCTGGCAGCAGGTGGCGCCATTATGAAGCTGGCTCAGGAGCCTTGTTACCATGAAATCATCACACCCGAACAGTTCCAGCTGTGTGGCCTCGTCATCAATGTCAGTCTCTCCGAATTGCTCTGAAAGTCTTGTTGGAACGTCGATCGGCGCCACTGCCGCGTTGTGCCAACTAAACTGGAGGGCGGAAAGTAGAATTAACCTCTGCGTATTATCAAGTGCTGCGTTTAGATTAGATTTTTTTTTTTTTTGTCAGTCGGAGTGAGGGCGGCTCCAACGCAGCCATTCTTTGCCGGCACGTTTGCAATGGCGTGCGCTGCCTCATTTACGCCACAAGATGGATGAAAGTCATATTTTAAGTAAAGTGTCGAAGTTACAAATGTAATCCGAATGAATCCGTTTTGGGGGCAAAATCAGGCAACTCGGCCTTTTGTAAAAGCAATACCACAAAAAGTTGAGTGGCTATTTTGAGGTCAGCATCATTCCAACCAGCCGAAACTAACATCGGACGTTTTGCTCTCAGAATGGGATTTCAATCCCCCGCTAGGTGCCAGATTATCAGTAACTGGCCACTCGCTGGCTTTAGTTTGGTGGTGTGACAACAGACAGACAAAGACGTGTCATTAAAAGGTTAGGTAGCCGCGCTGCTCGGTGCACTTGCGAGCTGTATTAAAAATATTAACGTCCCGCTTATCGCTAATGATTTTCAACAGTATGTTGATATTTGCAGCAGTGTAGAACTGAACTGCTTCAGAATTGGCGCTTCTAATATTCTGACTTCCATTTACTTCCATCAGACAACCAAATATTTCGAACAGGTCTGTGTGATGCCGTTTTCACCAGCGCCACTTTTTTTTTTTTTTTTTTAATTTATTCCTCTTCTGTGGCATTATTGTCCTTCAAAGTTCTGAAAAAGCCCCCCCCCCGCGTTCCCTTTGTTTACCCAGGACGAGTGCTACCAGGTGCGACAGATCTTTGCTCAAAAGTTGCACTTGGCGCTCGCTAAACTGTCCCTGCCGCTGGAGTACCTGGCAGTCTTCGCCCTGTGTGCCAAGGACCCGGTGAAGGAGCGCCGCGCCCACGCCCGACAGTGCCTACTCAAGAACATCTCAGTGCGCAGAGAGTACATCAAGCAGAACTCGCTCACTCAGGGTAAGCGCGCTCGCGCCTCCAAAAAACACGGTCCCAAAGATGACGCCACCTCTTCCTCCCCGCAGAAAAAATGCTCTCCTTCCTCCCGGAGTACGTTGTTCCGTTCATGATCCACCTGCTGGCTCACGACCCGGACTTCACGAAACCGCAGGAATACGACCAGCTCAAAGACATCAAAGAGTGAGTGGCGGCGGACGCGTTTTTATCTCGTTTGTTTCCAGGTGAGTGCAGCTGCGGCCTTGTTTTGTGTTTGTTGCTGGCACTCAGGTGTCTGTGGTTCATGCTGGAGGTGCTGATGACCAAGAACGAGAACAATAGCCACGCCTTCCTCAGGAAGATGGTGGAGAACATCAAACGGACCAAAGATGCGCAATGTCCCGAAGACGCAAAAGCCAACGAGGTACGCGCGCACACCGAATGGGAACGGCGCAACTGCAAAAAAAAAAAAAAAAAAAAAGGTATTTTGGAGTCCATCTTGCTGTTGTGTTGTGGCTTTTTCAGAAGCTGTACATCGTGTGTGACGTGGCGCTCTTCGTCATCGCCAACAAGAGCACCGCGTGTCACCTGGACTGCCCGAGCGAGCCCGATATTTGCCCCAAATTCTTCCTGCCGCCAGACAAGGCAACAAAACACACGTCACTTCCACACTTTTGAATATCATAACGTTGTTTTGGTTGTGACAACGCTTCACGTTTCGTTGTGTTGTCGCTTGAGTCTGGACTCACTAATGCAGAAAGATCATATGAAAATAGCCCCTCCGTTCTCATTTTGATCAATTTTCTGTTCTGTTCCCTTTTTTTTTTTTTTTTTTTCCATCAGGACTTCAGAAATGACAAAGATTATCTGGCAGCAGACATGCGACAAATGTTGCTCACCGGAAAGGTAAAAAAAAAAAGTGTCCGCCGCAACAATCTGCAAGTTGAAATATGGTTTATTACTAACCCAAAAAAGATAACTGCAAGTTATAGAAAATACTGAAATAATACTAAATATTGTGGTTGATGAATCGTGGCTAATGCTATTTTGCAGTTCCTTATTTATTACCGGGTAGGGCAGTTGATCATAATGTCGTCTCTCCAGGATCCAAACATAATTGTTTATTTGGAATTATTCATTTCACTGCATATTTTATATATATATATATATATTTTTTTTTTTTTTTTCATCCGTTGCTAATTTCTCTCTCAATATGATGTTTAAATGTTTTAAAATTAGGAACACGGAGTAAAGCTTTTACAATTTTCACAAGGTGCAAACATTTGAGCAAAAGTGTCCAAAATGTGCGGCCTTTCCCTCATGTCAACTCTAAAGTTGGCAGCACGGTGGAGCAGCTGGTAAAGCGTTGGCCCCACAGTCCTGAGGTCCTGGGTTCAATCCCAGACCCCCCGCCTGTGTGGAGTTTGGATGTTCTCCCCGTGCCTGTGTGGCTTTTCTCTGGGTGGGCTTTCCTGTTTCCTTCCACATCCCAAAAAGATGAAACGTTAATCGGACCCTCTAAATTGCCCCAAGGTGTGATGGTGAGTGCGGCTGTTTGTCTCCATGTTCGCTGCGATTGGCTGGCGACCAGTTCAGGGTGTGTACCCCGCCCGGCTCCTGCCTGTCGACAGCTGGGATAGGCTCCAGCGCTCTCCGCGACCCTCGTGAGGATAAGCACCAAAGAAAATGGATGTAAAGTTATGGTTCACGATGGCAGCTTTGGCGCTCATCTGCTTCTGTGAACGATGGTAACCTCCAAAGTATTTCAACGAGCCGGCTGACTTTGTGTCCTGCAGCCTAAACCGGCTCCGGTGCTGGTGACCGTCAACAAAACTCTCACCGTACCGGGCAGGAAGATCTTCAAGACTCAGGTCGTCTCGGATCCGAGTAACGCCAGCACCAACTCGTCGCCGCTAAGCTCCTCGGCGGTCAACAAGAACAGGTACGCGTTCCCGGCTGGTTTTGTTTTTTTGACTGAACGCATCACGTAAATCGCCGCCATATCGTTGAAGTCTGCGGTTGAGATGTTGGGTTGGAGGAGGGTCCTTTTTCTGGGTGTGTACACGATGCGTACTTTCATGGCCTTGCTTGTGGCTTTTCAACTTTCAGTAAAAGCATCACAGCCACAGAGTCGGCAGAGAGCCGCACGCAAGAAAATAACGAGAATCCGGTCGTCAAGAAGGTACGCTCGGCCGCGGGGATCGACCCACGCTTGCCGGGCGGCGATTCACACGGCCCGTCCCCGCTGCTTCAGGTGGAGCCGAGTAAGAACGTCAGCCCCGACGTCGGGACGGAAGCCCAGCCCGTTAAACGGCGCGGCCGGCCACCCAAAATGGTAACGGCCGCTTCGCCCGCGGCGGCCGGCAAAGAGGCGGCGCCGACGGGAGGCGGGGCCGGGAGGGGCAGGAAGAGAGGGGCGGAGCCCAACTCCAACCCGTCGGCGGAGTCCATCAAGATGTCCAAGCAGCAGAACGACGACGGGACAAATCGACAGATCGACCTGCAGAGGTGAGACGCAAGCGACAAAAGAGACGATAACGGGGAACGCCGCTCCAAATGATGATGAAGACGACGACGACGATGAGGAGTAGCTCACTAGTTGTTGACTGTCTCTGCTTCTTCCTTCTGGTTAGTTTTTGTTCTCCTTCTCAGTACTCAACGTGAAGGTCGACTGGCGGGAGACTTAATTCATTGTGTGTCGTTCTATATTTGGCCATGAAAGCTGATTCCCATTCTGTACGTTATGGGCCATTTTCAAAGGCAAGCGGCGTTTTTGGGGGGCAGCCAGCCCTTCGTCACACAGCCGTCACGGAGGACACGCCAGAGCCGGCCGGACACGTGACACGTGGCCAATGACATAATTGTCCTCGTCTGACGAAAAGGTGGCCACGGGGGACGTGCGCAAGTTAACCAGAAATGTCAACTTTTGACTCTTGAAACGCTTCCAAGATGGTGGCATTGGGTCGCTGTGGGCACCGCGGTTGGTTCCCTGCTCCCCGTCCCGTCCTGCATTGGTTTGGGTGGGCGGGGTCCTCGACGTCAGCGTTGGGGGCGGCACGGACGTTTTTACTTCAGGACATTTCTCTCATTGTGTGTGCACGTGTGAAGGATTTGACTTCCGCTCACTTCTTGCGAATCGCGTGTTGACTTTTCCTCGCCCGCTTGTTTGGTTCCAGGTAAAGAGTGGAGCCGCAAGAGAATTCTTCACAGGCTCCCGCGCCGCCGTCGCCCACGTCCCTCTCGCTGACGTCCTCCCGGACGCTTTACGGACCTCTTCTAAATCCATCGCACAGACCTCCATTTTCCCGCCACGTGGACTATCATGACAGCCTAGAAGGTTTCCAAACTCTCTGTAGTTATCATTTGAAGCTCATTGTATGTAGGTCTTAAACTTATATTCCCCCCCCCCCCCTTTTTTTTTTTTTTTTTTGTGTGTGTGTTTGTCTCGCTATGCTTCTTTTGTGGAGACATTTTTAAGAAAAAAACAAAAAAAATCATGGACATTTTACAGAAATTTTAATCCGGTATGACTATTGCTTATTAAATCCCCTGGTAAAAAAAAATCTTCTTGCGCGACTGCTCCCATTTTTCTCAATATTTGATCTTCTGTGGCACGACGACTCAAGACTTTTTTTTTTTTTTGACTGCGTTTTGCAACATGCAGCAGTTTGGCAGACGGTCACCAAACACAAAGAAGCTTGAAACGGTTTAGTGCCTGCGCCCCCCCACGCTCGGTTTGTTGTCAAACTGACCCGAAAGCAACGAACACGTTTCAATCACATCCCTGTGAACGTCTGCTAGCTTGAGGCTAACGCGCAGTGTGAAGAGACGACCTGACGAAAGGCGTCCGTCTGGCGCCGTCACGCTTTAAGCAACAAATGGTGCACTCAACACTCAAATGCATATCTTCAAATGTGCCCCCCCCCCCCCCCCCCAATCATCTCGATTTAAAGCCTCTTCCACGAGAGTGACGTGACCAAGCAAGGCAGTAAAATGACGACGTCCCGGTCCGCTGGGTCACCGCGGCCGGTTTTTCCGTCCCCATGTGCGAGAACGCGCTTGCTCCGTTTTTCCTAATGTTGAATCCCAGCAGCCGAAAACTTGATCCTGCCCTTGCGACACACCCGAAACTTGATCCGGGCCTCGGGAAATCCCCACATTTCATTTCTTCAGAAGTGACGTGCTGTTTGCAATGTACGACGTCGCCGTTGTGGAAAAACTGCAGGAGGAAGTGTGAAAGTTCTAAATAAACGAACACGCGCACACCTCACCTCACCTCACCTCCTGACCGTGACTATATTAGGGCCCGTTTTTGTACTTTGTCATGTAACTCCTCCGCCGAATGTTAACAAAAACAGGTGCACAAGGTCGGGCGGGCATCACAGAGGAGCTGGAAGAGATTCGAGCTGCTGGCTTTTTTTTTTTTTTTTTTCCTTTTGTCTTTGCTTTGGTTTGAGTGCGTGGCTTGAAGATAACGTGCAATTTCGATACATATTTTTTTCCCCTTTCTCTCTCTCTCTCCCAGCGAGCTGTCGCTGTTGTCGCCTACCTACTTTATCGGAACAGCTGGCGATTTCCACTTTTGGATAAGTAACGGCAGTTAAGTGCCATTTGCTGATGCGGCCCCACCCGGCGAGGTCAAAGGGGGGCTGGCGGCCTCACGGGGGCCGCCGTGACGCCCTGAGCGCTCCCGGCGCGTCTCTTTTGTCGACCCGCGGCCCGTCTGAAACATCCCATCCATGCTTCAACATGTGCCATTTGACAACGTGTTGCTGTTGGCTGTGTATGTCTCCGAAAGATGAACACAGTCAACATGCATATATGTGTATATCTTGTTTGTTTTTTTTCCATCAACTTTTGTTTTAAGTTTAGGTGATCACGTATGTTAGCACCCTCCATGTAGAAGAAGGGGAACTATGAGACTGGGGGGGATTTGCTACGTACCCAGAGGTCCCCTCTTAGTGACGCGTGCCCATTCATCACGAGGAGACTTTTCAGCACGGGGGAGCGCTCAGACCGTCACACCGGCTGGCCTGGAATGACTTCAGAATCTTCTCACCATCCGATTGGTCGGTTGGAGTAAGCCCGAGTCCACCGGCAACGTGGGCGTGACGACGACGACGACGACGTCTTTTCTCAAATTGATGATTAAGCGCACGCTTCTCAATTGCGTTTTTATGAGGGGGGCGCGGCGGCCGACCCCGACCGGTTGCAGCGTCTACCCCGCGGTTCTGACGACCGGGGTCCAATTCCCAGCCCCGCCTCCGTGTCGCTGTGATCCCGAGTCCCGGAAGTCGTTCGCTTCTGTGTGCCCTGCGATCGGCTGGCCCCGCCTCCTGCCCGAAGATAGCTGGGATGGGACCTTTGTGAGGATAAGCGGCCCGGATAGATTGAGGATTTATTTGTGCATTCCCAAGTAAAGCATCTTTGAAGTTCATATTTCTTTTTGAGATCCGTTAGTGCTCTTTGGACTTTTTCTGGTCCAGAACGGCTGCGCTGCCCTGTTGTTGTTGTTGTTGTCAGCCTGACGCGTGTTTGTTTACTCTTGACGCGCTCCTGGTGCTCCCCTGTGATTGGACGAGCGTGTCCACGTCAGGGGCAGTTGACCAATGAGCCGCTTTTTGTTTTCCAACAACTCCGCCCTGATCCCCGGATGTTCCTGCTCAAGAATGCAAACTTTGCTCACGTGCGGCTAGCAGAGACGAACCATTTTTCGTCGTCTTCATCTCGTCGTCGTCGTCGTTGTTGTTGTTGTTGTTCTCCTGCCGCGGTGTGACGCGTCGACGTCGTCGGTGTGCGACGTTGGACGACTTGCTGGGAGGCTCCTCGCTACATTCCAGGGCGCACCCTGCTTGTTCCCGGTAAGTTGCAGGTGGCCTTTTCCTTATTCTTTTTTAAAAAATCCCCTTTAAGGTTGTTTTTTTTTTTTTTTTTTTTGGTCACGTTTTTTTCCTTTTTTTTTTTTTTTTTAAACTCATCTTTGCGCTTCACATCTGGCTCGGCTAGCAAGAAGCGACTTTGTTCGTAAGTTAAGCGTCGACTTGCTCGTTTTGTGTTGCGAGCTGGGCTCAAATGTTGTGAATTCCGTCGGCAGGGAGCGTGACGCCCCTGTGGAGAGTTTTGAGCGAAGGGAGCCTCCCCTGGATGGGTTCGGTGTCACTTTCCAACAAACCAAATCAAAACGTTCGCTCGGAAAACGGTTTTTTTTTTTTCTCCCCCCCCCCAGCTAATGATGAATGCTCGCTTGCCTATTACATGGTGTGCGGAGTGGCGCAAAAAATAGTGCTCAAGTTACTTTACAATAATATGATATGTAAAATCTAGTCATTCAAATATTTCCTCAATGAAAGAAAAAAAAAACTACAATAAAAATTAATTTGTCAATAACGGCCTTTTTTTAATCTCAGAGCACGAACATGAATGAGTCGAGACACACCTGCCACCATTTCAATTTAGAAATGCCCCAAAAGGGCAACAGATGCAATAAAAACATGATTTCCATGAATCACTTAAGCCACATGACGAAGAAGGCGTTCGTCGAACAAGCTGTTCTTGTTTTTTTTTTTGTTTTTTTTTTTTTTTTTGCCAAAACATCTGCAACTTAGCGCAAGGTTTTGGCTCAAGTACGTGTACCAGTTTGGCCAGTTACAGTTTTAAGACATTTTTTTGGGAGTCTGCCTATAACGACGCATGCGTGGCTGTGTTTTTTTTTTAATTCTTATCTTTTATTTTTTCCATTTGTTTCCCCAAATGAGTCATTTTGATTGGCTCGGCAATGCAACGTGCGTGGTCAGGGGCGTGCATTACATCGTCGAATGGTGAATTGGAGTCAAATGAAAAGAAAAATAAGATGAAGACCAAAGTAGCTAACAGCATGTCGATCGTCAGCCAAAGAAATGACAACAGTTCATTTGAAGTGCGCTGACAAGTGCAGTTTACGGAAAAATGTCAGGAGTTAATATAGCACTCGACTCGCCACCTGTGGTGATGAGATGTCATCTAAAATGCTTTTTACTACATCCCAGCATTTAGAAATGAAAATATCCACATTTTTCCACTATTAATTTGAATGATAGCCTGGATTGTTCTTTTAAATCGTCTGAATAGAGGATGAAAAAATGAAGTTAAAAAAAAAAAACTTGCACAAGTGTTCCCCCCCCCCCTTTATGTATATGTGTGTGTGGCTACATGTTCAGAATGAATCGCATTCAAAGTCAAATTGCTCTTAAGTCGGCGTGCGCTCACACCTGCCGTTGCCGAAAGTGCCCGTGTGCCACCCCAAATGAAGTTGAAATTTTTGGGGTCATTTAGTTTGCGCTCAAGCGAAATGCTGCTGTTTTTTTTTTTTTTGCTAACGCTGAATCTCAGCTGTCGACTGTGGACAAGTGCCGCCGGCTTGTTTCCCGAGCGGCACAAGCACGTCACCAAGATGTGATGAATGATTTGCAACCTCCTCTTTGTGAAGCTCAGACTGAACAAAACAATGTCGATGAAGGCAGCACGATAAACGTCTCTCGCTTCTTAGACTACTGCACAAAACAATGCGACGCTCTTAGAAAATAAAAAAGGAATCCGCTGCAATTCCTTTGAGTCTGCATTCAACTTGTACGGCAAGCCCGACCAGACCAGACCGGCCCAGCCCACGCCCGTGGTATGTTTTAGAAATACTGTACCCTATTTAAAGGCACCATAAAGTAGTACAGTTTGGCATCTTGAAGTTCTGCATTGCAACCTTTCGTATATCAGGGAGGAGCTAAATTTAGCCGGGATTGTTCGACGCTATCGACGAGCGTTTTTTACGTCGCAGTAGACGCTGACGTGTTCTCGCGTGGTATTTTTGTCGGGTTGCAAAGGCAGACGGATGCACGAAACAAATTTCGTGTCGTGCCTGGTGCGGCCATGTGGCCGAAGAGAAGGCGCCCATCTTCTCATTTGTAAAGCACATCTGCGCAAACGTTTTCTGTTTTCGCTTGGGGCCTTACTACGAAAACAAGTCACGGAATTAATTTCCTGCCGGTTGCTCCCAAGATCGCACAGAACGAAAGTGCGCAATGAAATTGTTCCACTATGTGAAAATTGTTTGAGGGGGTTAATAATTGAGTACGCTAACGCTTCCTGGTTGAGCAGGCTCCTCCCCCGAACTTGGAGTCCAGAGATGATGATGATGATGATGAGGAGGAGGAGGAGGAGGAGGAGTTTAGGTCACCCCCCCCCCCCCACCTCTTTTGCTTATGCGTGTTGTTCTTTCTGCTTTGCTCTCAGGTCCCAAGTGGCATCGCCTTGAAAGACATGGCCGAGGGAGGCTTTGACCCGTGTGAATGCATCTGCAGCCACGAGTACGCCATGAGGCGCCTCATCAACCTGGCGAGTGTTGGGAGAGTTCGTTTGTGCTCTAAGCTGAATGGAATGCGGAGAAACAAGTGGGACGCTGCCAGGTTGCGCTGTGTCAATATCCTGGTTCCTGCTCACTGACGCACAACTTGAGAGCTGCGGGATCGACTTTGTGTTTGCGAACGGGAGCTTTCAGGATGGGGAAAGTAGACCGCTTAAACATGTTGCTGGGACGGGTCGACTCGTAGCATTGACGACCACGCAGCGCAGTAAGAGCGCGGCGTCGGGTTCTGGGCGACTTCGTCGTCCGACTCGTATGGCGAGATGCGGTCCGATTGAGGAAGGGACGATTTGTGTTGCCGGGAGTCGGCAAAAGTTGCACAAAAGCCGACGACGTTCGAGAATCGACAAACCTTCGCGGGAAACTTTTGAACCCGCTTCACACGAGTTTAAAAAAAAAAAAAAAAAAAAATCAGGAAAATACTTCCTGATATGTCTCGCCAGTCAAACCGTTGACTTCAAACCGTCATCAGGAGAAAAAGAAAACATATTTGAGACATCAGCTCAGCGAGCAGCGCAATGTTTTTTTGTTGCCACGCCAAAGGAAAAATAATAAAGTGCTCCGTGTGACACGAGCAATGCGGCTTCATGCGATGAGCTAACACGACACATGTTCAAGGCTTAAGAGAATAACTCATGGCAAGCGGGGAAATTCAAATTTGTCATCATTCTTGTGCTCGGCACGCAATTTCACTCATGAGCGGCAGTTGATGGTCTCGACAAAATGCCCGGGAAACTCGTCAAGCGCTCAAGCCCGCTTCTCACCCAGTTGGTGCCTCGGTGACCCCAATGATGAAAATTGTTGGTAAAACTTTTGCGATCTTCAGCCTTCCTTTACTTGAGCTCGGAGGTGTCCGCCTTCCCTCGGAAACGTAGTGAGACGACGGCATCGCGTCGCCTTTGGTTCGGGTACCTGCCGGCGTGTGGGCCATTTTCAACCGTTTCTTTGGACCGTCGTCCATCAAAGTGCTCTCGCTCTGAATTCAATTTCCCAACGTTTGTCTTTCTTCTTCCAGCTCAGACAGTCTCAGTCGTACTGCACAGACAACGAGTGCCCTTTGGAACGTGCGTATGACGCGTCAACGCCGGCCCGTTTGCACGTGTCGGAACGCAGAATAGCAGCTTTGTCTTTTGTGCCTGCGCAGTGCCCGGACCCAGCGGCGGGTCCCTCGGCGGCGCCGGCGCCGCGGACCTCAGCCTCCCCGTCCTTCTGATGGGATGGACGCTCCTGGCCGTAATCCTCTTCCTGATGCGGCCTTCGTCTCTCCGAGGGTCCTCCTCCTCCTCCGCTGGAAAACCCGGCCAAGATCACCACGTAAGTGGCATCCGACCTCGGCCTGCTAGTCGTTATATTTTCTGCCTCCACAAAAATAGATCATTATTTGCAGTCAACAAACATTTGTGGAAATGAGATGTTGAAGTGCAATAATTGTTGGGTATCGCCAGATTACACGATGCTGCCTGCTTGTACACCGACTAATGAAAATGAACGCACCAGTGTGAAAAATGGCAGTTTTAAAAGTTAAAAAAACCAAAACCAAAACCAAACGATACCATGAAAGGTCATTTTAAAGTGGTTTATTTCTCTAAGTATTCCAATTCCCCTTGGCCAGACCAAATAACACTTAGAATTGAACGTCTCGGGTGTACTCTCGCTGATTTTAAAAACAAATATCGGTCGGCGCTTGGGCCGGGCCCAAAAGGTTCAGGAACTTTTCCGATCAAAAGAAAGAAATGGAAAGTTTTGGAGCAGCTCAGCCAGAGCCCGGACCTAAATCCAATTGCATTGTTTACGCGTATCGATACTGTGAGATTGACTGAAGTCGGAGACATAAAAAATGATCCCACTCACAGCAATCGGAATCAGAATCGGCTTTAATGGCCAAGTGTGTAAAAACACACAAGGAATTTTCTCCGGCAGTCGATGCTGCCCCGTTCCGACATTCCGAACAAAGAAGAAGGAACATGGCAACAACAAACCATCCTGGCCATTTGTGTTGTCCTGTTGCAGAGAGGCGAACGAGGGCCACCGGCGCCACCTGTTGACTAGGAGAGGAAGTCTGGAAGTTGTTGGTCGCTGCACAGCCGACGGAGGCTGCCCCACGTCGGCCTGCCTTGAAAGAGATTTTCTTACTTGGAACTCTCCTCGAGTGCCAATATCATTTGGAATATTTTTTTTTCTTTTGTTTGGGCTCCCCAACTGAAGCAAATATTTTGAGGTCAGGCCATCCGAATGTTTGAAAGCAAAACAAAACGATGTATATAATAATGTACGACACACTTCATTTTGTGTGACGCTCAGCTTTTGATGGGGGTTTTTTTTTTTTTTTTTGTAATTACTTTAAGTTTACTTCTTTGAGTGAAGTACATCCCGTATTTGTGCGGCTCACTGCAAGCAAGGCAAAAAGAGGAAATATATCATTGAGAAAACATGATTATTATTCTTGTGATTATTGGACAAAGGGAATTCTTGCATATTGACAGCATTGATCTTTTGGAGGTGTCGGGAGCCTCGAAAAATGTGTTCTTTGCACAATGTACTTTAGTTGTATAAATAAATCAAGATACTGCAGATCATCTTCATGCATGATTGTCACTGTAAACTCGGTTTGGACATCATGGGCCTCATACGCAAGACGTTTCTTGACTTATTTTGCAAGTCTTACTGCTGAAACATAATGAGGCCTGTCAAATGTGGAAAAACAAAAAACAATTCCAACTTCGAGTTTTGTCGATTCCTTACAGTTGTTCCAACTGTTTTGGTAAGGTCTAGTAGGGTCTGTCGGGAAGTCCAATCTCAGATTCAGGAGGACCAATGTGGTTTTTGTCCTGCGTGGCGGTGGAACTGCGGACCAGCTCTACGCCCTCGGCAGGGCCCTCGAGGCCCAACCGGTCTAGATGCCTTTTGTGGACTTGGAGAAGGCGTTCAACTGTGTTCCTCTGGGGGGGGTGGGCTTCAGGAATTTTGGGGTACTGAACCCCCTTATACGGGGTTTTCGGTCCCTGCTGAGAACCACTGAGAAACTCTGGGCTCAGAGGAGGGTCGCTGCCCCTCCTCCAGGTTGAGAGGAGCGGGATGAGGTAGCTCGGGCATCTGTTGAGGATGCACCCTCGGCGCCTCCCCTGTACGGAGTTCTGAGCACGTCCCACCGGGGACGACCCAGGACACGCCGTTGGTCTTCCGGGATCCCCTCGGCGTTGTCAAACAAAGTGGCTGAGGGTGTCCCTGCTTCAACCGCTCCCCCCGCAACGAGACCTCATATAGATGCATATTTGAGGAGGCCTTCATATTTCTCCTATTGAGTTCTGTCATGCTGGAAAATCGTTTCGTAGACATTTAACGTTGCCAACAGGGGAGAAAAAAAAAAGTAGCACAAACTAAATTTGCATTTAATGAAACTTAGGAAAGCAAATCCCAAAATATTTGCCTCCTTGGTCGCATTCACTCAGGAGGAATAAAAGTCTTCACAAAAATGCCCTCTGAGCTCACTCCAAACTTGTCTCCTTTAATGTGACTTCAGTATTTCAATTAACTGTCCGCTCCACTTCAGAAACCCCAAATGAATTCCCTTCCTCGATATATTTTTCATCCAGATCACTTGGACAATTTGTTCACTATTTAAGAATACAATTTGACAAGGTCGAGGACTGCAGGAAAGCGATTGATCCGTGCACGGCGCTTGTTTTATTTCAAGCCATCCACCCATTTATCCCCACAAGGGTCGCGGGCGTGCTGGAGCCTATCGGAGGGGAGGCGCGGGGGAGAGACCCTCGACTGGTCGCCAGCCAATCGCAGGGCACACGAACGACTCACAATCACGCCTACGGTTCAGTGAGAGAGTCTTGAGTCAACCTGACTGTGGGAGCAAACTGGAGTAGCCGATGAGCCGCCACGCAGCCAGGCCCCGGATTTGACACAAATATTGGGCTTGTAGCGCCGGAGAAAAGGAGTCGGAGGCGGAGTGTCGGACACAGGAACAGAACCTCGCTTTTATTGGTCGACATCAAAACACGACTCGCATAACGGCGGGACCGCTGTTAACCTTGACTCCGGAAGCGCAACGACAAAAACAGTCCGTGCGGAACCCCGCACCCCAACTCGAGGTCCCGCGGCTGAATGATGTAAACGCCACAGGCTAAAGTAGACACCAAAAGGTGCAGCGCATGGAAAAGCTTCGACACGCTGACGTTAGCTCGCCGTTAAAACGTAAGTGCACGTTAGAGAGGGGCGGGGGGGTGTTTAGGTCATTGCGGTGTCATGGAGGCCACACCTCGAGTTTTCCGAATGCTCGTGACGTCACTCGTGCAAACCAAAACAAGCGAGGAGAGAAAATGCTCCGCGCATGCGCGATAGCAAACCGGAAACTGTTTCCCTGGGTTACCGTCAACAAAATGGCATTTGCGCCGCATTGAACAAAGTCACAAAGTTATCTGAAATTGGCAGAAACGTGCCGAGAGGTTCGTGGTCATGTTAAAATGGACAATTGTAGCGTGACTTGTTGCTGCTAGCAACTAAGCAGCTAGCATGCTAAGAATGACGAACCAAGCATTCGACCTGCTTGCTTACTCGCAAAGTCCCAAAACAACAAAAAGAACAACGTTCCAGGTAACGTCTTGACTTGTGATGACCTCCCACAGCGACTCGAGCCGTTGTTGTCTCCGCAGGATGAACTTGAAGCTGCGATCTCCGTCAGAGCTGGAAAAACCACATCGCTTGCTCGTTCCGAACGTTTGGACGAGGATGGCTTCGGTAAGGCGGATGAGACGAACGTTGCTTCTTATCAACTACGCGGGGACTTAAAGTCCGCGTTCGAATGTGTACATTAGTGGAAATTGGCAACATTTTCCAATTGGTTTGATGCTGAAATGGATGATTTATCCCCCAGAGAGTTTAAAAACTAAAACTTTCCAATGACGCCAAAATAATTGTGATAGGTTCAGAACTAACAAAGTCATCAAACTTCCAAGTTAGGAAATCGGAGGTGGATAACCTCTTTTGGGTCAGCTGGAAAGCGTTGGCCTCACAGTTCTGAGGTCCGGGGTTTGATTCCGTCCCCGCCCGTGTACAGTTTGCGTGTTCTCCCCGTTTCTTGGGTGGCTTTTCTCCGGGTGGGCAGTCCGCTTTCCTCCCACATCCCCAAAACATGCAATTTTAATTGGACACTCGAAATTTCCCGGAGGTGTGATTGTGAGTGCGATCGGTTGTTTCTTTCCATGTGCCCTGCGATCGGCTGGCGACCGGTTGAGGGCGCACTTCGCCTCCTGCCCATCGACACCCGGGATAGGCTCCGGCGCTCCCTGCGACCCTTGTGAGGATAAGCGGCTAAGAAAATGGATGGATGGTTAGATAACCTCTTTTGTTTACCACTGGAAACAATGGGAAATCTGTGACCCATATATGCTTTTTTTTTTTACTGAATAAAATGCCCATAACTTTCGAAAATCTTTAGCTATAAAACGTTTTGAATGATCTTTGGCCCATCAGCAGCCTATTCTGATGCTTTTTTCCCATGATGCATCGTTAAAATAGCACTATAAGAGCTATCTTATAACGTGCAGATTTATTAATGAAATAAATCTACCATCATTGGCCAAATAAAAAGTAAACAGAGGTGTAAAATATGTACGTTTTTAGAAAATGGTGGCCACTTGTCACGTTGCCATTCTCTGTTTATGCTTGTTATTTTGGTGAAATGATTGGAAAGAAAAATATTTGTAATTTTGCGTATGCCCCAGATTTTTTGGACAGCCTCCTCAAGTCAAGGAAAAGCAGGTGCGATGCGTTCAAAGCCAGCAGGACTAAAAGCAAAATCAGTGATTTTGACTTCGCTGATGATGATGATGATGAAGGAACAACAAAGAGGACTTCCTTCTTGAAATCAGCGAAAAGGATTCCCGCGGAGGGCGACGCGATGGCGCCGCAGCACGAAGCCGACGCCGCGAGCCCGTTTCAGATCACCCGCGCAGACGATCTGGCGGATAAAAAAGATGGCGTCCCTCCGCTCAGCCGTCGGCCCGGAGACGACGACGCCGCTACGTCGCCGTCGGAGCGGTCGGACGGCGCTCCTCCGGACTTGCCTCCGGCTCTCCGCGGCGGCAACTCTCCGGCGCCCGTCGGGCCTGAAAGGAGAGCGGACGCGAGCGGGCCGACGCCTTGCGAGGGAGGGGCCCGGACTTCGTCGGACGCCGAAGTTAAACGTGCGACGGCCTGCGCTCGGTTTCATTCACCTTCGTGTCAACTTGAAATCACGCACATTGCTCGCCTCTCCCGTGATGCACGTGTAGGTGTCGAGAAGGAGACCCCCAAGCCCAAACCGAGACAACGGACCGTGGGTCCGAAGCTCCGCGTGACCGAGAAAAGCGAAGCGTCTCCGTCAGCTCCCCCCGCCGGCGATTCTGGCCGCGACGTCGCTGACGTGTCGACTCTGGAAAGGATCGCGACAGGGAGCTGCAGTCCCAACGTGGGTCCTTTTCTCTTCTATCTTGAGAGATTGAACGATTGGATCGATCCTCGACCCGTCATCGACACGGTACGGTCGGGAATTCACTCCGAGCGTGCTCTCCACGATCCGGCGATATTTATTTGGAAACTCGGAGCACGCTTGGGGTATGCCGTCGGCTCATGTATAGCAAATAAATAAATAAATGTCCTTTTTTTTTTTTTTTTTTTTTACATTTATTCTTATTTTTGAAGTTGCCAGATGGCCGCCGCGATGAGTGGCGCGCTTCGAGTGAGTAGTTTCACAATTTTGACGCGTTTGCAGTCGATTTGCCGTCAAGCGGCATTTCCTTATTCGTATCCATTTTGGGTTTTCCTTAGGTGGCGTGACTTTAGGGGAGACCGAAGAAGAAGTCGGCGCCTCATTGGAAGATTCAAATGTAAAAGGTTTTGTGCCTTCGGTGAGGATTTTTTTTTCTGTTCATTTGAATATATTTGCTGTTGTTTTTCAGCAAGAGTCGCGAGAAGGCGTTGCTGCTGGAGTCCAAAACAAATCTGATGTCAGGTCAGTACTCAGTCATGTTATCCAAGCTGCTGCGTCCCGGCAGTATGTTTTTGGCGCTCACGCGAGTTCTGACTCGGGTGACTTTCTTTCTATTTTTGTCGTTTTTGTTTTTTCGGTGCCATTCAGGCCAAGCAGTTCCCAATCCAAGAAAGCCAACAGTGTGTGCGCCAAGAAGGTGGAATCAAAGTATCTGGGAACCCTCAAAATTCTGGATTGTAACGTTTCCCAAGATTGTCAGCCGCAATCCGCCGATTTCCTTCGGGCCACCGTTTACCAGGTCGGTTTTTCGACAGAGGCCGATGAGCGGGCCGTCCGAATTAGGATCGGAAAGAAGTTTTTGACGACGATCGGTCGTAACCTTTCTCGTTCCTCCTCCAAGGAATGGCTCCAAAAGAAAAGGGAAAAGTCCTCAGAGAACTCGAACAAACAGAAGATTGTGCAAGACCAAAAGAAAAAGGTGAGCAGCTGAGAAGATCAGAACCTCTCAGCACAGTGGACCCTCTCCACCGGACTACGGTAAAACTAAAATGCGGCTCAACCTTTCCGTGCCGTGCGAGCGGCTGACTCGCTTCTCCTCCGGAACGAACAGGTCGAAGAGGAGAAAAAGAAAATTGCCGCCGCTTCGTACGACGCTTGGAAAGAAAAGAAAGACGAGATGCTCAAGGCGAAAACCAGGGAAGACAGGCTGAGGATGAGAGAAGAGCGAATAGCTGTGGAAAAGGGCGAGGAAAAAAGGAAAGCGGCTCAACGGGTACGCCGACGGCGGGGCCGAGGGAACGAAACCGAAGCGACGGGGTCAGTAGGGCCGCTGGCTGCCCTCGCGCCCGTTTGCGGTGGAAGGCGCTCGCCGCAGTGCCAGGCCGGTTCTCGCGGTTCCTCTAGTGCGCATCTGCACTGTGCCGGGAAAAGGGAGCGCAACTCTGTCCGTCCGTCCGTCCGTCCGTCCATCCATCCTACATATATGTATTTTTGGTGCTGTAAAAATGCAAATTCTCAAAGAAAACAATAGCAAAACGTCGTCCAAATCCTTCTCCCGGCAGATGTTTCATCAGTGGAAGCGAGAACACGATCACTTGCTCCGAGAAAAGTCTCGACAGCAGAGGGAGGCCGAGAGGAAAATGGCGCTCAAGAAACGAGAGGACGACGAGGAAAGAAGGCGAGACAGCCAGTCGGCTTTTTCAAATTGGTGAGTTCCAAGTTGGCGGAGAACCCTTTCACATAAGCGACGAGTGGGGTGGCCTCCAAATTCATAATAACCCCCCCCCCCCCCGACAGATTACGCCGTTAACTGTGTGAATATTATTTTCCCAGGTGTGAAAAGAAAACAGACGCCCTGTGCAAAAAAATCTCAACGGAACGGCAGGAGAACAAGAATAAAGCGGAGGAGTTTCGATACATTCAAGAGGAGAAAGACAAACTGGCGATGGAGACGTTTGAACATTGGCTGGTAAGGAAGGACAATTTCGGACAGGTCCAAAATGGACTTCCTCGCGTTGTTGTGGGCGGGGCCGCTTCAAGATTGATTTTTCTCTTGAAAAACAGGCGAAGAAGGATATGCAACAAAAACGACAGAAGGAAGAACGGCGGATACAAGTGATACTGCGAGACAGCCCGCCCCCGCCGTGGAGCCCCCCCAATAAAACCGTTCAATTTCGGAAATAACTTTTGGAAATGTGCAATGTCTGAAGTTTGCGCGACTGGCTTGGGATCAAAATTCGGCGGTGATGAAAGTGTCCCACAGAGGCAAAAGATTGCGCATTTGAAAAGAACGAAAGGCATCATTTTCCAGGACTGCCTAGATGATCCTTGATCCGTTTTCGACCCGATCAGAACACACGGGAGGAGATGACAGAAGTTCAATTGGAACGTTTCTATTTATCCGTAAGGTTGCTTTTATCGTTGGTAGTTTTCATAGTCACTTCATTGGTGTTATGTTGTGCTGACAAAGTCCAAGAAAAATATCCCCAAAATGAAAATGTCTCAGCTCAGAAGCGTCACAAAGATCCGTTTTTGTTTTTCTACTCCCTCAGAATTGACTCGATGTGCAGCTGTGGCTCATTTCTCATCCTGAGATGTTATTAAACTAAAACTATTTCATCGAGTTTTGCTGACATTTTTTTAATCGGAATTTGGGCCCACGCAGATTGCCGTACACGACTGCGCGCCGTCGACCGAAGATTATCAAGTACGGCGGGCGGCGTGCCGTCACGGATGAGCCCGGCCGCTCGCTCGAGGCTCAACCGGGTCATCTTGGTGAGAGGCTGGAAATCGTTCAAGCTCGGCACTGATGTCAAAGTGGAAGGGGGGGGGGGGGGACGACCGTCAAGCGGCGGTCGTTGGGCGCAGCTTCCAAATTCACGACAGAAACGTGAACGGTCGGAAGCCGATTGGACCCCAAAGATCAAGCGAGCGCACTTGCTGGACTGAAATGTTGCGGCGGCATCAGGCAGGGCCCCCCTCCCGCCTCAAAAGGCAAACGTGCACATCCAAAGTTCCGTTCCCGTCGCCTCGATGAAACCTAAAATGTGTTCCTCGGAATGTGGGAAGAAGGCAGACTATGTGGAGAAAACCGCTGCCCGCACGGTTTCGAACCCGCGGCCTCAGAACTGTGAGGGGCGTAGGCTGACGTTCAAAGGAAGAAAATTGCCAAATTCTGCCGGGGATATTGAATAATTGATGTTTCCCCTGCTGTCTGAAGGGAGGCCAACTCGCCACAACTCCTCCCGTGTCAAGATTTTTCCATATTGTGTCACGTGTGAGTGCAGTCATGTTGCTCCAAACGAAAAATTCAGACGACATTTCGACACAGAAGGGCGAGGCAAAAACGTCATCTGGGGAAAGGAAGCGGCAAGTTGGACTCCACTCGGAACCGCAACACGCACAACTCGAAACAGATGTGAGGAGTCATTCGGGTGGCGCTCGTCCACATATTCCACACTGAAATATTATAAAGACGTCAGCCCCGCCAATTTAACACAAGTTAGCCATGTTACTTATTCTCCCATGAGAATTTAGTTGTCAATCACCTCAAAAGGTCTGTTTGGAATTGAAAGATAGACGTGATTATTATTCTTTTTTTTTTTTTTAAACTGTTGCTTTTTTAAACTTTTAACCGATCAAATGTTTGCGAGTGTCCGTGGCGCGATTTGTTCCTTGAAACAACGCGCGACACCAAGTTCACCAAATATGCTCTTTACGTTGCTTTCAACGTTGGTCGTTATTTGAAATATCAATGATTCAAATAAATAAAAACTGCGCTCTAATGTGAAAATCCACCAACCGGAAGCTGTCTCGCGTCACGTGTGCGTCACGCCGAGCGTGTCGTTTGGTCCTCAGACGCCGCGGAGCCATTCAGCGGGTCAGCGCGTGCACGAAACCGCTCGAGGTGAGGCCACCGGTCGAGTGCCACAGAAACCGCTTGACTTTTTTTTTTTTTTTTGGGGGGGGGAAATTTGTTGTTGTTGTTGTTGTTGTTTTAAAGATGAAATGAGTGCCGAGGCGACCAGCCGTCGTCGCTCCTCTCGTGTTTTTTTTTTGAAG
Organism: Syngnathoides biaculeatus; assembly: GCF_019802595.1. NCBI lineage: Eukaryota > Metazoa > Chordata > Actinopteri > Syngnathiformes > Syngnathidae > Syngnathoides > Syngnathoides biaculeatus. Next base: position 21,133,734 of record NC_084648.1, on the reverse strand, counting down.
AAAAAAATTCCAGAAGGGAAGCTCGAGCTTTTCCTGCAAGAAGTCGGATAAGGTCGCGTCGGCCAAGAGTTAGGCGAGCGATACCGATACCGGTGCCGGTGCCGGTGCCGGTGCCGGTTGGCCTGTCGAGCCAAAGGTTCCGTCAAGGTGCTCGTGTGTGCATGTGCGTGACGTGGCCCGAGCGGAATGAAAGGCTCTTTGATCGCCCACGGAGCCGCCCGGCTCTGCTCGGCAACCCACTTGGACGTACGCCGAAGTCTTCAAACTGCGTTGATGTGAATGCGCGATAAGTAAAGAAGGAACAAAGTTATTCAACTTCGAATTCGAAGTTCGGGGGGGGGGGCTGAATAACGTCTTTTGTTTTCCGATTGGGAAATGTGTGACCCCAAAGTTTTTTGTTTTGTTTTGTTTTTTAAATTGAACACAACGTCCATAGCTTGAATATGGACATATTCCTACGAAACTTCCCATCGATGCAATTTTCCTCGATGTATGATTAAATAGCACAAGTTGATGTCGATTTTCCCAAGCAACCTCCTTTATGGAATTTTACACCACGGGCAAGGTGCTGACCCGCCCAGTCAAGAATCTGAAATACCTACTTATCTTTTAATAGATGAAGGGTGATTTTGTGACATAAAAAAAAAAAAAAAATCACAGAGCTGAAGCAGACATGTTGGAAATGAAAAATTGAGGAAAGGAAAGGAGAAAGCTTCTGGTTAATTTTTCTTTCAGTCATCAACGGGATTCCTGGGAATTCTGTCCATTTGCCCGAAAATGGTTTTTCTCCAAATTGTCGCCGCTTGGGTCGAACCAGTCGAGATGTCCGAGTGAAATTAAATTGAGCGTGCAAGCCGCTAAAAAGTCATCTAGCGGAGAAACGTGACGACGTGCCCGCGACCTTGTCAAGAATGTGAAACCTTGAAGTCGTTGCAGGAATTTGTGAGAAGTGCTTGTGACGACCATCTCCTGCCTTCCTTCTTGGGATGTTTGGGCCTGTTGCACAAGGGACACCATACGGACAAAAGTATTGGGACAACCCCCTCTCCTAAGTCGCCCATCCGTTTTCGGAGCCGCTTCACCCGCGGGTCGCGGCGGCGCTGAATCTGGGCCAAAGGCGGCGTGCGCACCCTGAACTGCCCGTTGGCCAAAAGCGGGGCACCAAAAAATTCGTATTCATCTCCCACCCATGTTTTGGGGATGCAAAGTACCCAGAAAAAGCCACGCAGAGATGGGGAGAACAGGGCGGATTTAAACCAGTCGTTTCCCTGTCTGACAAACTTGCAGAAAAGTTGGTGTTAAAATTCACATCATCCAATTCGTGATTTATTCTCTGATGTGATGACAGACGAGTCCTGATGCCTTTTTTTTTTTTGCGCGGGTGTGTCGCTTGACAGATGTTCCAAATCAAGAAGATCTGTTGCATTGGCGCCGGCTACGTGGGAGGTCCCACGTGCAGCGTGATCGCCCAAATGTGTCCGGAGATCACGGTGACCGTCGTCGACGTCAACGAGTCCCGCATCCGAGCCTGGAACTCGGACACGCTTCCCATATATGAGGTATCGCGTCCCGTACTTCAAAGTAGCGTGCAACCGGCCCGAATGCTCCGTCGCCCGTTTTATGAAAACCGGTCCAATATTTGTGTAAATGGGCCAAAGTTACCCAATTAACATAGACCAGGCCTGTCGGCAAGTACGTGAAATCATTCAAAAAGTTGAAGTGAATCTAATTTCCGGTTCTAAGGACAAAAAAGTTGTCACTTTTTACGCCTCTGAAATACTTGGCTCGACAGCGGCGCCGTTCGCCCTTAAATTGTTCAATTCAAAATATGTAAATGTAGCTAATCCACGAAATGCGGATGTGTCTTAAAGTCGTGCACTTGGAAGATTTAATGAAGCGTTTCTTTCGGAGGCGGCCTGGGCGAGTCCGACCAAAACTTTGAGACTCGCCGCTGTTGATGCTCACTGAACTGAAGTCGCTCATGATTAATGTTTGGATCGCAACTTTTTCAAAGTTTTGGTTGAACTCGAAATTGTGTTAGGAAAAGAGTGCGATATATTTACTGTTTAAAAAAAAAAAAAAAAAAAAGTACATAAGCGTCCCAATAACCTGCTGGGTGAGATTTGTTTGATTATTAACTATCCCGACGCGCGTCACGCACGTCACTCGCAGGGCGTGGTCCGAAAGTCTACATCATTTGAAAGGCCCTTCAGCTGAGTACTTGTACACGTGAAACGGGACGATTGCAACACCGACGGGGCGGGGGCGGGGGCGGGGGCGGGGGCGGGGGAGACTTCCTCGTGGCTTCAATGACGTCTTTGTCCCCGTTGAGCAAAAACGGCCTCCGTCCTTCTTCTGTCCGTAGCCTGGCCTGAAAGATGTGGTTGAGTCCTGCAGAGGGAGGAACTTGTTTTTCTCAACGGACATCGACGCAGCCATCAGAGACGCCGACCTCGTTTTTATCTCGGTGAGTTTTCGCCGTCACGCCCGCGCGAACACACACAATCGGCGGCGCCGCCGCTGGAAACTCAAAAGCGTGCCCGTGCAGGTCAACACGCCCACCAAGACCTACGGCATGGGCAAGGGCCGCGCCGCAGACCTCAAGTTCATCGAAGCGTGCGCTCGCAGGATCGTGGAGGTGTCGGACGGCTACAAGATCGTCACGGAGAAGAGTACCGTCCCGGTGCGAGCCGCCGAGAGCATTCGACGCATCTTCGATGCCAACGACAAGCCCAGCCTCAACCTCCACGTGCGTATGATTGGCATTCAGCGAGGGAGGGGGGCGGGGGAGCAGGGCCAGGGCCGAGCCCCCCCCCCCCCCCGGCTCTCCTGCCGCTCGACCTCCTCACCGTGCCCCTCCCGTGCCTCAGGTGCTGTCCAACCCCGAGTTCCTCGCCGAGGGAACGGCGGTGAAGGACCTGAAGGAGCCCGACCGCGTCCTGATTGGCGGGGATGAGACGGCGGAGGGTCAGAGGGCCATCCGGGCGTTGTGCGCCGTCTATGAACGCTGGGTGCCCAAGGCCAGGATCATCACCACCAACACGTGGTCGTCGGAGCTGTCCAAACTGGTGCGCGTAGAGCAAATCTGTCTCCCGTGCCGCTTATCCTCAGGCGGGTAGCGGGGTACGCCTTCAGCTGGTCGCCAGCTAATCGCAGGGCACGTAGAAACGAGCACACCTACGGGCAATTTAGAGACGTGTTTTGGGACGCAAAAGGCAGACGGAGGTCAAAATTTGAACGTTAATTAAAAATGATGGCCGGGAGAGACCGTTTCGCCCCGGTCAACGTTGTCGTGCCGCCGGCTTGCCGTCTTCCGCCCTCCGACAACTGAGTTTGTGCGCGCAGGCGGCCAACGCGTTCCTGGCGCAACGCATCAGCAGCATCAACAGCATCAGCGCGCTATGCGAGGCCACCGGGGCCGACGTGGAGGAGGTGGCCAAGGCCATCGGCATGGACCAGAGAATAGGAAGCAAGTTTCTCAAAGCCAGCGTGGGTAAGACGCCGACGCCGTTGGGGGGGGTCGCTGTGCGTCGCCATGCGTGTCGTCACGTGTTCAACTATTTCCTTGGCGTTTTTGCAACTCTGAATCGTGCCAGACGAGAACAACAAACACGTGATGTGAAGATTCCTTCAGCCTCACGCGAGCCGACAACAACAGTTGAACAAACCTGGTTTCGAAACCAATAGTCATCCATCCATCAATAATAATAAGGCAAATCTGCATTTATGCTTTCACAGTCGTAATGACGTATTTACAGTGCAGTTTGCCGAGAGCGGCTCAAAGTTCTACTGGCGGGTCCCGCGATGCTCTCATTTGGAGACTCGCAGAAAGGACGACGTGTCCCGCCAGAGGGTCGCGAGTTCCGTTGCGGTCCAAATGGCACGATTGAACGCGCGCATCTCGTTGCAGGTTTTGGTGGAAGCTGCTTCCAGAAGGATGTGCTGAATCTCGTCTATCTGTGCGAGGCCCTCAACCTGCCCGAAGTCGCCTCCTACTGGCAGCAGGCGAGCACAGCGGCGCTTTCACAGCTTTGGAGTCAACTTTGGCGCTACTCTTGATTCTTTTGTGTGTGTGCGCCCCCCCCCCCCCCCCCCCAGGTGATAGATATGAACGAGTACCAAAGGCGGCGCTTTGCCTGCAGGATCATCGACTGCCTTTTCAACACGGTGACGGGCAAAAAAATTGCTCTGCTGGGCTTTTCTTTCAAGAAAGACACGGGCGATACGAGGTGGGTTCGCCGCCCCACGCCTTCGGGAACGTTGCCGTTAATCATAAAGCCGAAGAAGTCGGCGCTTCTTCCAACTCGGTGACATATTAACGCCGCCGCCGTCGTCGTCATTGCGCGACCGCTTCCTCTTGCGTTTGTCACCCCTCAGAGAGTCGTCCAGTATTTACATCTCCAAATATCTGATGGACGAAGGGGCCAAGCTGTTCATCTACGACCCGAAAGTTCTGAAAGAGCAAATCGTCCAGGACCTTTCTCAGCCCAGCATCTCCGAGGGCAGGCCGGAAAGAGGTGACCCCCGCCCCAAATGATGTCAAATGTCCAGCGCTTGCACTGATGCGTCGGCTGGGAAGCAAAAATAACTTTGAAACGCTAACATTGCGGCCTCAGTTTCAGAGCTGGTGACGGTGACCTCTGACCCTTACGAGGCTTGCCAGAGCGCACACGCGTTGGTCATCTGCACCGAGTGGGACATGTTTAAGGTCACCTTTTTTTTTTTTTTTTTGGAAACTTCCTCCCTTCCCCTGCAAATTGAGGTGGGGGGAAAAAAAACAAACAAGTTTTGATCGCGCCTCGCGTGTTTGCCTGCAGGAGCTGGACTATGAGAAGATTTACAAAAAGATGCTGAAGCCGGCGTTCATATTTGACGGCCGCAGAGTGCTGGACCACCTGCACGCTCAGCTCCAGGACATCGGCTTCCAGGTGAGCTCGGGTTCATCGCGGGACGACCTTACGTATACACAAAATGTTGGGGATCGCCGGGGGAAGTATAACGCCGTGCAACGGGAGGGTCGCCGGTTCGAATCCCCTCCTGGGTGCACATCCCTGGGCAAGACGATCGAAATCGCCCACTAATAGACGCAGTCGGATGTCTGGCGGCAAGTCTGAGGGGCCGCCGGCGACCAAGCTCCGCCAGGTGGCCCCCAGGCCGGAATTAATATGTGCAAATGTGAAACATCACCGAGGAGCATGAAAGGTCCTGTCCGAGCGTAATCATCATTCTTCGTTTCTGAAAAACGTGAAGCACCGCAGAATCTCAAATGTCCGTTTTTTAAATTTTGTATTCATTTCTTAATTATTTTTTTTTTTTTTAAATCCCCCGGGGCAGATTGAGACCATCGGCAAGAAAGTGACGGCAACACGAATCCCGTACACCCCCGCCGCCGCGTGTCCTCGCATCGGTGCCGGCGAGCCTCCTCCCAAAAAGGCCAAAATCTGAAGCCGCCGTCGGCACGCGACGCATTCCGCCCGCCACCTTTCACAATCCTGCCTCGCCATCGATCCGAAGCGAGCCCGCCCGGCCGCGTGACTTCCGGATTTGGACTCGGACGCGCTTGAACCTTCCCACGCACAAAAAAAAAAAAAAAAGCGTTTTCTTGAATTCACAGGTACTTATCAAGCATATTTTCCATGTAGTCTTGAGATAATCTAGTTTTTTACAGTCACATCCCAAGTGTTTTTAATACAGTTTTCTATATTTTTTTTATCAATCATAATGCTGTACGTGTCCGCTGTATCTGTGACTGAATGGGCCAATGCAATAAAATGGAACGGAGATATTGAGTATAATTACAAAGGTATGTAATTGAAATCGAAGACAATTATTTACAGTAATCCCCCCACTAAATCACACTTCAAGCTCTGTGATCCTGCCTTATTCCAAATTTTTAATACTGCAGTTGAAGTATTAATTCAATTAACCGTTATCCTTTGCTCTTTGCCTCTGTTTAAAATGTGTTCAGGTTATTCAAGGTGAGTTTAAAAACCTTAAAAAAAAATGCCATGCTGTAAATGCTAAAGAAATGTACATGCTGTGTTTCTATATGATGGATTTCACGTTGTGAGGGGGCGGTCTGTCACATGACTTCAGTGATTTCATACCAAAAAAGTGAGAGCAGATATTGTTGCGTTTAGGTACAATACATGTACATGTGTTTGTCCCCCCCCCCCCTCCCCCCATAGTAACATAATTCAATGATTATATTCAACGGGGGTTGGGGTCACAGGCTCTACCATAAACACTTTTCATTTTTGAGTTACACAAAGAAGATGACGCTAATTTTACTACTGAGCTCACAAACTCACACCAACCAGCCACGGAAGTGACTTTAAATGAAAGAACGATTTTTGTTCATTCTTGGTGGCTTCGTAAATCCACCAGTGGAATTTTTTTTCAATCGTAAAAGTGACCAGTGATTGATTATTGCAAGATAAGCTTCTGGACATTTCATAGAAAAACTGCGTGGCGGGCTGGGGGGGGGGGGGGGGGGGGGGGGGGATTATTTCCTCTCCAAAATGGCGGTGCTGCCAAAAACCAGTTTGGGAACGACAGGATTAGATGGAGGCCCTTGAAGTGCAAAGTGGGCAGCCGCCGCAATTGCGGCGTCGTGCGTTTTTCTGCAGCTTGAAGCGATACGTTGCGGCATTAGCGCAGGTTCACGTACGCCGAGAGCGCCGCCGGGTTTTTTCGTAATTCATTCTGCGGCAAGAGCTGCCGCTTTTCCCTTGAGCAAATTCTTCAGGAAGAACTCGCCTGCCGAGAGCGGAGATGATTTCAACCTTTGAGCGAAAGAGCAAACTTTGATTTGCACACGCGGTCCGGATGCAGTGTTGGATCTCACCCGCTTTGTAGGAGGATCGAACCAGCGGACCGCTGGCGGTGTACGCAAAACCCATCTCGTTTCCAACTTTCTCCCAGTGTGCAAACTTCTCCGGAGTGACGTATTCCTCCACCTACGCACACAAACGGCCGCGTTTGCCGTGAAGTCGAACGCGACTCGCATTGTGGTGGTCTGCCGTTACCTTGAGGTGGCGCTTGGTGGGTTGCATGTACTGTCCCAGTGTCAGACAGTCCACTGCAGCCTCACGCAGCTCTGCGACGTCACCAAAACAGTGTCAAGACCTCACGGCGGAGCGAATAAGACGGCGCGTAATCGGGCCGCGTACCGCTCAGCGTATCGTGGATTTGTTGCGCCGTCTCGCCCAATCCCAGCATGATGGACGTCTTGGTGAGCAGAGTGGGCTTGACCTTTTTGGCGTGCTTCAGAACGCTCAAGGACTGGTCAAAGTTGGCTCGAGGGTCTCGGACGTGCCTACGATTATTAGGAAAGGGGGGGGGGGGGGGGGATTATTTTGCGCCAAATAGGAAATTGCCACAATTCCCGGCCGACAGAGCGCGCCTGATTATAAGCCTCGGTACACAGGAAGAGTTTAACGCCAGTGTTAGCGGGCGTGTGAAATGTTAGCGATAAAAGCGCAGCGCGGAGTCCGTGCCGCTGTGGTACCTTTGCAGCTCACGGACCGTCTCCACGTTGTGGGCGTACACGTCCAGACCCGACAGGGCGATCTTCTCCACCGCCGCGAGGTCCCCCCGAAAATCGGGCGTCAGACATTCCACCAGGATCTGAGGGTTCCTACGGGAAGGCAACGGCGGATGCGCTTTAGGTTGCCATCAAAATAAAAATGTGTTTTTGGAAGTTGAATGTTGTGGTTTTAGGCTTTCATCGAGAAATACATTCAGGAGAAAAAGTTGAATGCTTCTGCTCGGAACCAGAACGCCACACTGCTGAACGGCGAGCGTTTGATCAGTGAGGAAAAAGAGTGAAGCCGACTTTGTTTACCTTTCCTTCAGGTGAGAAACAGTCTTGGCGAAATGCTCCGCCCCTCCGTCGGCAAGATCTGGCAAAATCAAGGTGGCAGCTGTGAATGTTGTCCGACCTTGCTTGAGTTCGAACTGGACTGTACGCAATGTTTGGACTCTAAGTCCTGATATTTTCCCCATCTTTTAAGCCCACGTGGCTTATTTGCCGACGACGTTGTCTGTTCTTAGCTTTTCTTTAACTCCAATTTGAGTCTCTTTTTTTGTTGTTGTTTTCCCGATCAAATCCACTTAAGTCGTTGCGACACGTGCATCATTTTTTGGCTTGTACGTTGATTTCCTACACGAAGGTCGGCGCTCGTTGTTTTCTCTCGTACTTACGCGTGAACATTTTATTTCAAAGTAAATGAGAAGGGTTGCGTCAGGAAGGGCATCCGGCGTAAAAATTGTGCCAAACATATATGTGCGTTCATCTGAGATGACACGCTGTGGCGACCCCGAAAGGGACAAGCCGAAAGAAACCCCCCATTTGACTTCCGACCTGTCTCAGTCACGGAAACCACCGAGCGGAACCAGTCGGCGGCCCCGCAATCAGTCTCGGGAACCGCATGACGGAATGCTCGCGTGGTGCCAAACGGATAAGAGAAGACTTTGAAGTCGGTTCCGCAAACGTGAGCGCGACCTACAAGGCGTCGGCAACGGCGTGGGGGCTCCCCGCCCCTCTTACCGTCTCTGTCCACAGAGGTGAGCACCACGTAGTCCAGCCCCCATTCTGCGATGGCCTTGGCCGTGTTGCGGGGTTCGTCGGGGTCCAGAGGCGGCGGCGCGCGGGCCGTCTTGACAGAACAGAAGCGGCACCCGCGGGTGCACGTGTCTCCCATCAGCTAGCCGCAAGAAAAGTTGCGGCGTTACAAAACAGGTTAAAGTCTTCCGGGAAATGTCAACACCGGAAGTCAAACGACAACAGCGCCGCCCCAGATCAGCCATTTTCTGAGTTGCTTATCCTCACAAGGCTCGGGGGAGCGCTGGAGCCAATCCCAGCATTTTTCGGACAGGAGGCGGGGTACACCCTCAACTGGTCGGCAGACAATCGCAGGGCACAGAGGAGAAAAAAAAAAAAAAAAAAAAAAACCGACCATTCACACCTCCGGGCCTGGGATTTGAACCCCGGTCCTCACAACTGCGAGGACACCCAGCCGCCCACCGTTCCACTCCTCAAAAATCCCCCACAGCAAACACATTCCGGTAAAAAGAGAGCGTTCCGACCTTTCTATGCTGCACTCCTCACTATGAACGTCGGTTCCGTTTGCGCTTGGGACGTCGAGTTTTTCGGGCAAACGACGCCTTAAAAACGTCAGCCCAGATTTTCACCTGCACGTGGGGGGGGGGGGGGCGCTTTGGAAGTGCCCCCCCCCCGACGCAGGTGGTTTTAACTCTGGCCCGGGGGGTGTCGCTCTTCTTTTCAGAACTAAAAAGACAAAGGCGGACGGGACTGACCATGATGGTGGCCGTGGCCGTGGCGTACTCTCCTCCTCCCCAGCATTCGCCGATGTTTGGACAGCGAGCTTCCTCGCACACCTGACGGAACACAGCCAGTCACGCTTTTCGACTTGGCCTTGCACGCGGACGGCGTTTCTCTTTTGGGCCGCTTACGGTGTGGAGGTTGAGATCTCTCAGAGAGTTCTTCAGACGGTTGTAGTTCTTCCCAATCGGAATTTCTGTCTTCAGCCACGGAGGCAGCCGAAGCCTACAAAAATGTTACAACACTGAGCCAAGATCTTGTGTTTTATAACTGCACTTGAACAGCACAATGTTACATTGGACTCTCACTTGGGAAAGGAAAATAATAATTAAAAAAATGTCTTCAAGAAGGTAAAGCACCGTCGCTTTCTTCAGCACAAAAAAAATATATATTATTTGTACTTTTTTTTGTACAGTGGAGTAGTTGTTACACAATATTGCACATTTCATGGACAGAAAACGCAAGTCTCTTGTATTCGGGGATATACAAATTACGCTGTAATGTATTATTAACCATCTTTAACTAAGTGGATTTCCAGTTCCACTTGGGAACAGCCTTGAAACCAAACATCCCTACTTGAGGGCGTCACTGCGTGTTCGGAGGGGGGGGGGGGGGGGCACACACATAGCCCCAAATCGATGTCGTTGCTTCCAGTTGGGCCCTTTGAAAGTTTGCATTACGAGGCCAGCAACCCCCAAAACGCACCTTTCGCCCTTGCGCCTCTTCAAGTCGCCTTTGTACTCGGCCCAGTTGCTTTTCTCGGCCAGTTCTCCGGAAATGAAGTCCCGCAGCGTGGGGCCGTCACTGGCGTCCAGCGGGCCTCTTTCTTTGCTGCTGTCAGCCGGACTCGGAGAGGACTGAGCCGCGGAGGAGACGCAGCGCTACGGGACACAAAAGGAACGTTTGGGGGGGGGGGGGGGGTCCTCGCGCTCCGCATACTGCCTCGATCGTGAACTTTGCCCTTGCTCGGGCCGGTAACCGCGTTTGAATCCAACGGAACAACACAAACACAAATGATTGGGAAAATAAAAGACTGACGTGTGAGACGCTTGTCGCTCCCAGCCACGGGCGCCTCGAGGACAAACGGCCAACGACACCTCCGCTTTGCCTGAGTAACGCCATCGCGCTGCTTTTTTTGGGGGGGGCTAACAACTTCCAGGCCCAGATAGGCATCGAAGAGCGATTGGTCTGGTCTGGTGCGGCGTTGCGTTCAGGTGACGGAAGCGCAGCTTTTTGGCTTTGCGTTTTCCTCCGTCGATTTTCATGGGCGGTGTATTCATTTGTTCAATTATTATCAGTATTAGCATTTTCCATTCATTTTCCCGAATGTACACCCCGAATTGGTCGCCACTCGATCGGAGAGCACTTTTGTTGTTGCATTGTTCTCCATCGGTGTTGAAATACACGACTGTACATTCATACGTTGTTATTATTATGATTATCTAGTTCAGTTTAAGTAATTAGCCTCACTGTGAGTACTGCGGTGCTTTTACACTTCCACCAGAGTCAATATGGTCATTAATTTTGATAAATCGAGGACAAAATGAGAAGACAGTCTGAAACGATTCATGTCAGTTTTCTGTTTTATTATTTTATTTATTTTTTTTTTTTAACTTTTTATTTGACAATTGAGATGATACAGGATGGCAACAAGTCTCCATGAGATTGCGACATGACTCCGTTTCTCTGAGCTCGGTTGCTTTTGTCTGGTGACGTAAGTGACGTAGGCTACATTGCGTGGTGACGTATTTCCTCCTTCCTTTCCTCTCCTAGCAGCGAGGTGAGATTGGCACCAAATGATTTTCGTCAGACTTAATCTAAAGCCATCGATGGGAATTTCACATTCGGTTACTTCCAACTTGGCGGTTTCCATCCGGCTATTGATAGTGTTGAATTAGATGACCTTATTTTCTGTGTCCGCCATGTCTGCGGGGGACTAGATGGGTTTGTTTGGTGCGCTGTCGGCGTTTTCTTTTCGGGCCGTCGGTTCCGGCCGAGTAGCGCAGCGAGCAAAACCCATTTCCGCTTGAAACGTTGCGCTGTATTGAAGGATGCAAATGTGTGGCTTGATTTGGCGAATTGCGTTTTGCCGTTCGCGTTAGCCTTTTGGCTAGCTCAGCTCCCGTCTGGTTTGCGCCGCGTCCACTTGGGCTTGAGTCAGAACTCCGGGCCGGGCTACCTTCTGGGTCTGGGTCTCAGTCGAAAGGCAGGAACCTTCACTTGGTCTGACCGCTTGCCGTTCCAATTCCAGAATGAAGACCATTCTCAGCAGCCAGACGGTGGACATCCCCCAAAATGGTAAGAAAAGTTGGGTTGGGGCTCGCGGGGCTCGGCGGCTCGCGCTCAACTTTGTTGTGCGTTGTCTTGCAGTCGAGGTGAAGCTGAAGGGGCGGACGGTGACCGTCAAGGGTCCCCGTGGCAAACTCGTCAGGGAGTTCAACCACATCAACTTGGAGCTCAGACTTCTGGGCAAGAAAAACAAGAAGGTAGTGGCGCTCACAAACAAAAGGGCTTCCCCTCTTGTGACTTTGACGTTGAATTTCAGCCTCTATGGATGGGTTTCCAATTACGCCATCTTGTTTGTCACAGGCGTCTGAACTTGTGAACGCACATAGCCCGCAGTGTCCAATTTGCTGACTGGCACAATTCATACCTCGTGTTTGATCCACGGATTGACTGCTAAATTTCCGCAGTCGCCTGCTCGAGTGCCTCTCTGTGACTCTTTTTTTCAAGCTGCTGCTGTCACGCTTAGCGCAGTTGCCAGTTCCCTTTCGGAATGTCCTGCTTAAAGCAGTGATTCCCGAACAGTGTGCCGTGGGAAGTTATCCATTTTTATGTCAGTGCTTAAAAAAAAAAGTATTTATATCCAAGAAATAATGTCTTTATTCATCTCTCTATGCCAGTGAGGCACAATGATAGACAGAACCCAAAAAAATCCTTTTCTATTAGATGGAAGGACATACAGTAATTAATTTTAATCCATTTTTGGTGACGTACTTTTGTTGGTGCGCTGTGTGATTTTTCAATGGCTCTGCAAAGGTTGGAAATCAAAGTATCACACTGGCGAGGCCTTTTCATCATGTTGGCTGTTTTCTTGACCTCATCATGCTCAAATGTGTGTTTTTAAATTCGAATTGAATGAGGAAATGTTTTTTTCCTCTCCTTCAATCGCTAACAATCCCTTCATGGGTCAAACATCTGTTGGGAATTTTGCTGTTCAGTTCCTCGTTGGAAAAGAGAAACACGTGGATGTGTGCATTCAAAGGTTTGGGAAATGGGAAATTTAGCTTTCCTTTTAAAGTTTGGAATGCATTTGCAGTTCATCATGAAATTCTGCCAGAAAGCTGAAAAGCCTAAATGAAAAAAAAAATCAAAATGTTGTTTCCATATTTGATGGTGGTCTAAAACTGCTGACGTTAGCAGCATTTCATTTCCCGTCGCAATACTCGACAAGTGGATTTGGGTGGGCCTTCTCAATTTGACGCTGGCACGTTTCAGGGGCAAAGTGCTCTCCAAAATCGCACAAACGTCATTCGTGCACCATTTATGGATTTCAGGAATTAAGAGTGAAACATAGGCCTCGGGACCAGACTTTGAAAATGCAGACGAGTGTTTCCAACTCCGGACTTTCTGCTTTCGGTGCAGCGCGAACTCGCAGAGCAACCGAGAAATGGATTCATTCGTTTCTCGCTTCTTCTGCTGTGGCTGTTTTTGTATTGTACATGCCGCTCGGTAAACTTTTGGAACTTAAAAAAGGGCAAACGTTGGACCCATTTTGCCAAGCAGTTTAGTGTACCAACTGCAACGGAGGCCTCGGACGAATTGTGCAAAGAAATGACACGTTCCTTTGTATACAATCAGTGAGTAAAATTGTTCCTTCAAGTGGGTCGATCATTTGGACTTGTTTGACTGTGCAATTTTTTGTTTTTTCTTCCCAGCTGCGTGTGGACAAATGGTGGGGCAACCGAAAGGAGCTGGCAACGGTCCGCACCATCTGCAGTCATGTCCAGAACATGATCAAGGGGGTCACTTTGGTAAGATTGACACTCGGCTTCTTCGGACCGACTGCCGATTTGTTCCTTCTCTTGATAAGTGGGTCCATTCAACCCGAAGTTGTCCGGGCAATTGGGCACCTTTTGTGCCAGTGTAGCGATCAAATGGTTGACGACGTTTGGACGTCCCTCCCCTCCCGTCTGACTGCAGGGCTTCCGCTACAAAATGCGTTCAGTGTACGCTCACTTCCCCATCAACGTGGTCATGCAAGAGAACGGCACTCTGGTGGAGATCCGAAATTTCCTCGGCGAGAAGTACATCCGCCGGGTGAGAATGAGGACAGGTGAGTTCCTTGTCACATTTCATGTTGACCGATGATTTTTATTAGTATTCGTGGGATTCTGCACTTCCTAACCAGATGGAAGACAAAAACGGCATTTTTATTATGGATAAAAATAGATGCATGTCTGCTTTTATTTCCTCAATTTAAAAAAATGACAGTAATATAAGAAATACAATGCTTAGACCGCTCTTCAGCAACAAAAGATTTGAAGCAACTAAAAAAAAAAAAAAATAGTAATTACCACACACCCTCTGCCCCATTGGAAAGGGCCCACTTTCCAAAAAAGAAAAAAAAAAAAAACTTTGAAAGGAAGCCACAAAGCTGATGAGCAGCAAAACAATAAGTGCAAGAAGTCATTGTATTTTTCCACTCAAAGGTTTTATTACAAATGCACATTTTGGTACGTGCCTGTTCACTTACTCCCTAAAGTTTAAATAAAATTATTTTGGGGGGGTGTTTAACCTTACTTTTTTTTTTTTTAACGACCATATTTCATGGTTTCATGGACATGGCTGAAAAATGTAGGAAGCGTCCCAGCTCAGGTCTACACTCAACCATGATTCTACTTTTCATTTTTTGTTGGATGAAAAGTCCATTGTAGTTGTTCAAGGCTGCGTTTTGATTCATCTTTCTAGCTGGAATAAAAAGTAACGCCGTGCTGTGCTTCTTCTCACAGGTGTGATGTGCACAGTCTCTGCGGCCCAGAAGGACGAGTTGGTGCTGGAGGGCAACGATATTGAGCTGGTGTCAAATTCCGGTACGTTGGCAACCTCTTGAGTCCAAGCGTAATATTTTTCTGTGGTTGTGATCGCCTCATATTCTGGAACGTTTGCCATCTGATTCCCCCCCCCCCCCCTCTCCCTCCCAAACTTTGTTCTTCCAGCTGCTCTCATCCAGCAGGCCACCACAGTCAAAAATAAGGACATCAGAAAGTTCTTAGATGGTATTTACGTGTCCGAGAAGGGAACGGTCGTCGAGTCGGATAAGTAAAGCGGGAGTCTGAACCCCCGGTGAGGAAAATCAAGATTTTCTGCACCCTCCCTCCAGCTGCTGCTTTTGAAACATTCTGAAATGATGTCAACAGGGGCCCTCGTGAACCAATGGACGCCAGAAAAACGTCCTTTTGACGTCAATCATCATATTCAATAAAGTGGGAATATTGTTTCATCGCCTTTTTGTTTTCTTATCAGGTTAACTGCGTGGATGAGGCTTGAAGTCCTTCACTGAATCCGAAAGGAAGTTTACACCCTTCCCTCCCCCCGTATTTGTCAGTATGGATTGAGAATGCTACGTTAGTCAAAATTATCCGTAGGAATAAATCTGCTTCATCTTTTGCTTGATTGACAAGAAACCATCACGCTCACGGAACAGATTACGCCATTTACATGTAAAATGCGCTTCCACTTAAGAAAACATGTTACAAAACCACTTCTGGAACAGATTAATTTCATAAATTGAGGAGGTATTGGTGAGTTTTTTTTTTTTCCCCCCCTTATTAATCTGAGTTATTTACTGGGTAGATGTTTTCTGGTGTTCGTTATTTGATGCTTTCCCAAAATTTGAGCATGATATGTGCCCTGCGATTGACTGGCGACCAGTTCAGGGTGTAGTCTGCTTTTTGCCCGAAGTTAGCTGGGGTGGGCTCTGACACCCCCCCCGCTAACCTTTGTGTTGCTAAGCAACTTGGAAAATGGATGGAACGTCTTTTTGAACACGTGAAAGGATGAATGAGTTCCATCTCAGTCGCTGCAGCCTGAGGCCGGTCGTTTGCCGGCTGTGTCAAGTTCAGTGATGAGAGGTGCAGTTGCTTCGTTGCTGAAAATGTTACCAAGCTGCCGTTTTGAACACGGCAGAAGCAACAATAGTCCAGCTGGGTACTCGCGTACTTGTCAAGAGACTTTGTGCACACAAAACGGAAGGGATGAGCTCCAAGGTGTCTGTCCTCGTCCCAGCATTGATTAATGTCAACAAATAAACAGTCATCTCTTCTTCACACCTTGGTGAAATATTTAATATTAATTTATTTAAAAAATAAAAAAAAAGCATTTCGCAAATAATGTACAGGTACTGTAGAAGAATGGAGAGGAGTATGACTTCACCAATACTACTTTGGAGACCGGTCATCATACTTTTCGCCGTCAAAGGTTTTGGCATCAGGTTGTGGCGGTGTTTTGTCAACAGTGTCCAAAAAAACACTTTGCGAAGGAAATTAAATTCACAAATCGCCTCCATGACAGTCATAGAGATAATCCTGTACAAAGAAAGCACGATGGGTTATTTTAAAATAACTTTAGTACAATTTTAATGTGATTTTATTTTGGTCAGCAACAACATGAATCATCAGGAACATGCGCACAAAAACAATGAATAACGCTGAAAAAGGCTTACAGATGAAGCACATTTTATGGTTATCTGCACTTTGGGATTCTTTCTTAAAAATTGAGAAATTAGGTCGTGTTTGTAGATGGTTAGAGCGTTGGCCTCACACTTCTGAGGACCGGGGTTCAAATCCCGGCCCGCCTGTTTGGAGTTTGCACGTTCTCCCTGTGCCTGCCCGGCTTTTCTCCCACATCCAAAGGGGGCGGGATTTGAACCCCGGTCCTCACAACTGCCAGCCCAACGCGCCGCCTCGCCAAAATCCAAAACAACGACTGATGACGTGGAATGAAAGCACGCCCAAAATATGGCGGGCGAGTTGACGTCCGTGTAGGAGCAAGTGTACCGTGACGTCACTTTGAGGCGACAGCAAGAGTGCTACTTGGCGCCAAGTGACTGCGCGTTGTTGCTCTTTCTGTGACAACAAACGTGAAAGGAAGCCGCGGGGACGTGTTTACAATGGTAACCTTCGACTCGGGACATTTTCTGAAATGACAAGCAGTCCGGCGCAAAGTGCTCGCTTTAACTTTCTGTCCTTTGATCTCGCCAAATCCGAGCAAAGCCGTCGCAACGTCGACTGCTGAGTGGTTAGCTTAACCCATTAACATGAAATACGTTTGAGTGTTTTGATGTCGGTAAAATAAGCCGTTCCGTGTCCACAGTGTTTGGGAAAACGGGTGCAACGACGCCCAATGTCACGCATTCGGTAACCAATTAGCGTTGAGCAAAGTAGCGCGCGCATTTGATTGATTGTAGCACGTCCGTTCGTCGGAACCTCCTGCTTGCCGCTCGTATTGAGTAATTTGTTTTTGGTTGCCGTCGCAGGACATCCGGCGGTTCTTTGCGCCGTCGGCACTCAAAGGGACAACGAATGGAAACATCAGAAGCACCAAGACAAATCCTCTTTCCTCAGACGAAGAGGTGAAAAAGAAGAGAGAGACCAAGGCAAGAAAAGAAGACCTCCGGCTGGACCGACCCCCGGGGTGGCATCTCTTCATCGTTGTCTCATGTATTGTTTTTCTTTTTACCTCAGATGAAAAAGCAAGGAGCAGGAGGGAAACCTGACCAGAAAAGGAAAAAACGTGCAGTCATAGACTCGGGTAATTAATTATGTCGGTGAGATTTGCACGTTCTTGTTGTTGGCATAACTAAAGTTGCATCTACTGCTGCTGTTTTTGAAACAATCAATACCTTTTAGGTACACTAATACTTGTTGGAAATTATAATCAATCTTAATCTGAAACAGCCCGATGAAGAGAGGCTGGCCTGCCCACGTTTCTTCTTCTTAACTCGAATTAGATAATTTTAATCGAGGTACGAGGTTAAACAAAGACGGAACAGCACCGTGGCTTATCTTCAAATTTGTTTGATTTTTACCGTCAACTTTGTTTTTGTTTTTGTTTTTTTTTTTTTTTTGGTCTCGTCAGACTCTGACTCAGAGGAGCGAGAGCGGAAGTCCACAAAGTCGCCAAGGAAGAAACAGAAGCCAAGCAAGGCCGCAAAGTCCCTCAAGAACGAGTCTGTTCTCTGCGTCTTGGAAACAGGTCAAATGTTCCGTTCTGTAATTGTTTCCGAGCTTAACCGAGGCAGCTCGTCCGGGTCCCTTCAATGCGGAGGAGCTCGGCTCGTGCGCCGTGCGCAATCCTCCCTGGCATGTTAAAAAACAAAGAGTTGAGTGTAAGCCATGGAGCAGAGGCCACAATTTGAGGAAATGGCGCTTGAATGCTTTGATAGCATCGAATAGGAATGTTCAATGTTTGAAGAGGCGGAACAGTGTTCGATTCAAGCAGAAAAGGTGATCTTCCGACACGCTTTTGTGATTGTAGACTCAGACAGCGACGACTTTGACTCCCTGAAGAAAACCTCCACAGGCAAGTCGAACGGCACCTCCCAAAAGAGCCGCTCCAGTCCAAGTGTGAAAGAAACCGCAAAGTCCCCCAGGAAGTCGTCCTCGGTCCGTTCGCAAACTGGAGTCAAACGTGCCAGCGCGCCTGTCACGCCAAAGCCGGCGCCGGCGCCGCCCCCGCGGGCCGAACACACCCCCACCTCTGCTTTCGACTACTTTGGCAACGAAAGCATCCAGCGCTCGGGCAAGAAGCTGGTCGCCAGCGCCAAACGAAAGACTGTGAGTAGCCACCGCCGACGTGTCCTCCGGTCTCACCTTTGCCGTTTAGCCGTCGAAGATAACGGAGGCTACCGGAAATTCTTCTCGTCCTCAGCCTGTCCAGGACGCCGACGATCTGAGCGACGAGCAGATTGCCAGGCATCTGCAAATGGTTGAGGATGCTGAGGTAAACTGGGGAATTGAACCATCCATGAAATTAAAAACGGGTCCCGCCTTCCTGTGGAAACTTGACTCAAATTTCTCCACAAATGACTCTGCTTTTCAAAACGCGTAGTGAAGTCCTAACTATGGTAAATATTAGCCGTATGGACTAGTGGACAGCACACTGTCTGCCTCACACTTCTGAGATTTGGGGTTGAACTCGAGGCTTTCCCGTGTGGGCTTTGCGTGTTCGTTCTGGGCTTGCGTGCATTTTCTTCAGCTGTCCCAGTTAATTTCCACATTCTCAGAACGTGCACGGTTTGTATTTCAGCAACATCAGATCCAAAAACGACCACCCACCCCCCAGCGATCGGGTCAGCTGTCAGCATTAATTCGTTGGCAATTGAGGTTCTCCGTTCCTAACGAGTTCGTTCCTTTGGGCTGTTTATAAACGTAAGGTGCACACGTGGAAGCGGCCCAAGTGTCATTGGCTAAACGGGTTTTTTTTTTTGGTACCTTTTTCCTGTGAAACGTCTCTCTCGTCGTCCCTTTGCCTGCCACTGTAGATGGCGAAGGACTCCCCACGTTTGAAAAGTGCGTTTTGTAAAGCTGCAAATGAGTTTGAATCGACATTTAGACGGTCATTTCTGCTTGAAAATGACTGTTGTATTTCACCTTCGGCTTGCCATACTTTATGATGAATGTCATCCAAAATGCTTTCTGAACGGGGCCTTAGTTGGAGAAGCGGGTCCACGAAGACGAAGACTTTGCGCGAACACTTGCCATGCTGGATGCGGAACCGCAGGCCAAGAAGGTGCTCGCCGTTCCAAGCGCTGCCCGCTTCCCGAATTGCGTGGGCGTTTGTTGAAACCCAACTTTTGTTTCGTGTTCCCTCGCAGGTCCGTAAAGACTCTGATCTTAAGACCTCCCCCGGGAAGAGGACTGCACTCGGCCCCCCAAAGGGCAACAGAAATGACGGCGTGTCGGAGGACCTCGTTGGTCCTTCGCCCGAGAAAAACGCGGCTCCTGTCAAGCCCAGTTCCAAACTGGGGATGATGATGATGAAGAAGAGGGAGGAGGAAAAAGGACACGTGACTCCGAGCAAAGCACAGAAAACTTTGAAGGCCTCCCCCAAAAAGGAGCCAATCGCAGTCTCGTCGGCAGAAAAGCTGCAAGCGTCCAAAATAGCCAGCGCACTTCAAACATCTCCCACGAAGGCAGAGGTGAGTTCCACTTGGGAAACTGGACTAAATGAGTACACGCGGGTAAGAAATGAGCTTTTTAGACAGTTGTCGGGGGGGGGGGGGGGATAATTATTTTTTTAATTATGGCTCAAGTAAGTTGGTGGTGGGATTTTTGTAATTTAGATATTTCTCTCTCCCCCCCCCCCCAAAAAAAAAAAAAAAAAACTTTCCTCTGCTAGGGGTTGAACCGATTGACTAGTAACTAGTGTCAACTTCACCGTCGGCCATGCCGGTGGTGGGTTGAGGTTGATTAATCATTTTGTTTTGGCATCGGATGCCTCGCTGCAATCGACACGTCCCAGTGAGAAGCGGAAAGTACGAGGGTTTGGCCAAAAAGTTAAATAAAAACCATCAAGCAATTACTCATTGATGATAAACTGTTCTGTATTTTTTTGGATTGGTTGATCAATTAATTGTTGCCCCTCTACTCCGAATCCTGGCGGATTGACGACAACCCCCCCCCCCCCCCCATCTTGTTAGAGCGCAGGGCCTGACGAGGCAGAGAAGAAGAAGGCCAACACGTCCGCTTACAGGAATTACCTCAACCGAGATGGGCCACGAGCGCTCGGCTCCAAAGAAATCCCCACGGTCCGGCATTTCCGGCGTCAGCGGTGTGGTTTTGCCTGGCTGACATGCGGGTCTTTTCGCCAGGGTGCGGCCAACTGCCTGGAGGGTTGCGTCTTTGTGCTGACGGGCGTTCTGGAGTCGCTGGAGAGAGACGACGCCAAATCCCTGGTCGAGCGCTACGGCGGCAAAGTGACGGGCAACGTGAGCAAGAAGACCACCCACCTGGTGCAGGGCCGAGACAGCGGCGTCTCCAAGCTGGAGAAGGTGCGCCGCGCCTCATCTTGCGTCACTTCCCAGTTGTTTCATAATCGCGCAATTGATGTATTTCACGGCAACCTGAGCGATTGATGCGCAAATGTGTGAATTGGGAGTCACAAGGGTCTTTAGTTTTTTTGGGGATTCTGATGCTGCTCAGGCGCAGAGTTTCGGTACCAAAATCCTGAGCGAGGATGATCTGTTGGAGCTGATTAGGACCAAACCGGGAAAGAAGTCCAAATATGAGATTGCTGCGGAGGCTGAGGTCGGCGCTCACTTGATTTGGAATTGTGTATGTTTTTTTTTTAAACTAACTCATACTTGAATGAGTTTGCCTTTTTCTTGCTGTTCATCCAGAGCAAAGGCTCTATGAAGAGCAGGACTTCTCAGGTCACCCCTAAAGCCTCCAAAGGCAACTCCAAATCCCCTCAAGCTCCGAGTCCCTCCAAGACTGGACAGACGAGCACCCGCGGTGCCAAAACCACGGCTGGCGGAAGAGGCTCCGTTCAAAGCGTTTCAAGGAGTTCGGACCCTTCCTCGTCCGCTGGCCCACCCCCGAGAACGAAATCGGTAAACGAGGAAGGTGCCACGCTGCTGTGGGTGGACAAATACCGCCCGTGCTCGCTGAAGGCCGTGATAGGGCAGCAAGGCGACCAGAGCTGCGCCAATAAGCTGCTGCGCTGGCTGCAAAACTGGTACCGGCACCACGGCGGCGGCGGCTCCAAACCAGCAGGTAACACGCCGCCTCGTTCGTTGCGCATTCAAGTTTCAGCCGTTTGCGTTTTCCCCAGAAGAGTGCACGTTTCCCTTTTGATTTTCTCGGCGTGGAGTCAGTAGATTGGGAAAGTTTGGGGCAGGAAAAGATGACGGCTCCGGATGCAAAGCTGCCCTGCTGTCCGGACCGCCGGGTGTGGGGAAGACCACGACGGCGGCGCTGGTGTGCGAGGTGCGACAGACGACACTCGCGGCGCGTTGGGGATTGTCCAGGCTGAGAGGTTTTTTTTTTTTTTCCACTGTGGGGTGGGGGGGGGGCCACTAGGAGTTGGGTTTCAGCTACGTGGAGATGAATGCGAGTTGCACGCGCAGCAAAAGCAACTTGAAGGAGGTGGTCGCAGAGTCCCTGAACAACACCAGCATCGAGAGCTTCTACAAAGGTCAGCAGATTCCTGTGGCCGCGGCCGCTTCATTTTTGAATGTGTTGCAGATATCCAAAAATAATTCAATGAAAAACAAATAAATACCGCTATTTATTTCAACCTTGACTGCACTGCAAGACGTCAAAGTTTGCTCCCAAACGTGACGACTGATTTCCTTTCTAATGTTTGACGACCCTTACGATTGGTAGGCACTTCCCAAAAAGTGAGCGCCAAACACGTCTTGATCATGGACGAGGTGGACGGCATGGCGGGCAACGAGGACCGCGGCGGCGTGCAGGTGGGCACGCCAGTTGCTCCGTTGACCTTTCGCCGCTGACGGGCGCTTTTGTCGTCCCGCAGGAATTGATCGGCCTCATCAAGAATTCCAGGATTCCCATCATCTGCATGTGCAACGATCGGAACCACCAGAAGATCCGATCCTTGGCCAATTACTGCTTCGATCTGCGCTTTCACAGGCCGCGACTGGAGCAGATCAAGGTGGGGAGGGCACATCCCGTTTTGCCCGCTTTTCTTTCAAAGTCGGTCAGTGGAGTTTAGGCGGCGCGGCGCGTCGAGCCGAAAAATTTAAGACCGCTAAAATCTTCCATTACCTGATGTAACGGTCAATATTTTTATTAGCCTTTGTTTGAATGCAAAATACACAAAGATATTTACATTTAATCAACACCTATTTGAAACTGATAAATGGAGTATTACGGTTATATATCTCAATGTATGGAGACCTCAGGCAAGGGAAACCGAGATCTAAAATTTGTGCTTTGTCTGGTCCCTCATCTGGGACATTTTTTGCCGTGGGTGACCAGGCCAGCCCCCCCCCCATAAGGTGATGGCTCAAGGAGGGGCAGGAGCACAAGTATACTCAAAATTATCCTTAGTTCCCACCACCACCACCACAATGTTTTTTGTATTCTACTTTTTTTTTTTTTTCATTCTCAAATTTCTAGCTCGCTAGCAGGCTGGCTTTCACGTCGGAAGCCATCACTTTGGTTGTTTCGAAAAGCGAACTGCATCGAATCCATCCGTGGGGTGGCAGAATTGGAGCTTCTTCTTCTCAACCGCACTTTTGCCCCCCTTTTTTCAGTCGGCTATGATGTCCATCGCTTTCAAGGAAGGAATCAAGATTCCGCCCCCGGCGCTTAACGAGATTATCTTGGCGTCCAATCAAGACATCAGACAGGTTTGCATGCGAAACCGTCGCCGCCGGCGCCCGAGAGCCGGGATCATCATCATCATCGTCGGCGGCGGCGTTTTCCTCAGGTGATCCATAACCTCAGCATGTGGTCGGCCAAAGACAAGGCGATGACGTACGACCAGTGCAAGTGCGACGCCGCCGCCGCCCGCAAGGACCTGAAGTTGGGGCCCTTCGACGTGTGCCGGAAGGTGTTCGCCGCCGGCGAGGAGACGGCGCACATGAGCCTCATCGACAAGTCCGATCTCTTCTTCCACGACTACTCGCTCGCGCCCCTCTTCGTCCAGGAGAATTACCTCCACGTTCGGCCCGCCGCCGCCGGGTGAGGGACGCCGCCCGCTCTTCTCCTTCGCTTACGTCGAACCGCCGTTGACGCGGTTTCGCTCTTTCTAGCGGCGACGTCAAGTCCCACCTTGTGCTGCTCAGCAAGACGGCCGACTCCATCGGCGACGGAGACCTGGTGGACCGACGCATCCGCTCTGGCCAGAACTGGTCTCTGCTGCCCACGCAGGTACCGCTCGCAGTTCTTCGGAATTCGGGTTTCAAGCCCCCGAGAATATAAATCCCTCGTTAATTTGACGCATCACGTACCGCGTTTTCCGGACGACAGCGGGCACTGGGTAGTAATAATAATATTTTCCTCCCCCATGCACTAACAGCACCAGACCATATTCCGTGGAGATATATTCAGAGTTGTGGGCAAAAGTCCAGATTTTGTGGAAATTGACTCCCGTTGCACATGTTTTCCCTTCTATCCAGAAATGTCATTTTGGAATGTGCAGTAATAGACAGATAAATGTAATCTATTTAGACAGATCTGAAATGCTCCCGTTTTCCATCTTTGCTTGGGCAATTTTTGGCGGGAGGTCGAAATTTGCCCGACGGGACCAGTCGCACGGCTGCTCGCGATGGCCGAGACGCCACGCGAGCAAAGCATTCTGGGACTTGTAGTCCGCACTCGCGGCGTGCTCCGGCTCTGGCCGGCTCTCCTCCCCATTCGATTTCTGGACTCATGTGGGCCTGATATCTTGATAAGCGGCCTGCACATTTATGACCTTGCTTCTTTCTTTATGATGGCGGCACTTTCATAACAGATAAATTCCTTTTGGACAATTGATGATGGAAAATGTTTCTAAATGTGAACAAATGCGAGGGTGACCCGGGTGGCGAATGTTGACCGTGTGAGCGGCTGACGACGACGACGACGATGATGATGACGGCGGTGGTGATGATGCGTTTGTTTGTAGGCCATCTACGCCAGCGTCATCCCAGGCGAACTCATGCGAGGGTACATGAGCCAGTTCCCGTCCTTCCCGAGCTGGCTGGGCAAGAACTCGTCGGCGGGCAAACATTGGCGCTGCGTCCAGGAGCTGGCGTCGCACATGGCTTTGAAGTGAGGGCGGCACGCCGCAAGCTTTACCTCGGCGGGGGAAGCCGCGGCGCTAAAGGTGTCCTGTGGGGTGCAGGACGACGAGCGGCGGGCAAGCGGTCAACCTGGACTACCTGCACTTCCTGCGGCAGGCCCTGCTCGACCCGCTGCAGAAGTTGGCGGCCGACGGCGCCCCTCTCGCCGTGCGGCTGCTGGACGATTACCAGCTGGTCCGGGAGGACGTGGACGGCATGATGGAGATGGGCTCCTGGGGCGGGAGGCCCGACCCCTACTCCAGACTGGACTCCAAGGTCAACGCCGTCAGGATTTGGGTTTCAAACTATTGCGGGAGGGTTCCAAAAAAAAAAAAAAAATGGCGATAAACAAATGTACGTTGTTTTTCTCCGTCGCAGGTGAAGGCGGCGTTCACGCGAGCGTACAACAAGGAGGTCCATCTGACGCCGTACTCCCTGCAAGCCGTCAAGAAGGGGCGGGGCGCCGGCGGCGAAGAGTCCGAAGCGGGAGTGCAGGGCGCCGCGCTCTCTGACGACGAGGAGGAGGGCGACGCCCTCAGTGTGGATGCGATGATCAAAGTAAGTTTGGAGACAGACAACAAAATGTGTGCGGATGCTCTCGATCTCGGCCAATTTTGTGTCCTCGTGCGGCGGCGGCAGAAGAAGAAGAAGACCAAAGCCACCAAGAGGGAGAAGCCTGACGATTCCGCCAAGTCCAAGTCCAAGGCCAAGGCCAAGGCGAAAAAGTGACACGAAGATCCGAAAGCAGGCGTCGTACGTCTTCTGCATCCACTTCCTGCCCTTTTTCCCGGTTTTGAAAACCTCCCAGGGAGCAGGACCCTCACGACTCGTTTGCAAATAATCTTTTCTTGTAAATAGAAAGATAAGCCGCTTGTGTTTTTGTATTTTTTAGGAAACGCGGTTTGGTCATTTTCCTTATTTTGTTTGGGCGTTCGTATCCAGAAACGATGTGGACGAAACAAGGTTGGAGAACGCTTGCTTCTCTTTTTTCAAGTTTGCACGCCAGGCCCGCCCTCGTGTCGGCACCAAGATTTGCGTTCAAAACTTGAGAGTTAGCGGTCATTCATACTTCCTGCTTTGGACTTCTGCATTCAACATTTCCACATCCTCCTTCTCGAAAGCAGCCACCTTGTGAGGATAAGCGGCTCGCACAACGGATGGATAACGCTGACGAAGCTTTTAAGCCTGTCTTCCATTTCTTTCCTCCTCCTCATTCTGCGCCGCACGTGTCGGACGAATTTGAAGGCCCGTGAGATGTTTTCGCATCGCCGGCCGTAAATAAGAAAAGGCGACGGCCCGATTCGTCGTCTTCCGGCGATCTGGAATGTGAATGCGAACTAGCGCTCGGGTCCACTACAGCCTGCGACCCGCCGAGAGGCTCTTGAGAACTGCAACCCGCTTACTCGTCTTTTTTTATTCGACAAATGAAAGCTGTCCGGACCGTAAACGTGATGGCGCCCGCGCCCTTTTATGGGGACCACCAAAATGACTGCGAGCCAACTTTTATCCGCGAGAAGGAAGAAGAGCGTCTTCAAGCATTTGCAAATGTACAAAAATCATCACCGTAGTGCAATAATGAACATTCATGTGCATTATGTAAAGTTTGGTCAATTTTACTGATTTTTTTTTTTTTTTCAGCTAATTTGAGTCACTGAAAAGCAAAGTAGGAAAGTCACTCACGTCAATTGTTGTCCGACGAGCATAACGGAGGAAATATTACGGGGGCCGGACGACATTATGTTCGTTTTCTGTGCAAGTCTTCCATATTTGCGGCGGTGTACTTTTGCAGTACGTACGAGTACGTGACTTGGATTTGAAGCGGCGCCATCCCAATGTTACTTTAATTTTTTTTGGACAGAAAATGTACATTTTACCGACTTTCTGCTACATGACAAGAGTTGTTATAGCGCAGCTGTCTGCAAAATGAAGACTTGTTGGGTCGACAAGACACAGTGAAAGTCGGCCCTGACCATGTATACTTGAATAACACGACAGATACTTTGCAGAGCATTGGTTTGGTAAACCCGGGGTCGCGAGTTCGTATCCCGCTGGGGCCGCTGCTCGTGTCAGGAAGGACATTTGGTGTAAAAACTCTGCCAAACAAATATGAGCGTAATGGGACAAGCTGAAAAAAACTTACTTGACTTAGTGTTTCATTTGATGCCATTTTAAAGAAAGACTGTATACAGGAGGAGGATGGATGCTGTCACCATTTCTTTTATGTTGTGGATAAGAAAGAAAGATGAATACATTAAAATGACTGCTACAAATCAACCGTGTCGGCAAATGCCTACGAGCGCGTGCGCCTTTCCCGCCTGGTCAAAATAATAACAAAAAGGGAGCGAGCGGCTTCTGCGTCGCCGCCGCATGAGGGACGTCGTAGAAGGCCGCCGGCGCTCGGGAATTGGCTTTGCTCCTTTGGTGGGGGGGGGGTCCTCGTCTCGTGCGTTGTCACATTTTGACCACCACCACACTCGCTCCGGCCCGGCCCACACACAGCGGCGCTACCTGGCGGAGGCAATTAAGATGTGAACGCGACGCTTTGATTGGAGAAGTCGACGTTTAGACACTTAAAGACACAAAGAGAATTGGAGGAAATGTTGCATCATCAGCAGCGGCTGTTTGGTTTTTTCTTTTTTTCAATCTTCACATCAATTAATCATTAGAGTGGAGAAATTGTGTGAATGCTGAAAGAAATCATGAAACAGTGCAGAACAATATTGATTGATATGAGCACCTTGGAAAACTGATAATGGGAAATATTTTGTAGTTGGAATGTGACCAAATGTCAGATATGTAATGCGATGAAGCGCGTCCGGTACCTGAGTCCACTCGTTGGTCTGCGGGTCGTAGGCCTCCACCGTCCTGAGGTAGGCGTGGCCGTCGTAGCCGCCCACGGCGTACAGCCGGTCGCCGAGGAGACAAACCCCCACCGCGTCTCTGCTGATGCTCATGGGGGCCACGGCCGTCCACGCGTCCGTCTGAGGGTCGTACCTGTGCGCATTGGTGGGCGATTCATTCACGTGGGACTTACTCTCAAGGAGGAATATTTGCAGCCCCCCAACTCCAAAAAAAAAAAAAAAAAGAGAGACGGGAGAGGAGCAGAGGTTTTCAGCACCTCCAATTTTCAAAAAAACGGCGTCAACCGGACATTCAAAATTGTCCATTTCAGCGACGACTTAACACAAGACGCTGTTTTCCACTTCCGCCCCCCTGTGTTTTTATCCCCCCCCCCCCCCCCCCCGTTAAAAACGGTTGATTTTTTTTAATTTATAGGAGCATTTCCTTATCAGCAGATGTTTTTCTTTGGGAGCAAATGAATATTAGTTGCCAGTGTGACACTTTGGGTTACCTCTCCACGCAGTCGCTCAGCCGCGACGCCAGCGACGAGGCGGGAGCGTCGTGACCGCCGATGGCGTACAGGAAGCTGTGCCACGTGGCCACGCCCACGCCGCCGCGCCGTTTCGCCATGGGGGCGCAGGCGCTCCACCTGGAGACGGAAGTCGGCGGCCACAAAGCGTCAGAGGAGCGTAAAAACGGGCCCGGCGGCGGCGGCGCCACAGGCAAGTTCGTGGACTGACCTGTTGGTGTGAGGGTCGAAACACTCCACGGAGCGCAGGCACGACGACCCGTCGCGACCTCCGACGGCGTACAACCTGAGGAGCGACAATACTTTCATCACGCTGAACTCCGAAATCGCAACTGCACACCCCAGTTCCACGTGCGAGCCCACAGACGGAAAGTTCAAAAGCAAAAAGCGCGTCGAGCGTCGCAGATTAGACGCACGCTCACAAAAAGGTCAACAAATCACTTCCGAGTGGTCGAGAATCGATTGGACAGTACTTGAGGATTTTCCCCGCTGTGCGCCGAAGCCAGTCGGACGTTGGCGTGTATTTGACATAAGTGCTTACTTGCTATTGAGTACGGCCACTCCCACGGTGCTTCTGGGTGTCGCCATACTGGCGACGAAGCTCCACTGGCGAGCTTGAGGATCCCACCTAAAAAGTCAGTCAACAAAACAACTTTGGAGTCATCGGACAATCTTCGGATTTCCTCGAGACACGTCGGAACCGCGGATGAGCTCGTGTTACAGCTTTCGGGCTTCTGCTAAACGTGTTGCAAAGATTGCGAGTGTGTGCACAGATTGCTGGGTCGGTACCGTTTGCCGGATAATTTGGTCCTGCGTGCCGTCAGGGACACTTTTGACTTACAGATTTATGCACTCTAGCAACAAAACTGCACCAAAGGTCCGAGACAGACAAGCGCATCCTGGTCACGCCGGCTGACCTTTCTACGGTGCCCAGGTAGCTCCAGCCGTCGTGTCCTCCTACGGCGTACATCGGACCCCCCAGGACGGCCACGCCTGCAACAGACGGCATGAAAGAGTTTGAGCCGAGCAGACCAGACTTCGCACGACGACGCTTCGCTTTCATCGGCGGTGGCGTCGATCGGAGAGTCCGTTCTACCGTGAGGGCCTTCGAGTCGGGCAAGCGCTCATAAAAGAGCTTAATCGGCCCTTTCGTCGGAATGTGGGCCCGCAGGCTCGGTTTAAGCGCGGCTGTCCTTGAACACAACACCGACTGCTGAGCTGCCCAAAGTCAGCTTTCAACGTGACAAGAAAAGAAAGGAAAAAAAAAATTCCCAGCAGATGCTGTCAACAATGTCAAAGACATCGGCAAAAATGTTCAAAAGCAAGGCAGGACTGAACAAACACAGCCAGACTGAACAAAAAAAAAATTTTTTTTTTCATTAGAATTTGAACGTTGGAAGTTGAAAATCCACCTCATGCACCTGCACTTGATTCCAAGTCAAAGCGCTCGTCTCGTCTGACGTTCAAAATCCTTTCAAAATCGACATCGACTTCAACTGAAATGTTGAAATTATGTCCAGTACGCTTAAGTCTGTAAGTCGATAGTAAGATTTGGGAGAGCACAAGAGAGGGAGAGATTAAAAAGTGGCAGATTGAAATTAAAATATATCAAGAAATAAATGACAACCACTCGCATGTTTTCACTTACTGCAGAACGGGTTAGATTTGGTAATAACGCAACAACAACAACAACAAAAAAGACGCCTTTGGAGCGCTTCTTCATAAAGAAGAAAAGGACAAAACGCCGGCTGACACAACAACTGCTAAGAAAAAGAAAATCTTCCCTGGGGGGGCAGGATCGGGAGTTCTGGACAGGTTTGATGCCCCCCACGAGACTTGAGATGCGTTTGCCTCCCATTAGGCCAACTTGGGGTGGGGGGTTCCCCTACCTAATCGGTCAGCATTAGAAATTTGCTTGGTGCCAGTCAGTCCGAATGTGCTTGTAGGAAAAAAACGGGCGGCGCCAGGGCCTCGGGGGTCCTCACCCAGGCCGTGTCGGTGCGTGGAAATGGGCGGCATGACGCTCCAGCTCTTGCAGGCGGGGTTGTAACACTCCACCGTGTTGAGGGTCTTGAGTCCGTCCCGGCCCCCCACCACGTACAGACGACCGTCCAGGACGGCCACGCCGAACTGGAGCCTCCGACCGCTCATGGTCGCCACCTGCTTCCACGCGTCCCGCCGGAGGCAGTACTGCTCGATGCTTGTGGCGCCTGCGGGAAGACGCGACGCGACGCGACGCCATTGGGTCAACAAGGCCACAATATACACTTGGAAAAACAATTTGGAGGGGGAGTTCCACTGAAAAATTTGCTTTTATTCCATTTTTTTTTTAAAGGTTTTCGGTGCCGTGCACGACCGTAAAAGGTCTCAGTAAGAATTCCATCAAGTGACAAAAACCAACTGCTGGGGCGCTGATCACGGGTCCACGTTTTTCGTTTTAAATTTGAAAAGTTGAATGAAAAAAAAAAACCAAAACAAATAGTGTCCTTGCTTTTTAAAAAAAAAAAAAAAAAACTGTATGCAAAGCAGCCGCGGACGCTGACAGCGATGACATCAAGACAGGCAGAAAAACGACTGCACTTGACCCCAACAACGCCGTCAAATTTTATGGGCTGCATTAAGGAAATTGAGGGCGTGACGTTATTTTGGAGACATGCGTAGGGTTGACATTGTGCGCGCGTCCAATCAGTTTGCCTAAGAACGACCGTTCGTGCGTACGATTGCAGAGGATTGAAAATGGATCAGAAATGAAAGTAGAGAAGGAAGCGACGGCGTCGCAAAAGAAAAAGAAATCGTGCGTGCAGTTTGCGACCTTTTGTGGCGTCCATTCCGCCCACGGCGAACATGGCGCCGACGGTGGCCTTGCGGGGCCGCGTGCGCCGGTTCTGGAGCAGCGGCCGGCGGTGCGGCAGGAGCTGGTACTTCATCCCCTCCATCAGCAGCCGCTGGCAGTCCGCGTTGTCTCGGAGCTCCGGCGTGGCCTCCAGGTCCGCCAAAAGCTGCGACCGTGCAAAAAAAAAAAAAAAAAAAAAAGAAAAAGGCAACGTAGAACTCGGCTCAGAGGGAAGGAGGACGCACGAAAAACGCTTTGAAAGATGAGAACACCAAAAAAAAAAAAAAAAAAATCGAAATCAAACACTCCGCAGGGCTAACGTTGCATTTTCCGCGTACACCTTTCAAGCTCCCGCACGTTGATGACGACCAGCAGCAGCAGCAGCAGCATTAAAACCCTTTTCAAGGTTTTTGCCCCCCCCCGTCCAAATTCATTGAACGCGCTCCCTGAGCAAAATCAATTTCCACAGCAAACCGGATAAGCCGCTTAAACCCCGAGGGAGAAAACTTCAAGCGAGCTCAGTCGCCGGCGCATTGAGTCGCGGGGGGCGACGCCCAGCCAATCCTCACACACGACGACGACGCGTCCGAGTCGATGCAGAATCTGACTTCGGGTCATCCCACCCTGCAGCCCACCTGACACTTCCTGTCAGTGACTCGAAAAGCCCGAGATTGGGGGGAGAACGGCCGCGTTCGTCAATAAATTGGCCTCCTCCCGAAGAATAAACCCGAGCGGCCGGATCAGGCGACCCGCTAATGGCGTGATGGACAATTTCACGTTTTATTGCAGCTCTCTTTATCGGCTTGCGCAACCGCCGCCGTTTCCTGTCCGCCATCCATCTCGCCTCCGACGGCACGTCAAGGACGCTCGCGACCGGGGCGGCAAGACGGAGGCACGCAAAAAGCAAAAAGGGGCCACGGAGCAGTTGCGGTTCTGTCCGTTCTGGAGATTTCTCTGCATTTTAAAAAGTGAGATCGCGCGTCACAAAGGGGAACGAAAATGCGCACGCGGGGTTGGAAGCGCATCGGAAACGTGGACAATGTATGAAGACAGCTGAAAAATGAATCACGGATCGTTGCAGCGGCAGCATTTGAACGGGAGACTTCGGATTCTGAGCAGGACGAAAAGCCCGAGGCCTGCCGCTCGGTGGAAAATAATAAAGACGCCACAGCGCCACCAGTAGGTAGTGCAAAGGCAACTTCGTTATCAGGGCATAATCGATGAATCGCCGTGTGTGGATTTCACCCACACGCACAAAAAAAATAAATGCATTGCATGTTTGCGCCATTTCAGAAAAGTAAACAATATACAGAATAGCGTCAACGTAAGTACTGCGTAATATTGAGGCAGCTGCAAATGATTGTACAACGTGAGCCCAGCGTCACCGAGACAGACAAACGTGGCTACGTCGATCGGAACCAGACCACATTGG
Organism: Syngnathoides biaculeatus; assembly: GCF_019802595.1. NCBI lineage: Eukaryota > Metazoa > Chordata > Actinopteri > Syngnathiformes > Syngnathidae > Syngnathoides > Syngnathoides biaculeatus. The sequence continues at coordinate 21,101,959 of NC_084648.1, read as the reverse complement.
GCCGGAGAAGAAGAAGAATTTGACTTTGCCACCAGAAAGCAACGAGACTGCGCATTTCATTTCCCTCTGATGACTTTGCACAAAATGGCCTACGGAACCACCCCAAGGTGCAACCATTTTTCTTGCAAAATATCAAATCTCTCCTCTTCAAAGGCAGCACTCACCTGCGGCGGCAGCAGAGCCAATCGGACGTGAGCGAGAAGCCGCGGGAGGTCGCGTCGGCGGGCGGCGGCGTCGTGATGGACCCACGCCAGCAAAGCGCTCACCACCGTCTCCTCGTCCGGAACGTTGACGTCGTCGGACGCCAGCAGCCTTTCCATCTCGTCCGCCGGAAGCAGCAGGAACTCCTGGCCCCCGACCACCTCCAGAAAGTGTTCCTGGTGGGCCGGGACAGCACTTGAGTCTCAAAAGAAGGAAAAATGCACCCAAAAACTGAAGACCGAAACAAGAATGACTGAATATGAACGCGTCGCAGCTGGGGAACAGCTCGCTTTGTAATTGCTGACAAACAAACGTGGAGTCGTGCCGTCGCCCTCAAAACGGGCTGATTTCAAAGTGTGTCGTAATCCTCCATCTTTTACGTTTCTGCAAAACACAGAAATGTATTTGCGCCGTGCGTGCGTGCGTGCGTGCGGGCATTCTGATCGGCTCGAAGCTGCTTTTGCGATTCAAACTTTGAATTTGGACACTTTGCCACAGTCGGCGGTCTTAAGACCGGTACCGTCACGTCTGACATAAAACAGCCGCTTGCTTTCCGTGGCATTTCCAATCCCCGTTTCTTTTTTTTTTTTTTTTTTTGTACGAGTAGCGAGCACCCACCACGGCGTAGGTGTGGGCGACCCTCCGCAGGTCGTGGCAGCCCTGAGCGCCGGCGTAGGAGCTGATGCCGAGACAATTGGACGGGTGGAGCTGCTTGGCCAGGAAGGAGCAGCAAGCCTGCACGGCGGACGACAACTGCAGCAGACACGCGGCGGACAGCAGAGACTCGATGGTGTCCTCCCTCAGCTCCAGACGGCCTGGGGGGGCAGGCGGCAAAGTCGGGTTCAAAATTGACAACAAAACAAAGACCCTCAGTGGGGTGTCGGTGAAAATCTTTTTTTTTTTTTTTTTTTTTTTTAAGATACGTTTGAGCAAGGCTGTTTTGTTACCCTCAGGTGGGAAAAGGTAGCCGTGCACCCCCCCCCTCGTCGCCCAGGAAACCGCGCAATCGGAATCAATGACTAGCGATTGGACACGACGCCGCCGCGGGGGCGCAAGATGGCGACGACGCCAACTGGAACATCTTTTTTTACAATCAATATTTGGATTGAAGTAAACAGCAAGCACAACAAAACAAAACAAAAGTTCAGCTTTTGTTCCCTTTTACATTTCTACACCTCCCGGCAAACGATTCGCAAAATAATCATTTGTCGGGAAAGAAAAAGCACAAGCACTTGATCGCAAATTCAAGAAACTTTCAAGTTGGAGGAGGAGCCCCGGGAAAAAAAAAAAAAAAAAAAAAAAAGGCAAACCAAGCGTCAGTCCTACCCGTGTAAGCGTACTGCACCAGGACCCACAATGCATCTGGGTCGACGCCCTCCATCTTCACCTGGTCCTGCTTGGCCTCTCGCACGTCGCTGGTGAACATGGCCGCAAAGTAGTCCGACACGGACGACAGCACCAGCCTAACCACAGCGGAGATGGGAATGGGTCGGCGCTCCAACGCCGAGGGGGCGACTTGCATTTTTCTAATCGCGACACGACTGTCAAATTAGTGGGGAAGTCTCAAAACAAGTCGAGAAAAAAGCCTTTTCCTCGCCCGTCGGCGGCCACCGAGCCACAAACATAAACGTGGCGTTGATGGAAAGTCACGTGACCCCTTTCCCGGCCCCGCCCCCCTACCTATGCGCAGGAATTCGCCGGTCGCCGGCCAGCAGCGTGACGTCGCACAGCTGCCGACTCCTCAGGTAGCCCTCCATCTTGCGGAAGGTGACGTCGGCGTGCGACGGCGCCGTGAACGCGCCGTCGTCCGGACACACGCACGCCTCCATCGACGGGCACGACGACAGCGTGGCGCTGCTGTCCGACGTCCTGCGGCGCAGCGGAAACGGGAATTTGAGTGTGACCTTTGACCTTTTTGCCCTTCCAGAGCAGTTTGACTGTCAAACTGAGAAGGGGGGGGGGGGATAAATACATATAAAATACGGGACTAAATACAATCCAACAAGACCGCAAAGTTCTTAATGGACTGAACTTGATGCAACTTCAAGGCTCAACCGGATCAAATTGATCCGCAGAATCCCTTCTGACCAACGGCAGGCCGGCAAAAGCGATGGAATGACGGAAGACTTTTTGGGGTACGGGTAAAAAGTAGCGCACGCAACGGCGCTTTGTGCAATGGCGTCGAGAAACAGGAGGAGAACCGAGTCGCAGTGCAGTACGTGGCTCCGGGTTTCTTTTCAAAAGAGAGCGTGAAGGGCGGACGACGCGCAACGCGTCCATCGGGGATCCATCCCGGAAAATCAGCTTTGCTACGCTACTACCCCGTCCGTGGCGCATCGGACCGACCCTCGCGGCGCCTCCGACCAACGTGAGCGTTCCATCTCGGCGTTGGCATGGCAACCACAACACGCTCAGCAGGAAGATGCCTGCGCCGCAGCCACGCAACAAGGATCCACGTCGGCATCGTCGGTTCCTTCTTGTCGTGCCGACCTCATTGCGCGCTTCTCCATCGAGAAACATCAACGAAAGCGGAGGAACGCGTGTCACTGTCATGTTGCAATGCATGTTCAAAATCAAGCTCTCACGCACATCATCGTCACGATCCTGCATATGCCGAATGGATCAGCGAGAAAGGCTCACGATGCATTTGAAATGGCTTTACTGGGCCACATACAAACAAGCAGAGAGGGACTTTTTTCAGTTTTTAGGGACTTGCGACTGAAGCTGGCGTTGACGGTTCAAGTTTGGTTCTTTTTCAAACTGGGTGTGTTGCGTGCCTCATCGGTAGAGATGTCGGTTGTTGTTGTGGCCCGGCATCTTTTTTTTTTTTTTTTTTTTTACACTCGCCCCCCCCCCCTTGCATCACGTCTGTATTAGCCTGAAATCGCTCACCCGGATTCACGTTCGCGGAATCGGACCGAACGACGACGAGCCCGAGTCCGGCGCACGATGACTCATCGTTGTTAGCAAACAAAACAAAGTGACCGTCTCGAGAAAATGGGAAGCCCGGGTACGCACGCCGCCACCTCCTACCTGCAGGAGCTCGAGTCGGTATCCGGGGGGTTGCCGTTCTCGCCGGTTCCCGTCAGCCGCGGCACCGGAGCCTCGCCGGGGGGGTCAGTGTTCGATCCCGGGCGAGAGCGGCGACGTGGCGTTGGCGGCGACGACGACGAAGGCCACGTCGCCGGGGAACCGCCGCACCCGGGCTGGCTCGCCGAGCGAGAGCACGAGCTCCCGCCGGATTCGGCTCCTGTTCCCGTTCCGGTTCCGGCCGACGAATCCGCAAACTTTGCGGCGTCGCAAAGGTTCGAGCCGGCGCTGCCGCTCGTCACCAGCCCGCCGCGGCCGCTCCCGACGCCGGCTGGAGTCGAGCCGCGCCCGCTGAGATTGGGAGACGGAGGAGACGAAGACGGTCCCTCGGAGCAGGGGTGGGCGCCCGTGCCCGCGCCGGTTCCGGCTCCCGTTCTCCTCCCCGCTAAGTAGTCTCGCAGCGGCGGAGAGTGAGGCGGAGGGACCGCCGGGTGACCGAACCACCTCCATCGGATCCTGAGGATCTGCTTGACGTCGAAGTCCTTCCGCGACGAGGAGTTGGAGCCGCCGGTCGACATGGCGGCCGACAGCCGGGGGGGGGAGGCGCGACGCCGCCGTTCCGCTTGGACTGTCCGCCGCCCGAGCGGACCGAGCAGCGGCGGGAGACTAATGGAGGGAGGGAGGGAGGACGGGGGGGGGGGCGTGCACCCGATGCACGAAAGCCACAAACGTGTGCCACGTCTCTCCTCCTCTTTCCGGACCTTTCTTACGATCAAATCTCGATAACGAGGTCGCGTGTGATCACTTGTGACTGTCTCGCCGATGGCATCGATGCCATCCAATAAATGCTGGTTTTATTGAAATACATATTGGTGGTCTCTCACTGATCCGAACAATAAGCAATCACTCGCACGATGGAGACGTTTCAAACACTCGCAGCTGATTCATCAAGTTCCAAACACACAATCCTGCTCGTGAATCTATTTTTGGTGCGGTTTTGAACTCCGGCGCATGTCCGCGAATCGTGTTTGGCTTCAACATCAGAACGCTCATCAAACGTCTGTCCTGACAAATGCAATTTTGGGGTAGCTTTTTACTTGCCACTGTCATCATCAGCGTTGTCAAATTGCACTCGTTCACGCTTGATGGTGTCGTGCACGGGCGTCACTTTCAAGGCATTTGCGCTGGAACCGCATCGTCGTAATTCATGTTCAATCCGTCGCCGTCTGACGTCAACCAATAATGAGCATTATTTCCCGTACGGCGATCGTCTTCTCAAGAGTATTTCCAAAACTGCAAGGGTCTACCTTGGCGGAGAGGGACTTAACATAGAACCTCGTTTGCGGCGGCGTCTAATAGAATGAAATCGTCGATCCAACTGGTCCCGGTGAGTTTCCTCCCAACGGCGACCGGCCTCCGGGAAATAGTTGGAAATTGAGCCCGGCGTAGATGCGCTCATCCTTTCCGCTTCAGTCACTCTCGGATGGCGCTCGAGGTCCAAAGAGCCACGGTAAAAAAAAAGAGCACAAATGGGGCATCCTCCAAATTGCAAACCGGTCGTCCGCTCCGCTTCACAATCCATCGCCCGACGCCGCCGTTCCCCACATTCCGCCGGGATGGATGGATGGATGGTGGAGTTCTGGACAAGACGCAAAGATGATTGCGACAAAAACGACCATCAGCAAACGTCAGTTGCGTTTTTATGTTTCAGAATGTGCCTTGCACACATTTTCAACGGCAGACAGAGTCGGGCCGCCGCCGTCAGGTACTCGCATCCTTTTATCAGTGCGCCAAAGTGTTGGGACATGTGCAAAATGTGCCTTGGGATTGGCTCGCTGACGTCCCTAAAACGATGCTTGGATGGCAGCATATGTTGCCCCAAAACCTGCGTGTACCTTTGAGCCTTCACAGATGCGCAGGTTATCACAAGCACATCCTATCACAAATTTTTCATTTTTCCTGTAAGAAACGATACAATTAATCTTCACCAGGGTCAGATTGTCACCAATCTAAGTCTGAACATTGAAAAAAAAATGAATGTTTTTCTTCCATTAAATGCACCGAAGGAGCCGCAAACCAGGAAGACGCTAAATGGTCTCGACTGGAAAAAGTCTCTCTCGCACATTTTAATGTTATCATTTCTCTTTTTTAGAGGGAGCGCGCACACACACACACACACACACACTCGGCTGCCCATTACAGCTCTCGTCGAGCTCTCGCTGTCGTCCTTTAACGGGCCGCGAGGGAAACCGCAGGAGAAAAAAGCGGCGAGTGCAAACTGCCAAATGCCGTCGCTGCGCATCTGTCGGCCTCTTCAACGGGAAATGAAATGTCGACATTCCCATCAGTCGTTGGCTCGCATTAGCTAACTGAACACAGCAACAAACACACACTGGCGCCGTCTCAATCGGCAACGATCGTTCGTTCGACCTGCAGAACCTTCCTTTGGTTCCTGAAGGCGTAAAACTCTTCCAGCGGCCTCTGCAAGTAGAGGCAAATTGAAAAACGCCTTCTGGTGTTTCTTTGGCCATTTTACACACGATGTTGTATTCTTTAGCTGATGTATTCTTTTGCTCCTCATTTTCTTTGAAATGCTTGTGAAGATGAAACAGAAATAGGTCACGTGATCCCGCTGAGTCAAAACTGAATCATCGCTATAAAAATCCCATTGGTAGCAAACGTTAACAGGTCAAAAAATGTACGTTCACAATAAATAATGTATGTTTATGCCTGTGAGGCAGAGCGACAGACTGAACGTTCTTCTCTGGCATGGCAGGAAGTACATCGATTCATTCACGTATCCCTTTTATGAGACATTTGCCATGTAAAAAATTAAACATGTGCCTTAGCTCCATTAAGCTTGAAAGTCGGGTTCTAACTTACTGTAATTCGAGGACTTTATTGTCATTTCATGACCTCACACACACATGATTGCGGATAACGCCGGCGTGTTAGCTTACAACGGTCTGCGCAAGCGCGAGCTTGCTCGGCCTCCACGCGGGGCCGCGAATCCTGTCCCGTCCCTGACGTACGCCGATGTCAGCGAGACGACTGGCCGGTTCTCCTGCCCGGTTCCGGCGTCTCGACCATGTTGTTCACGAAAAGAATAGAATCCATAAATCGACGGCGTAATGTGCGCCGGCAGCTATTTGAATGCCGCCGATGAGGTCACGGCTAACAAATCTTCAAGCCGACGCTCGGTTGTGGAGCGCGATTTAGTTTGCAGCAGTTTCGCATTTGTATGAATTGGCCACACGATGTGTAGTTTCCCTTTAGCGTTTGTGTTTCGTGGACATTTTCGGGCCCTTTTCAGCAGAATAGCTGAGCCGTCACGTTAGCAGCCGCCTACAAAAGGACAAAACACGCATCCTGAAGGCTTGATGGAAATAAAAAACGTTTTTGTGTCACCGAGTCTTTCCTTAGCTAGCGGGCACCTGTATGCCCCCCCCCACCCCCCAACCCCCCGTGACTGCAATATGCAACTGCTGCGTACTTTACAACAAACAGATGTTTGCATTCACGCACACGTGCAGTTTATAGCAGCGCTTCTCAATTGTTTTTTTTCTGTTACCAGCCCCCACCCCCCAGGAAGAAGAAAAAAAAATCTATATACAGTGTAACACTGAATAGCTAGGATGATCCTTAGAAACAGTTAAGCAAATACTAAAGAGGTATACATGTAGATCATAGGAGACCCCCTGGGGGGTCGCGCCCCACACTTTGAGACGCACTGATTTACAAACTATTTCTTCAGCCCTTAATTTTTTTTCTACTGGTAGCTGACAACAACCAAAAAGCATAAAAAAAGAAAAAGCTCCGGTGCCCTCTTTTCCTGTTCTATATCCCTGTAAATGGGCGGGGGCGGCGGGGGGAGGGGGGGGGAGTGGAAGAAATGAGACTGAGCAAGAGATGGAAAATGAGCAAGAGAGAGAGAGAGAGAGAGAGAGAGAGAGAGAGAGAGAGCATCCACGGCCAAGTAAAGAGCAGGCCTTAATAATTGAATCTGCCCCGAGGCAGCAAACCAATCAGAGACAGCCCACGCCGACATGGAAATGAGAACGAGATACAACACCCCCCCCCCCACCCCCCCCCCGCCATAATGTGATAATTTATTCGAGGTCAAAAGCTGCTCTAAAGACTTCAAAATGTTCCATGTCAAATGTTAAAAGCAGAGAGCGTGAATCATACATGAGCGCACATGAAGAAGTGTTGAGACGACATTTATGGCTATGTACTTTGGAAATGTTACAATTACAAGTTACACCGCTGAAAATGTAATAAGAGTGTAACCATTTAGATGACTTTCTCCAATTAAAATGGATGACATTTTGTTAGCTTCTTAATTTTCAACAAATGCATCAACAGGCCCCTTGGATGCCCCTTATGAAAGTATCGATCAGTATTTTGGGTTGTTTCTTGGAAATCTTTTCAACTGGTAAAGCACGATGAAATGGAAATCTACTCGGGAACTGCGGAAAACTACCATACTGACAAATTAGCACAATATTACTTCCCATGACAAGTGTCAAAAACATACATATCTTATACATAAAGATGATCTTTTATTTTAGGTGTTCTGAAGTATTGCTATGAGTTGAACCTTGACAAAATCTCAGACAAATTCAAGTCAAATTGTCCTTTGGAAGGCGCAGACACGCTAAACTCGACCGGGGGGGAGGGGGGGGGGGTGTCTTTTATTGCCCCGATGATTAATAAATAAATAAATCATGGCCGACCTGGCGTCCGAGCAACAAACGACAAACTGCGGGATAAAAGAAACGTGGCTGGGCATACAAATGAGCACTTTGTTAGCTTTTATTAGACCGAGAGAGTGAGAGAGAGAGAGAGAGAGAGAGACTGCGGGGGGGTGAGAGAGGGGGGGGGAGAGCAAAGAGAGAGACAGAGAGAGCGAGAGTGAGAGAGAGAGAGGGAGAGCAAAGAGAGGGAGAGAGAGAGAGAGATAGAGAGAGAGAAAGAGTGAAGGAGAGCAAAGAGAGAGACAGAGAGAGATAGTCACAGAGAGAGAGGGAGAGACAGCAAGAGAGAAAGAAAGAGAGAGGGAGAGAAGACAGAGAGAGAGATAGTGACAGAGAGAGCAAGGAAGACAGAGAGAGAGAGAGAGAGAGGAGAGAGTGGGAAAGCAAGAGAGTGAGAGACAGAGAGCGAGACAAAGTGGGAGAGAGAGAGAGAGAGAGAGAGAGAGAGTGGGAGAGAGAGAGAGCGAGACAAACAGAGAGAGCGCAACAGAGAGAGCAATAGTGACAGAGAGAGAGAGAGAGAGTGGGAGATAGAGAGAGACAGAGAGAGGGGGAGAGAAAGAGGAGAGCAAGACACAGAGAGGGAGGGAGAGCAAGAGAGACAGAGAGAGAGCGAGAGTGAGAGAGAGAGAGAAGAAAGAGAGAGGGAGAGAAAGACATAGAGAGATAGTGACAGAGAGAGCAAGGAAGACAGAGAGAGAGAGAGAGAGGAGAGAGTGGGAAAGCAGAGAGTGAGAGACAGAGAGCGAGACAAAGTGGGAGAGAGAGAGAGAGAGAGAAGAGAGAGAGAGAGAGAGTGGGAGATAGAGAGAGACAGAGAGAGGGGGAGAGAAAGAGGGAGAGCAAGACACAGAGAGAGGGAGGGAGAGCAAAGAGAGACAGAGAGAGAGCGAAGTGAGAGAGAGAGAGAAAGAAAGAGAGAGGGAGAGAAAGACATAGAGAGATAGTGACAGAGAGAGCAAGGAAGACAGAGAGAGAGAGAGAGATGGAGAGAGTGGGAAAGCAAGAGAGTGAGAGACAGAGAGAGCGAGACAAAGTGGGAGAGAGAGAGAGAGAGAGAGAGCTGGAGAGAGTGGGAGAGTGAGAGACAACAGAGAGAGAGCGAGAGAGAGAGAGGAGAGAGAGTGGGAGATAGAGAGATGGAGAGCAAGAGATAGATAGAGAGAGAGAGAGAGTTGGAGAGAGAGTGGGAGGGAGGGAGATGGAGAGAGTGGCAGAGCGAGAGAGTGAGAGACAAACAGAGAGAGAGCGACAGAGAGAGAGAGAGAGATGGAGAGAAAGAGGGAGAGCAGAGACACAGAGAGAGAGAGAGCGAGAGAGAGAGAGGGCGGTACTGAGAGAGAGAGATAAACAAGAGAGCGAGAGAGAGAGAGATAGAGAGAGAGTGGGAGAGAGAGAGAGAGATGGAGAGAAAGAGGGAGAGCAAGAGACACAGAGAGAGAGAGAGCGAGAGAGAGAGAGAGGGCGGTACTGAGAGAGAGAGATAAACAAGAGAGCGAGAGAGAGAGAGAGAGAGAGTGGGAGAGAGAGAGAGATGGAGAGAAAGAGGGAGAGCAAGAGACACAGAGAGAGAGAGAGAGAGAGAGAGCGAGAGAGAGACTCGGCATTGATCATCACTTCATCGTCACTCTGTGGGTTGTTTCCAGGACGGTCCGTTTGAAGGACGTCGGCAGCGTTCAGCGTTCAGCGTTCAGCGTTCAGCGTTCAGCGTTCAGCGTTCAGCGTTCAGCTTTTTGTTTGTTTCCGGAAGAAGCAATTGCTTCGCTCCCATTTGACGCAACAAGACAATGGCTCGCTCTGGGTTGGCTCTCGTGTCAAACTACCGTCTAGACACGCCCCTTTTTCAGCCCGAACGCCAAGAAAGCGAAAAATGCTTTTTTTTCGTCAGCTCGAGGGTCCATTTTAGTCACGCTGATATGCAAGAAATTGTCGCATCACTTTCAAAGGCACAGAAACGTCGCGCTCGTCTTGCGTCGCCTTTTGACTTTGCCACACTTTTATCTTGCAAAATGTCAACACACCCCTTTCTACACGTTTTCTTTTTTTCAATTGTGATATGAAAAGACCTGCGTCTGTCTCCGTGTGCCCTGCGATTGGCCCGGACAGCTTCCGCGACTCTTGTGAGGATAAGCGTCTCAGAAAATGGATGGATTAAAAGACCTGCCACCGTTTAAAGCGCCTCTGATTCCTAACAAATAAGTGTCAGCAGTTCTAGTAGGCTTTTCCTGGCAGGCGTTGCTTTTTTCGCGAGCAGAATCCTGACTGAACTTTTTGGGGCCGACCGCTATTCAGAACTTTTCCGCTTCGACGGGTCTCCGGACCGGAAGCGGGCCTCCTTCGTTGTGTCGGCGCCAAGCCAAACACGCCTTAACACGTGTTTTAGTGTATTTTAACAATGCAAAAGTTTTGAAATGATTCGTCTTGTTTTTGTTTTTAAACCACAAAACCAAGCATTCTGATATTTTTGGGTATGTTTGTTTTTTTTTTTTTTTAATCTGCTCTCTCAACCTATCAGCACGTCTCTCTCTCTCTCTCTGTGATGTTATTCATCGTCAAGCTGCGTTAAATCTGTTGGTTTATGTTCCGATTGTGTTAACGACGCGTTTTTATTGAACGCGCACATGCAAAAAATGTATTTTCCCAAGAGGCCTGTAAAACCTGCGTCCGACAAAGCCCTTTTAAGCGTACGTCTCTCCGTGGGGTCACTGAACGGCACGAGTACCTCGGCAAGTATGAGGATTTCCACGCAGTCCATTTAAAGAGCGAAGACGCTTTCTCTTTGGTTTTGGTGGGGTGGGTGCGCCTGGAGCTCATTCATATTTGATTCCCTCACATTTTTATTGACGCGGCATTTTCGCAGCAGAAAAGGTCGCAAGGGAGCGAAAGGGGACAGCCCGGAAGCCAGACCGCTCCTTGCTGCAAAGGGACGAGACAACTGCGCCAATCCGACACGGGGAAGATGCTCAGAGAAGGAATGGAAACGATTCCCAGCCACAATTAATAAGCGGGCGAGCGGGCCTCCTTTCAACTGGGCCAGGAGAACCTTCCTCTCCGGGTGGGAACTCGTCATTTCTGCAGTGACTCATCAAGACTAACAGGGGACGCCTTTTTGTCGCTTACGCAGCGCTAAATCTTCGCGCGTTCCTTCCGCCTCTTTTCACAGAAAAATCCAAATATGTAACATTTAGTTCCGCATATTTTCAGAGGCGCAGTTTTGAGACCCCGGGGTTCAAATCCCGCCGGCCCCGCCTGCGCGCAGTTTGCATCTTCTCCCCGTGCCGTGCCCGTGTGGGTTTTCTCCGGGTGGGCACTCCGGTGTGACGGGCTGAGCGCTCCCCCGTGCTGAAAAGTGGCCTTGTGATTATATTTTGTCAACTTCCTGCCAGTCTGAATCATCCCCATCCGCCCTTCAACACGTCGCCGGGCGTTCATGTTCGTTATGACGTCTCGAAAAGACAAACCCAGCGAACGTACGTATATGTGGATCTACTTTTTTTCATCAACTTTTCTTTTAATGTTAGTTTCTAACGTATGTTGGCTCCCTCTATGTAGAAGAAGGGGAACTATGAGACCGGGGGACTTCCCTACGTACTCGGAGTTCCCCTGTTAGTAACGCATGCGCATTCATCGCAAGGAGACTTTTCAGCACGGGGGAGCGCTCAGACCGTCACACCGGTTTCCTCCCACGTCCCAAAAAATTGCATTCATCGGAGACTCTAAATTGGTGCGATTGTTTGTCTCTGCGGGCCCTGCGATCGGCCGGCGACCAGTTCCTAGTTTTCTGACAGAGTACTTCTTCTTTTCCTTTCGGCTTGTCCCGTTAGGGGACCCGCGTGTCAAAATCCTGACGCAAACTTCAACAATACGCCACGAGTTCTCTCTTGTCAACAAGAGGAAGGAACTACGAGGTGGTCAGGGTTAGGGCGATGGGTGCAGCCATCTTTATTTAGGACTGGTATGAAATCTGAAAAGTTTCCAAAAGGTTGCAAAAGTCTCAAGGGGAAAAAAAAAAAAAAAAAATCAGTTTGAAGCGGTTATTGCTCGAGATGGCAGTTTTACTTTTAGGTCGCGGCTCATCTGTCAACTGCGTTGCAGAGGTAACGCCTCGCCTGACAACGCGTGCGATAAAACACGCTAGCGCAAATATGTGGATCCGTTTTCTTAGCCGCTTATTCTCACAAGGGGGCGCGGGAGTGCTTGAGCCTATCCCGGCCGTCAACGGGCAGGAGGCGAGGTGCATCCCGAACTGGTCGCCAGCCAATCGCAGGGCACACGGAGACAGACAACAGTCGCACCGACAGGGCAATTCAGAGGATTCAATTCAAATAGATGTATTTATATACACGTCACTTTGTGTGTGATTTAGTTTGAAGTTGTTAATTGACAGTTTCCAGGAGCAACAGTAAAAAAAAAATACTGCGAAGATGCATAGAGGAGCCATTGTGAAGTTCAACCTTCGCACTCTTAACTTGGGCATCTTGCACCCTTCAAAGCAGAAATGGCGTGTGAGAAAAACGCCAGCAGCAGTCAACCAGCCGAAGCTCGTTTACACTTTCCGCGATCATCATTGCGGCTTTGGTGTCATTTCCAATCGGCGCCATCGCACGAATTCAACGTCACGAGCAGCGCACGCGTGGCAAAAAGAAACGTCTCCACTCACCTTGCGCCGAAAGATTCGTTTGTCGGCAGGAAGTCGAAGCGGAAGGGGAGGGGGGGGGGGGGGCGAGGGCCTCGTTGCTTCGTCGTCGGGGGGGCTCTCACCTTGACTCGCGGCTGAAGGAAGGCAGGGTGGGGGCTCTCTCGGAAAAAGCACGTTTAAATCCTCACAACGAACATGACGAGGACGACCGTGACCAAGATTGTCATCCTTGCGGTCTTCATCTTCATCATGTGCCTTCCAGAATTTTGGACTTCGGACGGAGGTGAGCCACCGAGCGAGTGTGTGTTCACATCTTCGACAGGAAGTTTGTCACATGTCGTTCTGACATTTGAGCTTTTGATTCCGGATCCCGTTGAGGCGTCTTTCTCAATTCTTCGCTTCTCATCTCAAATTCAAATGAGCTCAAGTGTTTGTTTTTTTTGTTTTTTTTTTTATGTTATGGTACATTTTGGATTTGCCAGCCAGCGTCCTGCAGGCCAGCCCGCTAAAATCCTTCAAGACATTTTCTTTCACATCAAAGAGCAGATTTTTGATTCCGGTCGCTTGCTTTGACGTGACGTGTGATGCACGGCTCATCTCAAAAATGATCATAACATCCAAACACATTCAATAAACTGTATTCAAGTGTCAAAATCAAGTTGAGAAATGTTTTTGAACTGCATTCCATACAATATTGAGGAAATTGTGGTCACTTTTGAGATCCAAGTATAGCTTTCAAACATTGGATGTGCGCATATTGATAAAGGAGCAACATCCCCACCAAAAAGCACATTTTTGGGTGCAAATAATTGAGGGCGCCGTTGTCACTGTTGACAATTTCTCAACCACGGCCGTTGTGGTTTGCTCGCTTCTCGTTTGATTTGGCAACGTTCCTCCGCTTCCATCCGTCTTCCTTCCAACGCCCCCCCCCCCCCACCCCCACCCCCAATCCAGAGTCCAAAATCAAGCTGCTGTGCTTGCCGTGCGACCGGAGGAGAGACAACACCTCGGCGGACGCCGCAGTGACGAGCGAGAGGTCGCCCGAGACGGACGCGACTTGCGTCACGTGCGAAAGACTCGACAACGGGCCGCAGCTGGAGAGCGACAACCGATCGGCTTCGCGTACGGAACCCTCAACACGTCGATGGGGACGCGACGGCGGCCGCACTTACGCCAAAACGCACTCGGCCCATAATATTCGGTAGACTTGCGCAGAAAATGGAGAAAATTGCAACTTCAGAAGGTCGCCACACTTGCTAAAACGAGACCGTCCATTCTTGACCATCTCAATCCAGAGCAAATATTTCTTTTTTTTTTTTTTTTTAGACACTGCTTGTTCTACAGTGTGCACTTCATGAAGATTCCAATATGTATTCATCTATTAATGATACCTAATTAAGAGCCCAACTTCTGATGACCTCGCCAACAAAGTCATATTCGATATATATCTATGCGCGTAGATAGACGATGGTTTTTAATTTCATCCAAAAAAGATGAGTACAATCCAAATTATTTCCCTATATTTCTGATCTGATCGGCTGGTCTCAATCGCCGCCGCCGCCGCCGCCTTTTGCCTCGACTTTGAAACTTTTTTGCGGTCGACGCTCGCCAAACGCAAAATACTTTACAGGTGAAGCGGCGCCTCGGCCAAACGTCGGGAAGAAATTGCTGTCGCGCTTCACTTGAAAAGCGTACGAAGCGCCGTCAAGTTGGGAAGGTTCTAGAAGGATTGCGTTGCCATCTCGAGTTGCATTTGTTGGCCGCTCCCAGCAGCAAACGTTGACGTGGAGATGTCGGTGCACCTTCGAGTGGGAGACGTTGCTTTCCTGAAGTTGGCCTTCTCCGGACAGCGAAGCGGCCGCCGGCTGCACCTTCGCCCGCCCGAGGACGGCGCTCCGTCACGGTGCCGGCCGGCGGAGTCCGGGTCGCGGCGGCCCGATCGCCTCGTCTGTCTGCTGAGGCTTTGGAACGGCACCGTTTGGAGAGGAAATCAGAAGCGTCGGCGGACGCAAGAAGGTTGGTGGGAGAGTTTCGCACGTCTGCCGTATTACAAGTTTGGGTCGACGCTGGCACCGCTTCGACTTTTATAAAGTCCCGTATTTTGACAGCTACTTGTGTTTGACCCACATTTGTACCCGCTTTGGCAAAGACCGCCCTCGGTCGCCTCCGTGGGGAAGAGCCACTCGCGCGTTTTTGTTATGTCGACAGCGCTGGCGAACGGAGAGGTTTGGGGAAGCCCAGATTCGGGCCCCACTCCTCTTCTGTTGCGCTTTCTCCTCACGTGGGCGCGCCGCAGCCTATCCACGGGCGAGCCCTCGACTGGTCGCCGGCCAATCGCAGCCGTGTGAATTCACACGTCGACTGAAGCCCCATTGAGGCAATTTTACATTGTCAATGCCGTTGTGAACCTTTAAGAGGCGTTCTACAATCGTGAGGCTCGCCGGTAACGTTTAAGGGAGGCAGAACCGTTTCAGCCGGTCCGCTCGCCAATCGTTGTGTCCCGGGTGCATCTTGTCCAGACGAGTGGGGCGCCGTGTTCCGGATCCTCTGGCTGGTCCTCTCCTGCGCCGTCTTGCTGACTTTGTCTTCGGCTTGCTTCCGACAAATGAAGCGGAACCGACGCTGCTGCGGTAAGACGAGCGCACATTAAGAGACGTTGGCCCGTTTACGTCGACGCGCGCCAAGTGGAAAATGAATTTTTTTTTTACCTGCAGGTGTTTGCCGTCTGCCCGAGAAAGTGCACCCTCTCGGTTATGTCAAAGGTGACTAGCTTCTCCTTTGCGGCTTGCGTGCATGTTTTTTTTTGTTTTTTTTTTTTGGGGGGGGGGGGGGGGGGGTGTCCAAGTTTGTTCCGATGAGCAATTTTTATTTTGCCCAAAACATGTTGGGCCAAATTCCAGAAGGGAAATATTTTGCCTCAAAACGACTGCAAATTCTTTTGAAATTCTCATAGTTAATTGCGTTTCAGTACAAAGCTGAAAAATGAATATTGTAAAAATGCCATCATGCGCAAACATTTTTTTCATGTTAAAAAAAAAAAAAAATGAGATCATATTCTGCTGTGATCAGATGGAGGAAAAGACGCCGAGATCAAGACACTCAAAGGTAAATTGTGCCAGATTTGAAACGTCCGCGCAGCCTTGAAATTGACATTTGAACCTTCAAGGGGGAAACGTTCGGCGTTGCGAGCCTCGGCCGAGGTGGGCCGGTGAGTACCGACATCAAAAAAAATGACGGAAAACGTGGGAATCCGCTCAACTCGCAAGGAGACGAATTTTTCGCTGACAGGACTGGCGTCCATTGAGGAGATGCAAGTGGCCGGTAGGGTATGATAAGGCGCCGGCGCGCTGGGGTCAAAGGTCATGTGTGTACGCGACCTTCGTTCCGCAGAGCACGTACAAAGCGGACCGGACGGACACGTGGACCACTCGCACCCGACTGGTGAGGCGACGTCTAAAACAACCGCAGAGCCGTTTGCTTTTTCTTCTGGACATTTCTCAAGCTCACAATTGGAACATGCGCGACGTCTTTCATTTATGCTATTAATCGCTGCCGATCTGAATTTCATGAAATGTTTTTTTTTTTTTTTTTCCTCCGGTGCCAGCTCATCTTCATCACCGTCCAAGCGTGACGTTCCCTCACGGAGGAGCTGAGCTGCCGGTTGTCCCAACGCAGCTTTAAATCGACACCAGAACCGTCGTCGGCGTCCGTCCGCCACTCGAAGACCAAATCAAAATTTTCAATGCAGAATAAAATGTCTGAAGCGTCTTCGTTTCGCAAACTTTACATCCACAAATGGCCGCACGTGTATTAGTTTGCAAAGTTGCACTTTTCACATGTGCATCAATTTGCATCATAGATGAAATGATTTTTTTTTTTTTGGGGGGGGGGGGGGCAATTGTTAATGCCACAGGGGAAACATTAGGAAAGACAAAATAATATAAAAGATGATCTCATCAGAGCATTTATTTGATAGTTATACTTTCTGTTCTACAATTTAAATATAAAAGATGTCATTTTTGGAAAAAAAACAAAACATTTCTTGTCAGTCAGTGGAATGCGCTGCAAAGAGTGGCGATCGTATTTTTCAAAAATATATTAATGTAAACACCAACACATTTTGGTTAAGATGAGTTTTTGGAAATGATTAAACTGGTCAACAACAAATTGTTTTGTTTTTTTCAATTTCAAACTATTCTAATATGCAGAATCCAAATTTCTCATGAGTTTTGCTGGATCGGGTGAACTTTTTTTAATGACGTCCAGATGTTTTGGTTTTAGAGGTTTAAATAAACGGTGCGTCACGCCCTGAATTTTGCAGATCGATGACAAAATATTCAAGATGCTCTTTGCATCTCCGTCTGCTATTTCATTGCGAGTTGCCAACGGTTGTAGCATGAGATTCATAACCTTTGTCATAAAAACATAGAAACGGATCTCATTTCTTGATTCATCCCCACAAACTCACTTCTCATGTTTGTATTCAGCACTGGGCGAAACGCGGTCAGCGACGCCAACGGGCTGCCTGTTAACCTTGCGTAAATAAACACTTCCGAGCTTTTTAGCGTTTCTGTACAATAAATCGTGTGCGCTCGTGCGTTAGTGCCGCACGTGTGGTTCTGCGCAGGTTGCCCGGCGTCGGCTCTGGACGTGCGAAACCTGCAAGACGGGCAGCAGAAGCTGGAAGGCGTTCTGGATGTAGTTGGTGCTGTTGGAGGCCTGAGGACGGCAGAACCGACACCTTCAACGTCGCCGCCGCCGCCGCCGACCTTTTTTTTTCACCTTATAATAGCCGCGCGACATGCTTTTCCATTTTCTTTTGCCGCTTATCCTCACGAGGGTCGCGGGGAGTGCCGGAGCCTATCCCAGCTGTCGACGGGCAGGACGCAGGTGGGGTACACCCTGAACCGGTCGCCGGCCAATCGCAGGGCTCATGGAGACAAACAGTCACACCTTGGGGCAATTTAGAGAGTCCAATTCATGTTGCATGTTTTTTTGGGAAGGAAACCGGAGTGCCCACCCGGAGAAAAGCCACACAGGCACAGGGAGAACATGCAAACTCCACACAGGTGGGGCCGGGATTGAACCCGGGACCTCAGACCTGCTGAGGCACCGTGCCGCCCATGCTTTTCAACCTGGTTTCGAGCCACTTTTATCTTTTATCTATGAGAACAAAATATACATTCATCCAATGTAGTTTATTTACTTTTTGAAAGTCAAATGGAAGCGCAAACTTTTTTTTTTTTTTTTTTGCCGATTGACTGGACCCAATCAGAATCGAGCCCGTCCCGAAACCGACACGCTTCTCGCTTCGGAGCAAAGATGAACTGACAATGCGGCGGGAATATTTAAATGGAGTACGCACGGAGCGATTCTTTGCGATGTAAAGTACGCAACGCCGCCCGTCCTGACGTGAAAAAAATGCCACTCACCTCCACCAGAACCCCGTCGACCAGCGGACTCAGCTCCTCGGCTTTCCTCTGACTCTGAAAGCAACCGAGAGCGGATTTGACACCTCCCTTCGGCCAGACGCGGTTCCAAACCTTGGCGGCGGCTCACGTTTACCCCGACCAGGAGCAGCGCGTCAGAGAACTTTCCGGCCAAACGCTCCACCTCCTCGCACATGGCGCGCGTCAACCTGCCGGCAACGAGGACGAGACGTCGTGCGGGTCAGTGGCGGGATTTTCTTCCTCACGGGTTTTATTCTTGAAACTTTTTTGGGACGCTGTAGTCTGCACATTCAATGATTTATCGATTGCTTTCTAAAAGATGAACGTTCATAAAAGTACTCAAGAAATGGAGTCGCACGCCGTACGAGAACGAAAAAAAAAAAGGATTCTGGGTCAGTAAATGTTTGCGCAAAAAATAGAAACAAAAATGAATAATGCATGCACACACGTACACGCAAGCACGACAAAATGCAAAACGCATCCAGACACAAACTAATGCAGCTCGTCGCTCGCCCCTCTCACGCACGCACGCACGCACACAAGTGTGGGCCCCCCCCCCCCCCAATCCCCCTCCACACACCTGGCGAGGACGCGGGCCCGCTCCCCCGCCGGTTTGTCCTGCTCGTCTCCGTGGAGGACGAGCTCGGCCGCCTTGTGGAGCTGCTCGATGCTCCGGGCCGCGACTTCCGCCAGACTGCCGACCGACGCCGAGTAGACGTCCTGCGGAACAAAACGCCCATCGAACGCCGGATTCCGTTTCCGCGTGCCGCCGCGCCGGTGACCCCTGACCTCGGCAGATTTCAGCCCGTCCTCTTCCTCCTCCTTTCCCTCCCGAGCAACTCCATCTTCTTCCTCCTCCTCCTCCTCGCACGTCTCCTTGCCAACCGTCTCCGTGGCGACGGGCTGCACCACCTCGCCCACCCAACGGTGGGCGCTCATCCGGGCCTGGAGACGCACAATTAGGAGCGTGACGTGCGACAACGATCTTTACGTGCGCCGATCACACGCATCTGCAGGATTTTAAGATAACGTCATTTGCAAACAATTTGTCATCATCCGTATTAACAGTGACATATTGCAGCTTCTGTTTATTTCCTCCCACAGCGAGTTGAGGGGTGTCAAACACATTTTCTGTCGCACGCCACATTCTAGCTACAGTTTCCCTAAGAGGGCCGTTATGACTGTGAAATCACAAAAATCTTTAATCTCATCATATTTACACATGGAATTTCTAAAATGAGTTTTTCCAACCATTGCTCACACAAAAATGCTTAGAATATTTCAAAGTTACCATTCACGGTATATGACAATTTCAAATTTTGGTCCAGATTTTCAAAAGTATCACAGAATTTGACGCCGATGATTTGCATTCGCGGGCCACATAAACATCATGCGGCGGGCCAGATCTGGCCCCCGAGCCTCGAGTTTGACACCGGTGCCATATGCTATTGATTTGATTTTGTTTGTACGGTCCTCCCGTATGTATCTTGTGGTGTGTAGAATGGTGGGCAACGCATGGCCCGCGGGCCACACGGGGACCGATCCGTTATTTACTTGGCCCAAACTAAGTGTCAATTTTAATCAAGAGTCCGCTTTAAATTTACTTTACTTTCCCCGCCTGAAACTGCTTAGTTCACAGATATATTAATACAATATTTCTGTAGTATGACTCCACATTTACTCTTACAGATTTTTTTTTTTTTTTCAATACAATAATTGTACCATGAAATGCGAGACCAAGAGTAGGTGAGATGATTTCCAAATGAAAGGGATTCAAGCGATGTGCACGCATGGTTTACCTTATTGAGTTTGTCTGGCGTGGCCGCGATATGAAGTTCAAAGAGCAACTCGGTGACAACGCCCACAAACTCTCCACCGGCTTCTACAAGGGAGAACACACACACACACACACACACACAAAGTCCGACCCAATCCAAAAACGGCTTTTGGAGTTCCTTCCCGGGCGCCGATTGACGGTTGCCGGTTTGATGCACGCTGTCGAAATTACAAATTTCATTCCGTCGTGACGAACGATTTTTTTTGTTCCTTCTTCCTTCTTTGCAACGGCAAAACCGATTTGAAATCCCAAACGCGGCCACCTACCCGTCGCCGGCTCTCCGTCGCGGCGCTCCTCCTGCTCCTGCCCCTGCCCCTGCTCCTGCTCCTGCTCCCCCTTTCCTTCCTCGCTGCCGACAAAGACCTCCTTGATGGAAATGAGCTCCTGCTTGGCCTCCTCCTGCTCGTCCCCCTCCAGGGAGGAGAGGAAGGCTTGGACCTGCAGGGGGCGCCGGGCTTTATTTTTCTCTGAGCAAGCGGCGATTACTCGGGCGTCGGCGGTCGACCTTGGCCTCGCTCTCGTTGGACAGGATCTCGAGGGCCTCCAGGTGGGACAAGCCCTGGTAGTCGTCGAAGAGGATCCCGTAATGCGCCGTCGGCGCGCTGACGGGCCGCTCGCTCAGGCGCGCTCGCTCCTTCTCCTTGGCTTCCCTCAACATCTGCAAACAAACGACGGCCGCCGTGAAGACGAAGGCGGAAGGAAGCGGACGGCGAGAGCTCCGACGTGCCTGACTGAGCGTGGCCGTCTTCTCCATCAGCGTCTTGGTCTTCTTGAAACCGGGATCGCTCTCCGCCAGCACGGTCATGGTCTTCTTGCCGATGAATTCCAAAGCGTCCAGACCGCCGCTGATCACGGATTTGCCCTGAGAGAGCCCGAGGGACAAAAAGGGAGGGAAATATCCGGAATGGGATTCCCCAAATCGCTTCTGTTCAAAGTGTCGAAATGACCTTGGATCATGGAATGATCAAAAAAAATCTCTTGAGCAGGGGCCAGCCACAGACTTACGGTTCAGAACCTGCAAATTCAACTATTCACAGATTTTTTTTTTTTTCCCCCTCTTAATTATTATTTTATTTTATTTTTTTTTAAGTAATTTTTGATTAATGGTGTTATTTTGGGAGGTACCAACCCCCAAAACACTTACTGGTAGTTGTGTGTCGCCTACTCAAGAGTTTGGGGTGTTCAATATAAAAAAAAAAAAAACAAAAAACTGTTCAAAAACGGGCACCAAATGTCCGGTCCGGCCCCTGTCGCCGCCCCCCCCACCACTGTAAATCTGTTTGGACCACTAGGAAACCACTGCGCTGGAGGGAAAACAACCAATCTGAGAAAGATGGTGGAAGTGAGGAGCTGTCAGGATTGTTGCAGTCCAAACACCAAAGCCTACAAGTTCTTCGCCAGGGTTTTCTTGCTGATGTTTGCTCACCGTATTGTGCACAGCGTCGGAGATGGCGGAGAAGACGCCCCTGTCGGAGGGAGGGACGGACTCGCCGAGGCCGCTTTCCCCTCCGGCCTCCGGCCCCTCCTCTCCGCCCTCCTCCCCCGGCGCCGCCCTGCCCAGACGCAGGGCTTCCCCCGCCTTCGCCTTCACCGACGTCAGACGGTGACCTGCCGCGCAAACACCGGAAGGTGACGGCGAGGACGGGAGACGGACGGCCGACCTCGGCCGCGGCACCTACCCACTGTGGAGGTGGCGCCGCTCAGAAGGGATTTGCCCCACGAACCCCAACCGGTCCAAGCCGCATCGCCGCCCTGCACACAACAACGCGGGCCGTCAGCCGTGCTGCGGGAAAATCAGACTCCGGTTTTCATCGTGGCAAATTCCTCACATTTGTATCAGTGTACTTTGCTGACTCCGCCCACAATTTACCGCGCAGACGTCTGGGAACGCTCGTCCGGATCAAAGATAACGAAACGCGCTTCTTACGTGACGGGAAAGGGAAGTCGGCCCGGTAAAAGTGTACAAAGTGCACAAAACATATTTTAAAATTCTCTCACCTGGTGGATTGTGAAACGGTCTCGTGAACGATCTTCGGCTTCCGGTCTGCGTTCTAAACTAGCGTCCGTCATTACGAGCCGAGAGGGACGCCGAATAATATTAACGATAACGACATTGATGCCTAAAGCGATTTTCCCTGCCACTCACTCAAAGATCTTCTACGATTGTTTGTCTTAATTCGATCGGTCGCTCCTCAGTTCCATTTGCCGGTAGCGAGCTGCAGTTGGCCTGCAGGGGGCAGTGTGACGGAAGGGCGGCTGCCGTTCTGCAGCTGCGGCCCATCCGACCGAAACCAAACAGCTAAACGGTACAAAAACCGGGACAAAATGTGAATCTCAGATGCATGTCAGTCATTTTTGGAACGATTTTAATCGGAGACTAAAAGCGGTGTAACTTGTAGAAAAAAAAAAAAAAAAAAAAGAAGAAATGACAAATTATAAATAATTATGAAACAATGGTGTGGCCTCATTCCACAGTAAATCATTATTGAGAATTGAAGGATTATGTGTCGATACATCAACGGCTGTGTGAAGGTATACCGCATGTTTGCATACACGTGTCAATCGCGATGTAGTCTTACTCTAAGTTAATAGGTTGGCATGAACATACGCAAACACGCATGCATTAATTTGATGTTTGAAGTATGAATTTCATTTCAGGAAAATTTCAGTCCAGGCCAGTTTGAGCAACATCTTCCCTTTTTTAGAGTTTGGGAGTACTGCTCTTCTTACTGTATGCAAGAGTTGCACGATAGTTTGTGTTTGTTTTTAATAACTTGCGCAGCCTCCACATTGGCGTTGCGTGACCAACCTCGTCCCCGTCCTTGGGGTCGTCCGCAGGGTCCGTCTCCAGGCTCACCGATTGGTCGCATTCAGTCAGCTGACCCTGGAGTTCCACCGGACTCCCGGAGGAAGTCGCGGTCTCTCCGGTGTCCACGCTCGGCCCCGCGGCGGTCTCCGGGAGTCGGCCGACTTCGGCGGGCGCCGCGGGGTCGGAGCAGGTGAGGTCGGAGTCCGGCGGGACGGTCTCCGCTTCGGAGGGGGCGGACTGCGACATGGTGGTCTGGAAGCGGGGGATAAACGTTAAAATTCAGATTCACTCGTCGGTTCGCTTGAAACAAAAACGTTAAAATTCAGATTCACTCGTCAGTTCGCTTGAAACAAATATCAACTTTTTTGTGAATTCAAATTTGGCCCGCAGATGGCTGACGGGAAAACTTGGTCTCCCGGATTTAAGGGTCAGTCCAGAACTCTCCAAACGTTGACCTTTCACTGGGTATGTTTTTTTTGTAAAATGATTATTATTTTATTTCTTTTGCATAGTTTGTATTGTTTTGATCTGTGTGTGTGACTTCAATTTCAAACAAACAAAGTCAATGCAAAGGAAAACACTCGAGTACTGCGTTCGTGATGGTCAGTGTACGAGTCCGCCCGGCTGATCCCAAATTCTTCAAGGGAAGGGGAAATTTATGAATTTTCCACTTAATACAGAGAAAAATCTGAAGATTTCTCTCCTTGATTATAAGCAAAACCAGCACTAAAAAGCATGTTTACATTGCGAGTGAGCGGAGTGGACGAGGTGGCACGGTGGCGCAGTTGTACAGTTGTGAGGACCGGGGTTCAAATCCCGGCCTTCCCTGTGTGGAGTTTGCAAGTCCCGCTCGTGACTGCGTGTTTCCCCCCCAGGTATTCTGGTTCCCTCTCGCATCCCCAAAACATGCAACATTAATTGGACACACTAAATTGCCCGGTGGTGTGATTGCGAGTGCGACTGTTGTCTGTCTCTGTGTGCCCTGCGATTGGCTGGTGACCACTTCAGGGTGGACCCCGCCTACTGCCCGTTGACAGATGGGATTGGCTCCGGCACTCCCGCGCCCATCGTGAGGATAAGCGGCTCAGAAAAAAACGGATGGATGGATGTATTGGACTAACTGGTTGGCACCCACTGGCGAGTGTTGACGCCGCGGCGCCACCTACTGGTTAAAGGCCGCACGTATTCGCAACGCCGTGTCTCGTTGAAATTTGTTGTTTGTTTCCAGAGCTTTCAATTTGTCTCTGTTTTGAAAATGCTCTTGACCTCAACCAGTGTCCCGGAAATAAAAGTAGTACAGGAGAGAAGCCCCCCCGCCCCCCGTCCCCGCCTAAAAAAAAAAACTAACGAAAAAAGAAGACTCGCATGCGTTCTTATCTTAAGCGAATAAAGCGTCAATTTTCAAAGTATGAGAGCCCCATCCGCGTTGCCAGAAGTGAATTGTTCATAAAGATTTATTTTATTTGGACAACGTAGTCACGAAGGAACGAAGAAAAAGAGGAGATCGCGCAGGCTTGCAAAAGTTGACCATTGGGCAAAACTCCATCGGATGATTGGCCCAAACGTTTCGAGAAGATTTGTGCGGCGATCATCCAACTGAGTGTTGGCGTCGCCAGGGCGTAACTCACCCGTCGGGTGCCTCGAACCGGCCGGCGGCGCCTCCAAGTTCGGCTGCGCCACGTCGGCAGGCCGCTGAGGGTCACCGCCCAAGACCAACAACGATGGCGAGAGGCTGCCCCGCGCCTCCGTCAAAGCGTCGTCTCGGCCGTCTTTTGACTCCTTCGCTTGTTCAACTGTCGCCGAAGAGTACAAAATGTCAAGATGGTGACCTGCGCCTTACAAGGTGCTCCGAGTTCCAGCGGTTGCCGCTACTAGCTCTGCCATTGGTTAAATTGGTGTCACGTGGGACACGGCCACCATCTTGTTTGACTCATTTCCAGTTCGGAAGTTCCAACTGACTTAAAAAATAAAAATAAAAAAGCTGGATAGCGTATACATATCTAGCGGCGTGTCGATTGGTTGAAGCCAGTTGGCCGCCATCTTTGTACTCCCAAAAACGTGTGGAAGATATAGTTATAGCTATAGGTTGGATTATGACGGGGGTTTTCTCATAAAGTTTGGCATGTAGAATTAAAACTGGTCGTGTGAGCTTGAGATTTTTTCAGTTCTTGTAACATGAAGGGTTTTCAATTCGACTTGGTAAGCCAAAAAAGGCAAAGTGCAAAGCAAAGACATAGCTTGCATATTAGCTAGGGCCCGATTTCCGTGACATGTTAACTTTTCCCAAAATACGCTGTGAAGCACGACCATCATAACATCGCAAAAAAAAAAAAAAAAAACGAGCATTTTATCATAAAAGCATTAAATTTTAAGAAAATCAGTTGGATATATTTTTGGAAATAAGGACGCGCAATGGGAAAATAAACGCATTGTTCATTTGTTGTCTCTTTGACGTCCTATTTCAGACAGAAAATTTAAACTTGTTTCCTCGCATTTGAAAATCAAATTCAATTTGCAGAGTTCTGTATTATGAAGTTCATCAAAAATTTCACAGAAAATGTGTTTTCTTACTGATCCACTGATGAAGCTTGGGAAAATATTGACATCGCTTTTTCGCGATAAACCGTCGGCCAATAAAAGTGAAGCAGAGAGTGAACAGTCAACAACAACAACCAGAAACAAAACTTTGTTCAAATGAATAAAAACTAAACTTTAACCTTGGCCTCGCTCTCGTTGGCCTTCTAATTTACCTGCGGAATGTTTTCTCACAGCCAGGAAACGATGCGATTAACGCACAGGTCGCCATGCTTGTTTTGGGAGTATCAAGATGGCCGATGGCGACTTCAGTCCTGGTGGCCAATGAGCTATCCAGTCTTTTTTTTTTTTTTTTTTTTTTTTTTAAGATCAGTGGAAGTTTCGCCCAAACAATTTTTTTTCCCTCTGGGTCACCGAATCCCGAGAAAGCCACGAAGATGAAGTTATTTATCGAAAACAAAAATAAAGCCACTGTTTTCCTTCCAAATGTGAGGCTGATTAAGTTGTGGCTCGCCGCTGTCAAATTGTTACCGCCACCACCCACGAGGTGTCGGTAGTGAGATTTCTGATCGGTACCGGTGACAGGTGACGTCGGCGTGGCTCGTTGGTCTAGGGGTATGATTCTCGCTTAGGGTGCGAGAGGTCCCGGGTTCAAATCCCGGACGAGCCCAGAGTTTTTCTTTTTTTTTTCCCCCACTCCCCCCTTCCAATAAGTTCTGAAAATCATGCTTTGCACTTCAAATTAGTAACCCTGAGTAAAAAACATTTGTTTTTCAAAGTAACCTCAAACCGAATTCCACAGGTCAACGGTCGAGACGCAAAGTTCTAAAACCTTGTAAAGGGTCATTCCAACTTGTCAGATTTTGCACGAGCCTGCCCGTCCTCAAATATTGGATTCCACGTGAGCAACGGAATTCAGTTTTGATGCACTGCGGTGCAAATAAATAGAAACCGCACTATTCTGGAAAATCGTATCAATAAGTTTATTAAGTGGTATGGATATTCGGTTTTAATATAAATGCAAAATTGCAGACAAGACCTGTACAGTTATGTTCACAGTTTAACAAATTCCCTTTGAATTAGCAAAATAGATTAAAAGGCAAAAAACGTTTATGGATGACAGACACAGCAATGCAGAAATGTGTAATATTTGCCATTATCGAGTCTCAGAATCGTGCTTAGTAGAAACCTGGAATTGACCTTTCAGTCTAATAATTCATTATAAAATATATATGAATATTATATATCTATATATTACAACAGAGACACAAAAACCTTGACAAGCAAAAACAGGAAAAAGCTGATCTGTTGAGCCGCTAGATTTGCACGTTTAGTTTATACGCGGTCAAATGTATAACTTTTGTTTTGATAAAGTGCACACAGCATGGACACAAAATCTCTCTCTCTCTCTCTCTCTTTTTTTTTTTTTTTGTTTGTTTTGTTTTTGTTCTGCGGAGGCTGCAAAGAAGGAACGGCTGAATAAGGGAAATCCTGTTGATGCATTGAAAAACTGAAAGCAAACGCTTCCCGTTCATTTTGCTTGCCTCCAACGTCGACATTTTTAAGCTTAAAACGTTGACTTTGCAACACAACGCGTGCGCCTCCCCAGGACAGATCGTATCAGAGATGAAGACGTTTTGCCGCCATCTCGACGGTTATAGGCAAGGCCTCACTGAAACAACCACGTGAGGAAAATTTCACATTTGTGAATAAAACGCTCCAAAATACTTGGCAATTGACTGAAGGGCATTTTTCCTGCAAAAAAAAAAGAGAGAGAGAATGCGGCGTTCCGGCTTTGAGAAGCAGACGAGATGCGCGGCCCTTTCAATTTGACGATGAGTTAGCATTAGCAGAGCTGTTGCACGAGTATGCTGCGATGGGGGGGGTGATGTGGAAAAAAAAAACCTCACATTTCATTGGCCCTCGCCAGTCACAAATGAAAAAAAAAAGTGTTTTACTTTGACATCAAAAGTTTATTCGTGGCGCATTTGTGTGAGCAAGCGATGTAAGTAAGCGTTTATTACAAATCTTTGGTATGCGGCTAAAGATGGTCCTTGCACTAGTACGCTCACTGTCATCACGACTCGGACTATGAAGTGCACTAGTAGGATAACAAAGAAATGATTTCCATTAGATGGCCTTTATGACCAGTTAGCTAGTAGTACTAGTTGACAACTGCTTGTTACTAGTACTACGATTGGCATTATAATATTCTAGAAGTTTCTTTCTTGTGTGTTGTTACATTCTGGGCCTTGAAATTTGATTCTGATCACTATCAAGCACTTCAATAGTAGTGCGAGCTGCATGCGGATGTCAGCTAGTGTAGTTTTTTTCTTTTTTTCTTCACTAGTATCATGAAGTTGTCCCGCTAGTTGTCTTTACTAGGGTGGGTGGACAGACAGTCAACTAGCACACGGAGCTTCGTGGAGTAACGATGAAACACGCAATTAAAAAAAAAAAAAAAAAAAAAAAAGTGTGGCAAAGAAAATCCCTTTTTTTTTTTTTTTTAATGGCCTCCATTGTCTTTCCGTGAAGCCGATTGAACACTGATTAGAATCCTTGACGAGGAGGCTACGAGTGCGGGCCACATGCCTTACTAGTTGGGCTTATTCGTGTAACTCGTGCAGCAAAGTAGTTGACTCCTGAGTTGCAATTTCCTACTATTAGGCCAAAAAACAGAATGGAAATAGTTGTGACAAAACATGGTAAGACGCAGTCGTGCTAATTGCGCACTGTAGTCCTCCTACTAGTGCGCTGGTGCGAGCGCGTCCACGGAACTAAAGCCGGATGCAGTATTTGGCGGCATGCCGTCGACGCTCCGAGACTTTTCCCGTCCATATGCGGTTCTTTCGCGAGGCCACAAGGGGGCGGCGCTCTCAAACCAGCTGAGGCGCAGCACGTGCGGGACCTCCAACCGTCACACCAGCAGGTGGCGCTTCTTGTGCAAGGCCAAGTGGTCGGAGCGGGAGAAGCTGCGCTCGCAGTCGGGACACTGGAAAGGTTTGACGCCCGTGTGCTTGCGGAAGTGTCGAGTCAGCTCGTCGGAGCGGGCGAACTTCCACGTGCAGCCCTCCCACATGCACTTGTAGGGCTTCTCACCTGCGCACAAAAAGCACACTTGGCCCAAAGACACACACCACAAGTTCCAAAAAGCATTCCCTTGCTGGACAAGCCAGCGAGCGACCCGGCAGAGCCGAGCTTCACTGAAGCCATCCCGTTTTTTTTTTTTTTTTTAATGGGATTGCTTGCAATTTGCGATTCAGTGACCGAGCGGTTTCGATCTCGCGTGAGCGGAAAGGAGAGCCGCAGCCATGCCACCAACCGTTCAAACATTCTCGGCCAATCAACTCGCGATCTGATTTGCTTTGGCCACATTAACACTTGCAGATTGGCATTTATGAATTCCAAAAAACGACAACTTCTTAGACGTGCATGCAGGTGGTGGTGGTGGGGGGGGTGTCATAAACTTCCTGCTATGGATTTTAATCGTGTTTTCAGCATTTCAGGTTGCATTTTTTTAAAGGTATTAGAAGCCATTACAACCTGGATCGATCGATTGGCAGCTTTTGTGCACTTTTTGTAAGGTCCTCATCTCAAGTTAATTCAAGTCATTCAAACAAATTGTAAACATATTCCGAAACAAAATGCAGTGGCGTCGTTAGGGATATTTTAGGGGGCCTGGGGCTACTCAAGCCCCCCCACACCCACCCCAAAGCATTTAGTAAAATGTGTCTTCATCCTAACCCCCCTCAAAAGATATTGCGCCCCACAAAACGACAACATGGTACATAGTGAAGTGTACAGTCCACGTGCCTTTAAGAGGCGGGCCTAAAGGGGTGACGTGTGATGTCATCAAGTGTGTGTGTGTGTGTGTGTGTGTGTGTCTGGATTTGAGCTGTGGCTCACAGCAGTTTTTTGTTGTTGTTATTGGTGTTTTCTCTCATCTCCTAGTTGTCAATGCTGCTTTTTTTTAAGTCTTTAATTTATTACGAGAAGTAAATTAGCTGTAAAAATGGATTTGGAAAAAAAAGTATTTAAAAAAACCAACATTGGTGCAGGGGTGCAAAGGTTGCTCTTCTAAAATGTGCAAATACAAACAAACCACGTACATACAGTTGGGTAAAGAGATGTCCCTGGCCTGGTTTTTACGAGATGCGTTTTTTGTTACGTTTACGTTATTTTGAGGGCACCTTCTCACACACTGTGGCCCAACGGTCGGGGAAGTAGCAAAGCGCCCCATCTTACCGGTGTGCGTCCGGCGGTGCGCTTTGAGGTGCGAACTCTTCGTGTAGACTTTGTTGCAGCCGGAGAAATCGCAGCGGTGGATTCTCCTCTTCTTCAGCGAGTCCGGAGAGTCCGCGGCGAGGGGATGCAGAGCGGCCGAGTGGACGATCACCGACGGGTTGTTGGCCCTAAACGTGCCGAGACAAGGGAAGGGACGAGGTTAGCGACGGGACCAGGAGGGGGCGCCGGCGTCATGTGATGATTTGCCCGCGCCGCCTGGCAGGAAGTTGAGGAGCACCTCCGTCTTTTTCCGGTCCACCGCACCTTTTGCCTTTCCTCTTGTCCCAAATGGTTGACGTGACGAAACGGCAAAGACGAGAACACAAAGGCAAGCGACTCATCCAGTGCGATTCCCATTCCTCCACTTTCATATTTGGGATGCGACGTGGTGACACGGACGGACGGACGGACGGCCCCCACGTCACATGCACGGAGCTCCACATTTTTGCCAACCGTCTGCTAATCGTGCCGTTTGCAAGGAAAAAGGGACGGACGACTTTCCAAATTCTGCCGTCTTTCGACTGTTTCCGAAGAAAAGGAGGCGTGGCCTCTCCGCACGTGAGAAAGTGAAAAGTGAAAAGCAGGCGCAGGGAGTTGAAATCGTTCCCATCATCGCTCCAGCGCAAAGGAATGCGCCGCCGTCCCGGTCGACGGCGGTTCAGCGAGCCGACCTACATTTCACGTAACGTACGTGCGGCCACGCTCGAACGGCTTGTGAGAGGCGATGACAGAGGCCGACGCGCCCCAGGGCGGGTCCTCGCGGCGCAGACGCCGGCGACCGCCTGACGAGGAATAGGAAAAGATGAGCGATAGTGCGAGCGGAGAAGCTGCGGGGCCTGCAGACGCCAGACGACGAGCGCCGGGTATGCAGGCCAAGTACTATTGTTGGCCGGATGAAGCGCTTCAATTCACATTAACATTGTTCCTTGGGACCAAGGCGCCACAAGATGGGACCAAAGAACTATTTCAATAGTTTTGGCCTGATCAACCCCTGCCCCCCCCATCAAAAAATAGCAGCTCGTAGTGTTGTTAAGCGAATGACAAAAGCTAGCTTAAAAACCAAACTCCGCTAATAAGCGAGTGCCCAGCCAGTGTTGTCGTCTGGGTCGTGAGCGGGAAGTGATCCCACCAACGTCAGCTAAGCGAAACGCTACATGAGCCGGAAGGGAGGACGATGCGGCCCCCCCGTTGGCTTACTCGTATTCGTGCGGTATCCTGATGACCGCCGACTTCACGTCGTGGCCGGCGTGGCGCCGGTGGACCAGCTCGGGGCGAGGCTCGCTTTTGATCCGCTCGTGCGCGTCGAGGGCGTCGCCTCGTCCCGTCGCGTCCGGTGATTTTGCCGACGGAGCTGAGAGGAAATAAAGAAGAAAAAAAAATTGGGAGCTTCCGGCCGTGCTGACATCCAGACATGAGTTTCAAACGGCTGCGCGCCGTCGTGTACGGGAAGAGCACGGCTACATTTACTTTGGGAAGTCCTTGCCAGGACTTTTAACTGCAACCTCACAAATTTGGACTCCAGCAACTCCTACAAACGTTTGCAAACTATTTGAAATAAAATCATGGATGAGCTTCTCCTGGTTTGCTTGACACATGCAAGCCTTCCTTCACTCAAGATCAGTTTTTGTCATGGATTTGGTATGACTGTTGAAAGTCAGGTCAGAATCCGTCAGGACGCAAAAGGTTTCAGAACTGGTCTTTGCTTTTTAAAGATCGCGAGTCCAGTTGTTTGCGAACAGCAATCCTTTTTCTTTATTGGCAAAAACAATTCTCATCTCGGTTGTGGTTTAGTTGAAAGACATTTTGGCTCATCCAGTTATTTATCTACTTTAGACTGTAGCACAACACCTCAATTGAAGTGCAGTCATCTGGAGACACTGCTACGTAGAACTAACGCTGTGTGTCATCTGCTTAGTCAAAAGTAAAGTTCTGGAAAATTCGACCCAAAAATAGCATACACAGGCTGAACAGAAGGGGTCAAAGAACAGAGCCTTGAGGCACTCCGTAGGTCATTGCTAACGCCATGCGCTTTGCACTCCGGCTGGTTCGAGTTCGCCACCTTTTAGTGAGTTTTAGTACGTGCTGCGTGCTGGTTGTTCTTGGCGAGCGTTCAGCCCAATTGGCCTCCGTAGCGGCCAAAGTTTTTGCGGGCGCGAGTTGTGTACCTTGCCGACCAAAAGGAGTCATTGAGATTTTCGAGGAACAATCCAAAATAGAAAAGTGTCTTTTGTTTTGCTGAAGAAAAAGCAAAAGTCAAGTCAGAAATGGGGGCGCACCTGTCTTGTGCTCACTGCTTCGATGATGATGATGACGGTGGCGGTGGTGATAATGGTCATCGCCCGCGGCAACAGGTGGGCTCACCATTATGGGCTGGCGCAGGTGGAGAGGGGAGGGGTACAGGACCGACAGAGGCACCATGAGCGGAGACACCATGACCCCCGAGCTCTGGATGACCCCCGACCCCGCGTTCATCAGAGGAGCCACCACGGCGGGGTACGGCAGGGAGGGGGCGGGCGGCTGGGGGGAGCGGCGAGGGGAGGCCCCGTGAGGCGACGGCGCCGGGGAGGAGGCGGACGAGGAAGAGGAGGGGGACGAGGACGAGGAGCGCTTGGTCAGGGAGAGGTCCACCGGCTCCAGCTGGCCGGGCGACGGGTCGCCGCCGCTCGCGGGCGACTGGGCGAGGGCCTGCGCGTGGCCGCGGCGGTAGAGGTGGGCCGGGTGGGAGAAGATGACTCCGTACGACTCCGGCCTTTTCACCAGCGATGAGTAGAAGGACTGCAAAAAGGGAGGAAAGGGGCAAAGGGAACAAAAGAGCAAAGTTGAACATTTCCGCTCAGCACGGAACAGCGGCGAAAAACAACTGCGGGCTGCGCGGCTCAAGAATGTCGCTATCGCGGGCGGCGCCATCAAGCTTGCCGTACGGCGGCGCGCGCCTGGCCATTGTATGCAAATGCCGCCCGTTTGTCCGGGAAGACTCGGAATGTGGGAACCGGGAAGTCTAGACACGTAGCGCCGGCGAAAACATGCTCAGGCGTGACGGACGCTAGCGCGCAAACATTCAGCGTGCTACACACAGGCGCTCGGCTTACCGTCTCCATGTCTGTCTTCAGAGGGTAATCATACATCAGCATGGCTGCGAAGGCCGAAATCCTGCAAGGGGACACACACGATACGACGTTAAGCCATCGACTGCTGAGCAAAACGGCCGAGAAACTGATTGCTTGCGGCGATTTTCTCCACCTGCGCTCATTGTACAGGTGATCAGGTGGACCCCCAAAAACTGTGGACCCCCCCCCCCCCCCCCCCCCAACACCACCACCATTTGAACTGAGCCGCACTGCAAATAGCGAAAATATGATGATTTTTCATGTTATGAGAATTCCATCAAAAATTATGTACGACAATGAAGCGACTCGCAGGAGAATCTGCCAGGTGGAACCACAATGGTTGCTCCTCAAAGAGTTTGTGCACGCGTTCACGGCAGCATTGAGCTAACAGGAGCCGCACTGCGACCCAAACGTTCACGAACGCGTGTCCGTGCGTGGCCTGATTCAAGGCAACAGTCAGGAGACAAGTGAGTTAGCCTTCCAATCATTAACAAAAAAGCCGAGAACAAACAAACCATCACGTGCTGGGAGTCCAGATGGCGAACGGACCAATGGGAGAGCGACGCGCTCCGCCCGCCGGGTCAGGAAAGCCAACAACACGACGACGGAGGCCTCGCCCGTCGGCCCGCCGCTGCGGAGAAAAGAAGAGGCGGCAGTCGGGCGTGGCCCGCGAGTGGCTTTGCATTGTGTTGCGGTTCAAGTGCGGGTCGAGCGACTTCCCGGCCGGCTGACGTCGCGAGCGCCAACAGAACCTGCTGGCAACATGTTCAACAGCTTCTCGTATGACAAGCGCTCGCTTCAACTTTTCAACAATGGCGTACGTCAGCTGTCTTCAAAGCAAAACATATATATATATATTTTTTTTTTTTTTTTTTTACCAGCTTCTGAATTTGCTGATGGGCATCCGGATCGCTCAAGATGCCGTTTGAGTTCTTTCCACATTTGTCCAATTGCAGGCTTCAACGTTGGGACAGCTTGAAAGTTCCACACCAGAAAGTGAAAAGCCATAAAATACTCAATTTTTGGAGCGTGTCATTGATATGAACGTTTGCTACCCGTCTTCAAGTTGATTGACGGCCTCCGGGTATCTTCCGACCTGACGATCGTAAGTTACATAAATCTCTGCGGGACGTTTTGTGACAAGCGGTTGTAAAATTTAAGTAGATTGTAAAAAATAACCCCCCCCCCCCCCATGTGCATCGATGTAACTCCGCGAAAGACGCAAAAATCTGTCAAGCATTTCATCTGCTCAAAGGTTGATTTTTACTCAGCGGGTTCAATCGGCCACGCTCACTTTTCTGCTCATTATCATCTTTGCGTTATTCATATGCTCAATTAGGACTATTTGGCAACTGCAAAAAAAGTAGAGACAAGAGCGAAAGCTGACGTATCACAATTAAAACGGTCCGGAAAGGGAAGTGACCAACAAAAGTAAAAACAAAACAAAAAATGTGGAAAATTAAGCGGAAGTCAAAGCGAGCCAGGAAAGACGATCAAAAATTAGAAATGACTTCAAGCGGGATTGACATATTCCGCGTTGTCTGCATTTCACAGATGCACACTTGCCACCAAAATATTAGACACGGGGCACGGAAGTCGTACGGGGGGGGGGGGACCACCCACAAGTTGCTCGTCCTGACAGTCGGAAATGAATTGAAATGAAACCTTTCCAGGCAGCAGTTTGGGCATCCGTCCCCGTCACACAAGTCTAAAGACAGCAAAATCACACAAGGCGAGTCAAGGAAGTACAAAGAGACACACACAAGCCCAATAAGCAAATTATTGCTGCTCTGCGATCACGTCGATCAAAGCTGAGCAACATTTGGGATGCGGCAAAGATGCTTTTGTGCCTCTTTTTGTCGTCACGCTGTGAAGAAAACAACAACTTCTTGCTACTGCCATGGGATGGCGACCGGTCCAGGGTGTCCTTGCCTCTCGCCCAAAGTTAAAGGGATAGGCCCCCGGCTTGCTTGAGACCCTTGTGAGGATGAGCGGCTCAGAAACATGATGACAGGTGGACGAACTTGTTCGCTATCGTCTGACAATGACACGACGCCACCTGCTTTGTAAATAAGTAGCCAAGAGGACAAATATTGTCCTTCTGGGTCAGCGGCGGGCGCTACTGTGCGCTCAAGCCCGTGAGCCCCCCCCCCCCCACCCCCACCCGGTCGTCATCCTCCATGTCCCGGGCCGCTCGCTCGCTCGCATCCCTCCCCGTGAATGATAAAGAACAACATGACTGAGGGGGGAAAATATTGTGGCTTGGAGTCTTTGGCTACCGACTTAACCGCACGCGCACGCGCACTTGTTGGCGCGCGCGGCCAACCGCACGCGACGTTTCTGCTTGCTCAACAGAATAGACGGCGTTCAATCACTAAATTGCAACAGACGCTCTGATGGCGAAACTGCTGGAGATGATGAGATCACCAGAGAGCGCACAAACCTCCAGACGACAGCTTTGTCCAAGAAACACGCCGCAACTCACATTTCTCCACATTCTTTTTGGTCTTCTCAGTCTTCACGGACTCCTTTCCACTGTGAGCTCATTCCTACGTTACCCCCCCCCCCCCCCCACTAAACCCTTCGGGGACGGAACTGATTAGCGCTGACTGATTAGCATGCTAACTGCATGACTCATCAAGGCGGTGAGCTAATGTCGGCGGTCCCCCCCCACACCTATAAAAAAGGTGAGACTATTTCAAATTTGAACAACAGTCTTGCCAAAACGATCCTCGTTGGCAAGAACTGAACAACCGCCAAAGACCTTGATTTGCACGCCAGGCCGGTCAGTGGCGCGTTGTACAAATCTGTGTCAAGGCACCCAAAAATGGAAGCGCGTCTGAAAAACTCCTTGTCTGCGATGTGAAAAACATTCGTTCCTTTCCCCGTTCAACGGGGCTCTCCTCAAAAACTGGTACTTTAACTGGTCAGGGCTTACGGCCACGCTACCCTGGGAACGCCCGATCTCGTCAGATTTCGGAAGCTAAGCGGGTTTGGCCCCGGTTAGTACTTGGATGGGAAACCGCCTGGGAATACCGGGTGCCGTGAGCTTCGTTCCCCGGCTAAATGCGTCAGGAAGGACATCCGGCGTAAAACTGTGCCAAACAAATAAGCGTTCATCTAAGATGACACGCTGCGGCCACCCCTAACGGGACAAGCCGAAAGGAAAAGAAGAACTGTAACTGGTCAGTCGGCGTTCTGAGCATACGGAGGAAATACCAAACGGACAAAACAACTTCTGGTCCCTCATTCCCGGGACGCAGCGCCCCCTGTTGCCGTGGATGCCAGGATGGAGCTCCACAGTCTCCATCTTGCTGCGGCGGCCCGTTTTTCACCTGCCGACAATCCCCTCAAACTAAATTTGTCTCCTCCCCAACTGAACACAGCCGACCAAACGTTCTGTTCAGTGGTTCTAGTGTCTCAGTCCAGGTTTTGGCAGTTTGCCGCGTTACAATTTGGAACGCCCAAACAGAGCCCGTTTGTGGTGTTTCAAACAGAGTCTGCCGACCGGCGGAGTGCGTTTTTACGCCAGCCACGACAACGGCGGGTTCCGTTCCGATTGCGACGTCGCCGCCGTCATTCGCGGCGAGCCGGACATCGGTCAGGGACGATCGAGCCCGCTCCGGCGTCGCGCAAAGTCTGACACGCGCGGGGCTCCCCACGTCGTGCACTCGGCGGAGAGGCGAAGCCTTCCGGAGAGCGACGGAAGCCTTCGCGTTTTGTTATTGTTTCCACGCGGCGCGATGGGTCGGTGCTGCTGTGAAGAAGAGAAAGAAGCCAGAGAAAGAAAAGGAAGAAGGAGAGAGGATGGGGGGGGGGGCTGCGGTTTCCTGTCTCACTCCCCCCCGCCTCCCTAAAAAAAACAAAACAAAAACAAAAAAAAAACACTTCACCTCCCTAACCTCAAAAATAAGAGAGGGGGATGGAAGGAAAAGCGGAAAAAGACACACTGACCCAAAGTGGGAGGAAGAAAATATGACAAAACTTCAATCAACCTCAAACGGGAGGGGGTGGGGGGGGGAGACTGTTGGTGGGAGGCGGGACGGAGACAGATCCGGTGGTTGAGATGCAGGAGTTGTGTAACGGCTTGCGTGCGTTGGGTTTTCGGATTCTTCGGTGAGGACGGGCAAATATTCAGCAGCCACCAGTTTAATGTTTAGCTCTCGTGTTCCACAAGACGTGCCCTTTGAGCGGCGGGTGTGCGCTCTTACGCATTTTGTTCCACTAGATAACATCGGCGTGTTGATTCAGGGAAAGAGGCGCAGAGGTGGGTGGGGATTGGGGGCGGCACCGGGGGCGTCGGCCCCTGAGACGAACCCGTGTCCAAATAATCATAAATAACTTTCCTTAAAGGTCCAGCAACGCACACAAAGGACCGTGAAGTCAGACAAAGGGGCTGCGGTTTCGCCCTCGTACAGCCCCCCACCCCACGTCCACATCCCGCTCGCCGCCGCCCTCGCCGTTCGCCGCTCGGCCTCTAAACAGGATGAGGGCTTCATATGCCGAGAGGAATGCGTGACGCAAGCCTCGGCCTTGAAACAAAGCACAGGAAAGGCGCCGACACACACGGCGAGGAGACGGCGGGACGACGCGGGGGGCCAACGCCGCCCATCATGTGACTGGCACACCTGCCCCGCTCGCACGCGCACCTCGACTCGCTACGGAATGTCGAGCTTTGCGCTTCCCGCCGACGACTTGCTGCCTTGGCCTGAATGTGAGGGATCGAACACGGAAACCTTTCGTTGCGGGTCGCGCTTGTAACCACTTGTCGAAATCATCCAAGCCAGTTTCTCACAGAGAGACCCCTGACAACTACCAGGATGTACTTGTACCCAATCTTGAGTAAAATTACCAACTTGTCAAAAATATCTGAATCGTGTAGCGCGCACACACATGGAATTGGGCCCGGACCCTTTAGTTGCAGGCCACCGTCGCAAACGCTGGTCCGAAACGTGTTTAAACAATCACGACTAATTGTCCTTGCTCCAATGTAAATTAAGTTATTAAAAATCACAACAAACGTAATCACACACACACACACACACACAAGTCCGAGAAAATTGCCAAGTATATCCTTGGGATTCGAACCAACGACTCTCAGCTTCCTGTGCGCAGTGACATCCACTTTTTTTTTTTTTTTTTTTTTACAGCGACAAAATGGAAGGAAGCGAACCAACGACCGCTTTGTCAATTCCACAGTCAGGTTACAAAATCTTTTGATAACAATAAAAAGTGATCGTACTTCCTACTCCAGATCGCTCCAACGTCTCCCACAAGTCAACAAAGAGTTAAAAGTAGACGAAAGTCAACTTTCTGCGATCTGTCAACGAGCCAAAACAACACACGGAGGCCGCGTTACGCGTTTTGTTGTTGTTGTCGTCGTCGTCGTCAGATGTTAGACTCACCCTTACAGATGCAACGGGGGGGGGGGGGGGGTCGCCGTCTACTTGCTGGACGACGACTCGGAAGTACTTCCTCGACGCGCTCGAGTCCGCTGCGACGTGCCTCCGCTTCGGCGTCTCTGGCATCGGAACCGCCGCCGAAGCTGCGAAACTTGCTGCGTTCGCGAGTCCACGGCAAACTGCTGCTGCTGCTGCTGCTGTCACGTGACCCACGCTCTGCTTTCTCGGTGGGGTCCGGACGCGGGGGCGGCACCGGGGCGGGACCGACCGCGGCGCTCCACTCGCTGTCTTCGTTCATTGACAAAACATAACCGATGGAAAACTATCTTTAACTCAGTGTAATATTGATTCTATTCTTTCAATTATATATGTATAAAAAAAAAATAATAAATAGAAAGAGTACCTTAGATGCTAGTGGAAAAGTACAGAGAAGGTCAGAAGGCGCTACATTGTGTCTTTGTGGATCTATGACAGAGTACCGAGAGAGGAACCCAAGAGGGGAACTGTGGTACTGCATGCGCAAGACCGGTGTGCCGGAGAAATATGTTAGAATAGTCGAGGACGTGTACGAGGGCAGCAGAACAGTGCCGAGGTGTGCCGTAGGTGTAACCCGAGAATTTAAGGTGGAGGTGGGACTGCGTCAGGGATCCGCTCTGAGCCCCTTCCTGTTTGCCGTAGTAATGGATAGGCTGACAGACGAGGTCAGACTGGAATCCCCTTGGACCACGACGTTCGCAGATGGTATTGCGATCTGCAGCGAAACCGGGGAGCAGGCGGAGGAACAATTAGAGAGATGGAGACATGCGCTGGAAAGGAGAGGAATGAAGATTAGCCAAAGTAAAACAGAATATATATAAGAAATGGCGAGGGTGGACGGCTTCAAATATTTGGGGTCAACAATACAGAGCAACGGAGACTGCGGTCCAAGCGGATTGGAACAGTTGGCGGAAGGTGGCTGGTGTTCTATGTGACAGAAGAGTCGGGCAAAGTTCACAAAACGGTGGTGAGGCCCGGCCATGATGGACACATCAGAGACAACAGGAAGCAGAAATGAAGACGTTGAGGTTCTCGCTAGGCGTGAGCAGCTTGGACAGGATTAGAAAATGAGCTCATTGGAGGCGCAGCCAAAGTTGGATGTTTTGGAGACAAACCCAAAGGAAAAGAGAAAGATGAGGATTCCATTTTTGACGGAGGGGAGAGAAAGGCAGATTGGCGATTTGATCCATCGTCGGCCTTCGAACTCCGAGCAAACTTTTCAGGAGTTCAGCGAGAGGTCGAAGGTCACGCGGAAGGAAGCCTTGGCCACCTTTTTGTCGGCCAACAGTAAGCGGACACGACGCCGAGAAAACGGACGTGACTTTTCGTCGTACAGGAGGATTTCGCGATTTTGCCTTCCGCTTAAAACTGACCGCTGGCTACGTTAGTGGACGAGCTAGCATAGCCGCGCGCCAACACCCGCTAGCTAAAAATTTCGCTAACCCGTCACCGATCAGCCGCTGCTCGATTTATTTCAACACTGCACTCTGTGAAAATGTACATTTATGTTTGTCAATCCAAAAAGTACGACTTTTTTTTTTTTTATTTTTGAACATCCCTTAAATTCAGTTCAGTTCCGCTGAGATTTGATTGGATATAAAAAGCACATCAAATATTTCATTTGGACGTTTTCCCAAAAATGGTTTCGAGTGAATTTTGTTCCAGGCAGCCGTTTAAGTCACCGCTGCATGTATTACGTCTTCTTTGTGTTTTAGGTCAGTCTAGATGTCCTCTGGCACTGTAGCGCCCCTCGCAGGTCAGCCCTTGTGCCACAACAGACTTTTGTTTGAGGGGAAGAGACTGAAAATTATGACGGTGAGATCCAGAGATATGAACGGCGAAAAGCGGTCCAGCTCATCCATGCATTCATGTTCTTCCGCTTGTCTGAGGTCGGGTCGCGGGGGCAGGAGGGACGCCCAGACTTCCCTCTCTCCAGCTCTTCCTGGGGGGGGTGGGATCCCGAGGCATTCCCGGGCCAGCCGAGGGATGTCACGTCATCCCTCCAGCGTGTCCCGGGGGGGCCCCGCGGAGAAGCGTCGCGTGACAAAATTGACGATGATTCGGACGGGGGAATTTTTTTGGAAAACTTTGAATAAACTTTCAATTGTACAACTTTTGAGGCTCCACCATACGCTCGTTAGATGTCAGAAGTGCAGTACAATATCACAACGTATGGTCCCCCCCCCCCAAAAAAAAAAAAAAAAAATGACAGTATACACGCATTATGAATTTAACTCCTGATGGCAGTTTGAGGGTCAAAGTAAGGATTTTATGATTTACAATTCATGCTGCGGCATTTTTCTAGCTGGATGAGCTCTTACAAACGTGGGACGCTCGCATGTGTGTGTGTGTGTAGCGGGTGGGTGGGTCTCAATGAAACGCACCCCCACCCCCCACCCCACCCCACCCTGCGGGGAGGCGCACTTCCTCCTCAGGCTTCAGTTTTATTGTCCGAGAAAAGGGCCCGCCGTCACTCATGCACGCACGCGCGTCTCTGCTATTATTTCAAAAGTCGACATACTGATACAAACGTAAAAAAGGAGAAATGAATTTGATGATCAGTCGTACACAGAGTAAAAATTGACTTCCACGACAATTTGTCTGAACTTCTATAAATTCAAGGTTTTGTCATGAACGTTAAGTTGCGATAGTCTCAAAGATTAAAAAAGAAAAAAAAAAAAAAAAGCTTGAAAAGTGCTCATTTGAATGTTTTTATCACATCGACCTCCGACTTTCAATCAAAGTGCCAGAAGGAGATTTCAAGCTTCCGTCCTCAAAAATATCTGGATGGATTGATTCATTTGGATTTTGTCCAAGTCTAAAGCGGATGAGTCAGCTCTCTGTCCTTCAAATTCAACCTCAACTGACTTTTTGACGTTGAGGCGACGACGGCTAGCTTAGCGCACTTCGGGCCGTCGCTGGCTACGAATCCTCTCGTTAGTTTTTCTTCTCGATCGCGGTGGCAAAGCACCAAAAGGCCAACGTCGACGCGATGTGAACGCGCTCGGGCAGAAGCACAACTTTGCCCGCGGGAATTGCGGAGGTGCAACTAAACACCTTTGCTAAGTTGTTTCGCTTTCACAGGCCCGAGACGTGACGTCGCATTCACCGTTTAGAACTGCCGGGGGAAATGTTGCGTTTGTGTACGCTGCTTTGCTACCGCCGCGACCTCAAAAGTAGCTCAAGTAGTGCAAAGCTACGTGGGGCCACTTGTTGTTGAAATGGTCAGGCGGCGGCCAAATGCGGTTAAAGTAGTTGCGTCGCTTTGTACCCAACACTGCCGTTTTGTGCATCTCGATTCCGAGCCTGGCGCAGCCCGAGAACCGACGTACAGTCTGGAGGGAGTCCTGGCGGATTTTGGGTCCATTATGGCGTCTGCTACCGATAGTGGTATCTCTTGTTCTCCATCCATCCATCCATCCATCCATCCGTCATCTACCGCTTTTCCGGGTCGGGGGGAAGTACCTTCACAGGGATACCCAGACTTCCCTTTCCCCAGCCACTTCTTCCAGCTCTTCCGGAGGGATCCCGAAGCGTTCCCAAGCCGTAGTCTCTCCAGCGTGTCCTGGGTCGTCCTCGGGGGTCTCTTTCCGGTGGGAGACGCCCGGAACTCCTCACCAGGGAGGCGTCCGAATCAGATGCCCCAGCCGCCTCATCTGGCTCCTCTCAATGCGGAGGAGCGGCGGCTCGACGCCGAGCCCCTCCCGGATGACGGAGCTTCTCACCCGTTCTCTAAGGGAGAAGGGGGAAACTCATTTCGGCCGGGATCTGGTTCTTTCGGTCACGGCCCGCAGCTCATGCCCGTAAGTGAGGGGAGGAACGTAGACGGACCGGTAAATTGAGAGCTTCGCCTTTTGACTTAGCTCTCGCTTTACCACCTTTGACGATCCAAAGGCAGGTCTCCGGCACCAGTTGGGGGTCTACCTTGCGCGTTGCATTCTCTGAAATAAGCAACATTTTGCTCGAATCTGTTGCACAATTGTCGCGGATAATCCCGAGATCCTCCGTGTCTCCGTTTTTCCATCTTGAAACGTCCGCAAGGTCACAATCATCCCATCAGTCAAGTATTCAAAACCCTGCTAGAATTTACTTTTCTCTTTTTGTGTTTTCACGTCACGTCTTCATCAAGCCAACTTGAAATAAAGTAACACCCGTTTCGACAGGGAGCAGAAATCCGTGTTTTCCGATGCGGGGAGTACAAAGAAAACCAAGGAGAGTCTGGAAAAGAAAGACAGACGCATGTAGTGATCCACTGAAGTAAATTTTGGACTATTTGTAAACATCAGTTCAGGTTCTGTGCTTATGGGGAAACTTTGGTCCACACAAAGCGTCAGATATCAAGTTGGTGGACCCGCCAGGATAAGAAAAACACACACACACAAAGAGACCCCCCCACCCCCCGGCTAGTTACAGATGTGAATAAGTGACAAGTGGAGTCCCGGTTACGCCCTGGCTCGGAGGAAGGGAGGAGAAGAAAGACAAGAGACATTTTGTGGACGCTGGATGTGCTGACGGGACGCAGGCGGTCCCGCCCAAACTGTGGCGCCTGACCTTAGCCGACAAACGGCAACACCCTGCCGCGCACGCGCTCGCGTACGACCTCATTCTCCCGTTTGCGGCCGTTTGTCTGCGTGCGTGCGTGAGTCGGCGACATGGCGTCTGCGTCGCCGTGACGACGGCGGTCTTGCGTCCGTCGGGACGGCGAAAGTGCGGAAAAGGTCGTGAGGTGAGCGGGCAGAGGTGCGACCCCAACGCCGGGAAAGATGCTGCGCTTCTTCTTCTCTTTCCGGAACTTTTTCTCCGTCGTCACAAACGCGATCCACTTCTTTCTCTCCTTGTATTCACGTTCTATATTTTGCAATTCATTTTTTTCCCCTAAATGGAGCCTTCCCTCCTCGTGTGTGTGTGTCTGGTAAGACACTGTACAAGTGTACCTAAAGTTGTGACCAGCGGGAGTCGATTCAGTTGTTCAAATTCATGTTTCAAGCTCGGGAAAAAAGAATGCCCGGCAAATATTAGCAGCAGCAGGCAGTGGAAGGGCCCAAATGGCGAAAATCGGCCCCGTCGCTTTTAAAGGCCAGTTCTGCCTTTTTATTGGCCTGGTTAAAAATCCAACCGTGTCAAATTAAAAAGGCGCATCGTCCTCATTCGGCACGCGCGTTCATGTTTGGACTTTCTTGGACGGGGATCGGTGGGCCTTATTGTTTCGGACGGTTTCCTTTTCCCTCGCTGCCACTTCCACAACGTATACAACATTTTTTCGTGCGTTTGGCAGATTCCATCGCGATGATCGCAACGCCTCATAAGTGACATTTTATTGACGGCGTCATCCCACAGCCCAACCGCGATTCCCCACATTTCGTCCACGCACGAAAACGTCTAATGACGTCTACGCTCTTCGCGTCTCTCCGTCGCGGCCTAACTCTCGACATCGCTGCCGTCTCAAACGCTCACGTCAGGCAAAACTAAAAAGTACTCGGTGTGTACGCGCATCGCCATTGGAGCGGCACGTGCGCATCAATCAAGGTTGCGCAAGGGCGACGTGTTAACTCGCAGTTTGGGCCTGTGAGACGTTGCAACTTCTGGCAAGTACGAGGAAACGCCCTGGCGTGATAATTACAGTCACCTCAAGGCCGACTTCAATCGCGCATCCACGCGTTTGTCGACTGACGGACGGCCACAAAATGCAATTTTCACACACCGGCGCAAACATTCATCCACGTGTGCAAAAATTGTTGCTTCACCCGAGTTGGA
Organism: Syngnathoides biaculeatus; assembly: GCF_019802595.1. Classification (NCBI taxonomy): domain Eukaryota; kingdom Metazoa; phylum Chordata; class Actinopteri; order Syngnathiformes; family Syngnathidae; genus Syngnathoides; species Syngnathoides biaculeatus. Next base: position 21,058,118 of record NC_084648.1, on the reverse strand, counting down.
AAATTAGGATAAGACCACCTGAGGCGCTCAAAGAACAACATTTACTGAATTGCAACAAATTGAAATCAGACATTGCTTTTGAAATGTGGGACAGCACAATAAATTGAGTACAAAACTACAGAAACAAGTACACGAAAGTCGCCGGTACTGAAATGTTGGGCAAAGCGGCGCAACCTGCACAAAAAGGTGCACTCAACATCGCGAGAGGATCGATGACAAAAAGTCCAAAAGATTTCAGCAATTTCACACGTGAGTCTGAGAAACCTCTTGAGGATTTTAGCCCATAAAGGAACGGGGGGGGAGGGGGGGGGTACACGCCCCTGCTAGGGTCTCACTCTGGAACCGATTAATAGCTTTTCCATTCATTTGAATAGACGTGCAATATTTGAGAACTTTGCCATGGAACAAATTGAACTTATCGCAATGAAAATTTGACAGAATCGCTCACGACAATCTTGTCGATGTGTGTCAAACACGGAAGACTGAAAATGAAATTTTGCAAGAACTTTCATCGAAGATTCAGAATGGTATGAATCGTTTTATCATTATCTGCAGTACTTTTGCTCTCGAAATAAAATTGAATATTTCCTCAAAGTTCTATTTTCATTCTTTGTGGACGAGTCGCGCGACACGCACGCCCGCCCGCCCGCCAAGCTAACAAAGACACAAACTTGTGCTGACACACTTTCTCCGCCCCCACCAGGAATTCCTGGAAACAAGCTGGCATTATTTCTTCATCCCGTGTATTAGCATATCTTCAATATTGATATCAAGCAAATAGTGTTTGTTTAAAGAGACAAGAAAGAGGCACACAAACGCCATCTTTAAGCATGCGCGACACCTTTACACACACACACGCACAAAAACGGTCTCAGATGTGCTGAAATGATATGGAATATATTTCACGATCGCCTATAACAGAATAATCATTTCAAATAAAACAAAGTGATGCGTGGCATAAAATGTTTACAGTGTAACTCAAAGTGATTGTTGCACAGGCGACTTAAATGCTGATGCTGTGGCGGGGGGAGGGAGGGGGAGGGGGGAGGAATACAGTGTAAGCGATGCAGTGCGTGTTCATAATCGAGGTCATTTAAATTAAAAAAAAAAAAAAAAAAAAAACAGACTTACTGGAGGCTCAACTACAGAGACGTCATGTTCTTCCTCCTGTAACGGCAAAAGAAATATGAAATGCAGTCACGACTACGCTTTCTTTAGGTGGACTTTTTCCATTTGGTTTGACTCGTGAACTGTCCTCAGTCGCTCGCTCTCGTTTTGGTTCTTTGGGAACAAGCGGCCGCACGGGTTGCAGAAAGAAGTTCAAGTGCGGCCCGTGATTGGTGGGGGGGGGGGGGGGGGCAGTGCCATCTTTGGGATTGGCTGGTCCAATCACAAGCTTGTTTATCACAATGATTCTCCTTTTTCCGTCGAATGAAAGAAGCGAAAGATGGCGACAATCAAGTCTCCCCTTGTCCATTGAGCACCTTCTCCACGACAGGCTCGGGTTGGCGGGGGGAGTCCGAGTCCAAAGTCAGAGCCTCCCGCGTCGACTCCGCGTCCGCCGGGGACAGCCTGCGACCGTCGGGGCCCGTCGGGACCCCCAGGCCGGCGAGCAGGTCGACGAGGCGGGCGGTCGTGCTCGCCAGCTGCTGCTTCTCCAGCTCCAGAGAAGAAACTCGCTCCTTCAGACGGCTCTCCGACTGCGCCAGCGCCGCCACTCGACTCTCCAGGCTGCAAACCCGAGCGTTCGACACCTGTACGTGAAGAACCAGGGGCGGGGGAATGGGGGTCACCGGCGTGAAGAGGACAAAACAAAAACAAAAACACGCACTCTGCCTCGGTCCAAGGTTCTGGGTTGAAATGGCAAAACCGTTTTGGGCGGTCGTGAGCAGCTTTCTTTTCGGATGTTACCAAAATACTTCACTGAACGTAAGTAAGCGAGAGAAAAAGTTGCACCCTCGCGCTCGAGCCACTCGTACATGCTGTCAACAAGCGCCGCCTCTGACTATAGTGGACATCTTGGCTAGCCATTTGGTAAAGGGGGCACATCAAAAACACAGTTTTCCAAAATCTATCCATCATCTACATCTTTTCGTCAACCATTTTTCAACAACTTCTATAAGAGCGGGTCGCGACTTTAAAAATAATAAAATGCAAGTTGAAAGCGCTGATTTAGATGGGTCACGCTTGAACGGCCGTTTGTCAGCACGGGCCCCGGCATCTGCCAGGCGACCAATCCGGGGCGGAATTCCATTTGGGCCCGACGTCAGCCGCGATGCGATATTGAAAACAAAACATATTTTTCTAACATGAACTAGACGCTCATGAAACGGCATGTACAAAAATGAAGCTAGTAAAGCGAAAGCTCCCAATTCGATCTCGTGTTCAGGAAATCTTGACCATTTTCGCTCATCTTGACTGTCAAACGACGACCGACATCCATTCCAAAAAGAGGATTTCTTGCCTCCTTTGGCCACGTCCGTTTCCCCGCATCACGGGTCGGACTCGTTTCCTCGATCTTCATTGGCGAGAAAGGAGGCGTCCTCCTTGCCTTTATTTGCATTTAGTCGGGGGAAAACCTCGAGACCGGCACCAAAGCCGCAGCAGGGCCGTGAAAAAAACAATTTGCCCCCCACTCTGGCACTGAGCTCTTCTTTTTAAGAAAGCGCTGAATCGAGAGTTCGTCTCCCTTTGAGGAGACGAAGGATGGCGACGCGCGCGACGGAAATGGAGAACGGATGACCGGAGGTCGAACTGACGAGCGCACGGACCTGCAGCTCCTCCAGGAGATCCAGGTTCTGCTGTCTCAGGCTCTGATTGGTCCTCTCCAGCTGTGCGGCGCGCTGGTGTTGATTGAGGCTCGGGGGCGTGTCCAGGAGTTCATCCTGCAAGACGTGGTACTCCACCTCGTAGGCCTGCAGCTGCTTGGAGACGTCCATCTCACAAACCTGCCAGCAGACACCAGACCTCAGCTGTCCCCTCTCGGGAAAGGTCCGAGAATACAACTTATGGGGTAAATGTGTGTACATTCCATTAGAATTAGTTTGACACTAAAAACTGACATTCAATGCGCATCATCTTCAATTGTTTGGAGGTCAGACATTTTTGTACACGCGCGGCGTGAGCCACTTCGTCACTCTCGCGGGGGGAGAAAATGTGAGTCAGACATCGGCCAAGAAAGAGTCGACGTGATGTGGGACCAGATGGGACCGGAGGGAAATTACCTGCAAGCTAGTGCACGCTTCACTTGCCTCCACATTTCAAATCATCAAGTCACCGCATACTTCCGCAGCTTCCTGATAACACGTTTGACTCGCACAAGGGCCCAAATCAGCACCGCGCTACACCTTAGTTAAAAGGACGACACAACAACAAGGACAAATCTCGGAGCTGAGGGCTAAAATCCCAGCGCCCAACTGATGATTTCTCAGTGTTGCTCTACTTCCTTGCAGGAGGCGAAATGAGCTCGTCGTCGTCACAAGACGCAAAGAATCGCTTTTCCTGTACGGTTACGATTTCATGTTGTTTCTGGCAAGAAATGCAAAATCACACCCGTGGACTGAACCGCAGGGGAGCTCTCGGTGCGTACGCTCGACGCAAAAGAAAAACGTGCACACGTCGTCTTCGGTTATTCTGTGTAAGACCCCAACTAATTCTCACCAACCCCCACCGCTCCCATAAAAAAAAGATGAAAACAATAGCATTTCATACAGTATTTTTTCGCAATACTGGACAGCGAGAGATGGAAAAAAATTTATTGAACGTTGACACTCTGCATTGGTGCATACGACGAATCTCCCTTTTGAGCGTGCGGTCGCGCCGTCACGGCGTTGTCATCGCCACAAGAATTTCTCACGGGTTTTGTCTGTGCGTACGACAAGGTTGCACACGAAGGAGGGTTCAACCAGCTCACGTGAGCGCAACGGAGTTGAGCCGCCATCGTTTTTGTGTTTGATGCTCCGGCGTTAAAGCATCTTCAAAACCTTTTAAGAGAGTCGGTGCTGGACCAGTTACTGTATGGTTCGCTTTCAAAAGATGCAGTTCCCATGACAAACGGCTCATCAGCGCCAGCACGTTTTGGACGTGGACTGACTTCCTGGCTCCAGGCCTTAAAAGGCAAGACCGCCACACGTCAGGTGTGCTCATTGACCTGAAGCGAGAAATTAAATTGGGGGAAAAAAGTGCGTCGCCTTCCTCGGATCCTTCAACTTTGACCTATCAAGGAGACGACTGCAAATTGACAAAAAAGGGGCCCGACGGGCGGGAGCGGCTTTGAGGCCACGGCGAGTTCACACAAGCCCGCGACAACAAGGAAAGAGACGAAGCGTCGACACGGCCGTTCCGTTTCACATAAACGCTCGCGCTTTATGGAAAGGAGCCACCCGTCACCGCGACAACCACGAAAACGGGCAGAGGAAACTTGGTTAACGTATTATTCGTCAACAGCTCCAAATTTGCCGAATGATGCGTTTCAAGCACCAAAGAGCAAAATGTTGATGGCGCTCACCTGATTGATTGTTTTCTCCATCTGCACCAGGCCCAGGTTGGGCAAGGTGGTCTTGATGAAGTCCACAATGGACTCCAGGCTGTCGTGTTGCAAGATCAAAGGTTTGTGGCTCCCCAAGAGACTCAGGGCCACCTTGAAGATGACCTCCGGCCCCTGGAGGAACAGCATATCTGGCGAAAGGGAGGAAAACGAATGGAACGCGTGCACAACACGGGCCGGTTGGAGACAATCAATCAATTGATTAGCGTAAATGACAAGTTGCTCTGGCAAAGCTACAAAACTGGGGCAAGATACGCTTGGCCGCAGTGGGTGTGTGTGAAGTCGTGCCTTGAATTTAAAAGGGTGTGGTTGAAGGTTACATGAGAACATACAAGCATTTCAAAGAAATGGGAGTATCAAGCCCGAAATACAAAATCAACACCAGCGCACGCACGCACGCACGCACTCAGTCACGCTCAGGTGAGCCCGAGGAGACGCAGAGTCTCATTCAGTCATTCAGCACCATCTAAGAAATCGGGCGTGAAAAAAAAAAAAGATGAGGTAACGAGGGAAAGTACAGACAAGACACAGGAGTGAGGGTGTGGCGGAGGCGCCATTCACATACAAGGACAAAATAAAAATATGACAACTTTCGGTTTAGATAAAATTTGGCTTGGAGGACAACAACAAGAAAAAAAGTCCTGAATTCAGTGCCTTCTACCTGGCTGTATACATTAAAAAAGGTGCTGACGAAAAATATTTTTTTTTTTCCCCCTGCATCAGTGTGGAGTGGACCTTTTCATCACACCATCCTTCCATTTTCTGTACCACTTCCCCTCAGGTGGGTCACGGGCGTCTGAGGACACATCCCAACTCATTTTGGGCCAGACGCGGGATACGCCCCAAACTGCTCGCCAGCCAATCGGAACGCACCTATAAACAACCAATCACTCCGACGGGAAATTTGGAGTCTTCCATTAAGCTCCCGCAGAGGTGTTCCCCCGGGCTTGAACAGGAGCACAACGGCTTGCCCCGGAACACCTCGGGAGAGGGAAGATCGAGCTTCCCTGCTTCAGCCCGACCTGACCTCCAATAAGCGGACAAAAATTATGGCGGCGCGGATGGATGGACGGCATTTGCGCAGTATCCAACTTGCAATGGTTTAGCGGAGCTGAAATTTTCATCCATCCATTTTTTTTCGGTGGCATTGCCCTCAGTAGCGTCGCACGGCGGATCGGCGCCAGTGCTCACGAATGTGAGGCAGACACGCCGAAGACGACTCCACCGCGTCGTTCTCCGTCAGAACAGAAGCAAACGTCTTACCGAAGACTCTGGCAACGAAGCCGAGGGGGAAGTGTGAGGCGAAGGCGGTGAGGAACCAGGGCGTGGCGTACAGGCTGGGCCCGATCTCCTGCTCCTCCAGGTGGCCGTAGAGGTCCCGGTGATAGTCGTGAAGCAGACGCGACAGCTGGTACATCTGAATCTTGGACGGAGCGCACATCAAATACAGCCTCAACACATTTACCGTACTTCGCCTGACTCAGATACGCACTTGCTTGTAGCGCACGTCGAGGAATGGCCGGATAATACCGAAAAGGCCTAAAATTGGCCAGCGCAATCATCGAAAAGTGACTGAAGAATCCAAAAGCGAGTTCAACTTTGTATTTATACTCTTTGATGTTGCCTTTTCATAACCTGCACAACTTCCAAAGTACAGCCACATTTGTTCAACTTGCGTGACTATTATCATTCATAGCAGATTTCTAATATTTTTATCCTCTCATGTTGTTAAATAAGCCAACCAAATTATGCTAAATGGATTGCGCGTATACGCCGCTTTATCCACACCAGCAGAAAAATAAGCACTCGCTCAATTACTACTGCTAACAGTACCAGGGTGGCACTGACTGGCATCGACAAATTCCTTGTGTGTTGTTGCATGCTTGGCAATTCAAGCTGATTCTGATTCTAATAATGCATACGTATCAGAATTGGATCGATAGACGTCCGTCATGGTGATTTCATCACCAAGACGGCGAGATGAGTGTGACGAAACGGTGGCCTGCGGTCACATCCGCTGTGCAATGTACTCAATAGAAATAAGTGATCCGATAATCCCTTAATTACCGTAAAATGAAGTCCGGATTGCTGGTTCATCTTACCTGCAGGATAATCATATCGGGCCGGTACTGTTTGCGCAGGCCGACGTCGTACATGAGAAATTTAAGCATGCTGAATGCGTCTTCTTCGCCCATGTGCAAAAGCAAAACTCCAGCGATGAAGGACAAGCCCTGGCAGTACCCGACCTGAAGCACGGGACCGGCAGGACAAACGTGACATTTATGCGGCGGAGGGGAAAATATTAAAGAAGCCGTTTTACACCTCAGGGTCCAACAGCGAGTATGCCTTCAGGATATTGTACAGAGACAGTTGTCCGGGCCCCAGCTGGGCTTGGAAATAGGGATGGGTGGGAAAAGTGCGACCTGAGAGAAAAAGAGGGGGGGGGGGGGGCAAAAAGGTCACACTTAACAACTTGGACTGAAAAATGTGGTTACCATTTTTTTTTACCAGAGATGCGTAAACTCAAAACAAACAGCGTTTACAGTACTTCATTTACTGGAAAGGCCGACTCGGATCCCAAAGACTTTCGGCGTGTGCATGAATCACCTCCGCTGAAGTCAAAGTACGCAGGGGATGCTCGACATTTTACTTTACACGTGAACCCATTCAAGTGTCACGCTTACGAACATGTCCCAAAAAACCCCCCCAAAAAAGCCACATGCACAAATGCGGCTTTGTTCAGCGCAGATAGCTTCCTTGAAAAGGCTCGACGTGAAACAGTTGACGTGACACTTCCCTTTAAAAAAAAAAAAAAAAAAAAATGACAACATAATGAGGAAGGAGGACTGCTAAAAGTCTTCCCTTGGTGGACGCGTTTGTAATTGGCAGGTGTGTGCGGTTTGCGGCCGAGAACTTCTTCACTTACGGCGAGAGACGGCAAAGACAATGGCAACCGTGTCAGCGCCAATGTGAGGAATGCGCTGTGGGGGCTTTTTTTCTTTATTTGTTTGCTTGTGACTACGCCAAGACTCCGTCCCCTGCCTGAAGGAAAAGCGTGCGCGTGTATTGTGTGGGAGGGTTGCACCTTACACTTGTCAAGCGTACGTTTTCCGCATCACAACGCCCTTCCTTTAGGTCTTTGGGTTACATGTAAAATTGCTGCAGGTGAATAAGTGTCGTTGGTGGTGGGGTGAGTGAACGCCACTCTGCGTGTTTGGGGTGGAAAGTTTAAAAAAAAAAAACCCCAAAGTTCAATCAAACACATTAACGTGAATATGTGTCGGATGCAGGGTGAAAGGTCAACAAAGTGCATTGATTTCCATGTACCGGAAACATCAGGTACAGATCCACAATAAATCAAAATTGTGAATCAAGACTGACTTCATGCAAGAAAAATAACAAACGTGCCCAACTCGTGTAGGTTTTTTTTGCACTACGGTTTTACATCTGTAAACCGCTATCACGGTACCAGACGATTCAAGCTGCCAGTCATCTGGTTGCCCGAGTCTCATCTTCAGTATGACCTGGATTTTGATGCAGTTTTTATACCAATTTATATCCACTCAGATTGGTAAAAAGTGTGACTCGGCCAGTCCTTTCCCAGAATCGATGTTTCTCGAGTGAGGGTCATCCTTCGTCATCGCTCATTTGAAGCTTTTCTAACTCGTGTTCAAGTGTCTGATGACGAGGCGCATTCCGCAATGTGAGCTTTCGCTCGGGCAACATCGACGTAACGTGTCCTCTCAAAAGTCGGGGCTTCAAAATAAAAGGGCCAAAGAAAAGTGTAGTAAAATTGTAACTCTTGCGGCGTGCAGGCCTGAATTACGTTGCGAGGACGTGTTGCAGAGCAGACCGGGAGAGTTGTTGCTGTTGCTGCCTCGACTTGTTCATTGAAGCTTGCATTGTGGAATACGCCTTGCTGTCATACTGCATTATAAATATTCAATCAAGAGAAAATGTCTTCTTCATCTTCATCAGTCATCATATCACCTGTTTTTTTTTTTTTTTGGTCTTTTTATATCTGGAATGAATGATTTGCATTGAAATTATTTTCTAGGGGCAATTTTGCTTTGCTTTTTAATGGGATCCGGTTTTCATCAGAGTTTCCGGAACGGATTCATCCTAAAAACCGAGGTTCCGCTGGTTACTTACCCAGATCGATGAGGATGGCGTGCTGATGCGAGGTGAGCTGTTTGAGCAGCTCCTTGTACGGCGCCCCGTTGGCCGGCGGCCGGGATGCCGTCGTCTGCTTGAGCAGGTACTGCTCCGAGAGGAACTTCCAGATCTCGCCCCGATGCTGCCTGGGCACCCCTGCAGGCGGGACAACAAAAGTTGGACAGCGTGTAGAGGAAGTTTGACTGACAGCTGCTCGGGCGCAGACCACGTCAACGGCTTCCGCTTTCCTGTAAAAATAGCCGTCGTCACCCGGTTCGCACGAGGAACAGTTTTGGAGGAAAACATGCAGTGAAAGGATGTTACATTTTCCTCCAGGAGAATAGCGACACAGGTCTTCTTTACACATTTATTCTGAAGAGCTGAGAATTTTTAGAAAAACTGCAGCAGGAACGGGCCGACGTGGGCATGACCTCCGTCCTTTACATTATTACAGAGGATAAATGGAGGATAGATTCGTAATAAGTAGAATTTGTAGCACACTGCAGAACTCGAGTAGTAGCAGACGTGAGTCCTCCTTTCCTCCGTGCAAAGCATGCATGTGACACAAAAGAAATGCAAGGGAACAAAAAAAAAAAAAAAAAAGTTGTTCAAAGGGAAACGAAAAGGGATCAACTGAGATTCTTTTGCAGTGCTGAGAGAAAGGAAGGACCAAAGCTGATAAGAAGAGGCGCTGAATTACGCCATTCCAGGCGGGAGCCTGAAGCCGCGGTCAATATTTGCAGCCACGACTGATACACAAAAGGTAAACACACCTTGAGCAACTGACGCACGTACGGTTTCGCTGTCAAATTTGACTTTTGCCCTTCCAGGGGTTCCCAGCATCTTCTCCCAGACCAGCGTGATCTCTTTCAGACACGGAGTGATTTCCTCGTAGTCCAGCTTGAGACGCTTGTTCTGCAAATCGCTCTCAGAAGCTGCGAACATCGACACACGCAACGCACATCAGGTCTGGGTCACCACAAGTTTATCTATCAACATAAAAGATCCAATTTTCTCTGTCTGATTACATGACGGTTTGAAGCCAACTATCAAAAATAGCGTTCAAACCACCATGTAACCGACCCGTGGTTCTACAAGTTTTCCGACTTTTGGGTGCATTTGCGACGTTCATTTTGGTGGGCAGCAGACGGCGGGCGATATTGCCCAATACAGCTTCCCCCTGGGATCGGTGAAAATATAGAACTTTATATTTGTAATTCTTACTCCACAGAGTAAGTCTAAAATGGTGGGCAGACTTGCAATGTATTCTTGCCCCCACATTTTGGGGGTGTTTTCTCTCCCTTTAAAGCTTGTGCCGTTGTGCTTCGCCTTTTCGAGTAGCCTTTTATTGCGGGCAGCCCAAGACATCCCCCAGCTGTGACGTGCTCACTAACAGATTGAGCCAGATTTGCCGAAAATATTCGAGGAATAGGCTTTGTGCGTACACAGAGAAAAAAAAAAAAAAAAAATCTTCGATATCAGCAGTTGGGCTCATGAAAAATGGAAGCAAAAAGCTACGACTACATTTTTGTGCCGCGTACTTCATGAACCACAATTTGTCACTTTAGCATTTCATTGTTAGAAAAACATTTGAATGAAAAAAAAAGGTTCTAGGCCATAAATACAACACAATCAAATATGATTAAGAAACTTCGCGTGCCGCTTGAGCACATCATTCAAATGCAGCCGCTGTTCGGCTGTTGACTTCTTTTGTCATGAGGTTGTTCTACGCTCTTATAAAAAACATCTTTGATCAAACGGGTTTGAAAAACTTCAACGCAATAAGGTCCATTCACAATCGCAACTGTAAAGAAAATACATCATCGGGACATATTAGAGGAAAGGTTTGCCAATAACTCTGACACAGAAATAACATCGAAGCGAGATAAGGAGAATGTTTTTCCTGGCGTGAATAACTCTTTATTCGCAGATCTTACGACATCCTGTGGCAGGAATTCAACAAAGACCACAGGCATAAAACTCCATCATCAACTTCCGATATGAGTTTTTGCACCAGGTCGCATCTTATTGTTGGGATTTTTTCTTTTTGCAAAAAACAAAACAAAGAAAAAGAAAGAGAGAACTTGTAAGTTTCCATGAAATGCCCTCATCAAAGTAGGTGAGGGCACACCCACAGACCCTAATCTGTTCCTGTTTTGGACAACACCCTTCCTCTCGCGGCCTCCCCGATCTTCCCTTGTCATTGTCGCGTTGAAACTCAACGCAACTCGCTTCTCTCTTTGTCTCGTCCGCCAAATGCTTCCTCGCCCTCCTTTTCTCCATAAGTGACCGGCCGCAATTTGGCGGATGCGCCGAGAATGACATCATCACTTCAAGGAGAGAAGAAGAGCGAAAAAAAGGCCACAGCCCCAGGCAAAAAATGTGTTCGTAAACCCCCGGGACAAGAGGCGCTTATTAGGTGGTGTTCCAACACCCAAAGCGATGACAAGAAATGCCCCACACACAAAAAGAATTGGCAAGAAGAAGTGATGTGAGCACATTGGAACAATAGCCCCGCCCAGCTGGAACAGGCTGAAATGCGATTGTTGAGTGGCACTACAAAAGTCCGAAAGCTCGTCAAACGTCAAAGGTGTCAAAACGATTGTCTTGCCGCGGTGAAGAGCAACGTCATGCCAGCCTTCTTTCACGCCACTGAACTGAGCCAGTGCCACCCATCCACCCATCTTCCCGACCGCTGGGTCGGGGGTGTGCTGGAGCCGATCCCAGCTGACTTCAGGCCAGAGGCGGGCGGGGTACACCCTCAACTGGTCGCCAGCCAATTGCAGGGCACATTTTAACGACCGTTCGCACCCGCAATCACACGTATGAGCGTCCTCAATCATCATAACACATTTATTTGTAACATTTTTGGGACAAATTGCAACCTTTTGACTGAAAGACGGAAGGGTATGCACCTTAAATTACCATTAAGACCAAGAATTTAACAACTTAAGTTACCATGACCAAGACAATCAGAGTCTTTCTTGTTTGAGTACATCCCAGCACGTTTGTTGAATGCGAGAGCGTCCCTGTGAATATTCTCATTCAACCAGGTGATTTTATTCTGAAGGCATAGAATCAATTGCAACTGGACTGTTCAAAAGTTGACATCCAAGCAGGCTTCATCCCTTCATGCAACAAGGTTTCCTGCAACCCCTCCTGTATAATGCACACCCAGGTATAATACGCACCCCACCCACCTGTGTATAATGCATTTTTACAATGTATGATTTTACTTCTGCACGTATAAATCAAAATATGACGCATCGGTATTTTATTACCGCCCCCCCCTCCAATTATTCCAAAGTTAAGCATTTTGTTTGAACACGTAAGTCTTTCTTTTTTTTTAATTCACAGCCCTTCTTTTATTTACGTAAACAAACCGTTGTGTTCATATGTTTGCTTACCCAGTCAGAATTTGTAAGATGGGTACAATTCTGAAAGGACACGCAGAGGGCCAGGAAAGAAATGTATTTTAATGGGATCCAAATTAAGAAGCCATTGTTAGCTTGTTGCACCACTCTTGCTAGCTGCTAGCTAGCTAGCTTCCAAATGCTTGGTGACATGCTGTACTTGTTTGGCGGTGTGTCATGGGACTGTTTTTGTCGATAGAATAGAATCGCCTTGACTCAATAAAGGTCATAAACATTGAGTAAAAGAGGAAAGTTTTTGAACAGAGAAGATAACTTTTTGCTGTTATCACAAGGCTGGGTCAAGTTCATTAGAACATGCCCCCTGGTTGCAAGCCCGGCACATCCCTATCGTCTCTTCTACCAGAGCGGCCTTTCTCCTGAAAACTCCTCCCTTGATAACGCACAAAAAGCACCGTGGACACTCCACCCTGGAACTGACTGACGCATGCACAGACTTGAGCCATAAAGTACAAGAGGCAGACCTCAGTTGCTGCTTTCCCACCAAGTTTACTGTCAATGACTCAACTTCTTTCACATCAGGCAAAATTTGCGCTTCAATCCATGTCGTGAGCTCAGTGTAGCTCAACGATGCTCGGTGACAACAACCCGTGTGAAAGTGAACACGCGAACTAGTAGTTTTTTTCCAATATGTACTGATTTGGGAAAATAATCTAACCTCAGTGTCATTTGTTTTTACAGTGGTTAGTTTACGCCTTGGTGATTTTTAAAAAAACCTCCTTAAAACAGCCTCAGCTAGTAATGGTTTTATGATGGTGGCAGCTGGATATTTGAATGTATTATTTCTATTTCCATAATTTCCTATGTGCGGGAGTACAAACAGTTTTCTTTTCACTTGACTGTACTTCGGTGGTTCCGAGGAGAATTAGATATTATTCCGCGGAGTAATACGTGTCGGAAAAATGGTTAGAGGACAGCGGCAGGGAGCCAATTTCCACGCAGACGCACAACTGCCGAAAAGGCATTTCTTAGCCTCACAGAGGAAGAAAAACAACTGAAGAATTTGTGTTCAGCGTGTGTGTGTGTGTGTGTGTGTGATAAAGACAGGAAAAGGTTAAATTAGAGAGTGGTCAAAGAACAAAGAAGAAAGGACTTGATTTTCTTACATCACTAATATCAACACCGTCTTGAGCAGGCAACAAAGTCCTCACTGGGTGTGACAAAAATAAAAATGAAAAACTTAGCACAGCTTAGCTTTATTGATGCAAGCTAACTAGGTCAGGAAATGGGTGGGGCATTCAACACGCCCTTGGATGTGACAAGGGCCAAACAAAAAATGCATCTATATGCCTATAACAGGCTAGTTTGAGGTGAGTTTAAATCAGGGGTGCCCAGACTTGACTTTTTGAAGTCGCGATCTACCGACTGGGGGCTTGGGGTGGGGGGTGATGTGGCGGTTTTGGTCGGTCGAGATCGACACATTGTGCACCCCTGGTCTAAATGATTTAGTGCACTTAATCACTAATTATGCAAGGACAAACATATCTCAGAAGGGCTGATTGCCAGAGATGAGGATAGACGTGAGTTAACATTTATTGTGAACACATCATCATAAATACTGCTGCATACACTTGACTTCCGTGCCCAAATAGTTAATGGGGAAAAAAAAAGTGTATTTTTTCCTTTCCGCAAACGCAGTTCTACAGCCAGTCATTCGTTCGACTCACCCTGCAGTTTCTGGTTCTCTCGTTCCATCCTCTGCAGGAGGATTTGTTGCAGGATGGCAGTCCTCCACAGTTCCCTCAGCTCCTCTTTGCTCCTCCTGCTTCTCTCTTCGGGCAGCGCCCTCATGGACAAGTCCACGCTTCCTGCGACTGCAGCTGGGCCCCCGCATGCCCGACCCCCATCGAGGCACTCGCCACGCTCTGAAAGACAAGATTTTATGCCACGATATGAGGTCAGAAAGTGAGAAAAATGTCGGTGTTTGCTACAGTAATGATCAGGGAAAAGTTTGAATTCTTTCTTTCTGCTTGTCCCGTTAGGGGTTGCCACAGCGTTTCATCTCAGATGAACGTTCAGATTTGTTTGGCACAGAAAGACGATTAAAAAAAAAAAACCTCCTAATTGCAAATACAGGTAACAGTTATCAAAATATGATAGCAGACAGTCGAGAGTGCAGAATCTAGAAGTTGAACACCCCTCGTACAATCTGGAGTTCAACCAATTTTTCAAGAAGCTTATAATTCAAAATTAAGGACTCGGGGAGTTGATCATCAGTGATATAAAATGTGACGCGTTTTTTAGGATGTCAAAAAGGAATGATGTAATTAACCACGGAATGAGAAATGGACCTTAAAGTAAATGACGCAACAATAATACTCAGTGACGGTGTCAATATGTGCCCTGCGACTGGTGACCAGTTCAGGGTGTAGACCGCCTTTCGCCCGATGTGAGCTGGGATAGGCTCCGGCACTCCTGCGACCCTTGTGAGGATAAGTGGCTTGGAAAATGGATGGATGTACACACAAACACGAGTATCACAAAAAAAGTGTTCTTTTAATGCTTAACTTGAAGACAACTGATAGACTTCTCCCAAACCTTTAGAACACTCGTGCAAAATAAAAACACGCAAAAAATAGATATGTATATTTTGATACAGATGGGTGCGACACACCAAGAATACAAAAAAAAAAAAAAAAAAAAAAAAAATGTTGTGAGACTCCACCCTAAAGTACAGGGTGGATCCCAAACCTCAAAATATCCTGTGTTGTCTGGAAGGAGGACATCCGGTGACAACTTGCTAGATGGTACTTCACCTACAAATACTGTATGCTACTTTAATACAGTACACACACACACAAATACAGGATGACAATGTTCTGTTCTTGATGTGACATGAGAGTTACGTCGATGTGTACTTTCTGTCTGTGTCAGAGGCTTACAAATATGCACTTAAACATTCACCACAGTCGTTAAACAAACAGAAGCCACTCAACATACACAGACTGCTACACCATTCCTAAAAAAAAAGTCTTTAGCAATGTACGCGTCACAATAGTTGTGCACATGCACATTCTGTCTTCATAAAGCAATAATAACCCAAGTTCCTTATTCCAATCATACACTTGCATGAGGTACAACGAAACTGATGCTTATTCCTTTTTGCAAGCAGCCTCCACTTGGTTGACGTATTGTAAAGCTGCTGATTTACATCCGAAATGGACAGAAACGTGGGGGAAGTCAAGAAAAGGTCAGAAGGCAAATACGCAGCGACGAACGTAGATGCCATAGAGTAGGAAAGATGATGAGACGCTGCACACAACAACGCAGAAAAAGGTCGGCCCTATCATTGAGCGATACAACAGAATTTCAGTGTATGGGCTTGTCACGGCAACACTAAGAACACCACTGTCCTTAGAAAGCAGGCTACCGTCAACATGATATCAAATTTGGCATTATGAAATGCTGCTTAGAGAGGGGGGGGGGGGGGAGGGGAGAGAGTCAGTGCAGTGAGGGCACAACCTAGAGTCAACACTCCAACTTAAAACTTCATCTCTGCCTGCCATACAAACACAGCATGCAAAGTGGGTCAACAAGGCTGGCGCGTTCCTTTGGCGCTGGCCCTGTGGACAGTCAACACGACCTTGAGACATCGCCGCCCTGCCTAAAACAAATATAATGACACACCCATGATATCGCGTGTAGGCGCACGCATCAATTCGGATACATACAGCACAATAATCCAAGCAGCTGATACAAAGACCATCACATGGAAGGTTTAGCCACCTTCTGTGACACCCAAATGAATGTAAGCCACGAGCACCATAAGCGGCCATATATTTTTATATTTTTACAGGTGTAGTTTTCGGTAAAACCAACCAAGTTGTTTGTCTTGCAGTGTCGTATATTCTATGAAAATGTAAAACATCAGCCAAGCTGTTCCAATGAAAACGCTGCCTTCCAAGCAAGGCCGCCACACAGAAAGGAACGTCCGTTCATCAATTTTCTATCGCGCTTATCCTCACGTGGGTCACAAGCGTGCTGGAGTCTAGCGCAGCTGACTCCGGACGGGCAAGAGGGGGGGGGGGGGGGGCACAACCTGAACTGGTCGCGTACAAACAATCAACCATTTCAATTTCGAGTCTTCAATCAACCTAGCACACATTTTTTTGGGGGTGTGGGAGGAAAGCAGAGTACCTGGAGAAAAGCCACGCAGGCACGGGGAGAACTCCAAAACGACACGCAGGCGAGGGCGGATTTGAGCCTGCAAGCTTGCAACTGTGAGACAGATGCGCTAACCAGTTGTCCACCGCTCCACCCAGGAAATGAACAAACTGTCAAAATGTGTACATTCTACATTTTTGGACTTTTGACTGTTTGATGTGGTGACTGCGTTACGTCTTCGTAGAGTACACAGACAAAAAAAAAAAAAAAAACAATATGATACCTTCACTTTTTTGGCGAGCCAGATAAGCATTAGGACCTCTTGCTGTCTGTGGAACATTTTACTCGAGGTTCATTTTTAACAGTCAAGTTTTCATACCGATGGGACAGCGTGACAAATGCAACAAGCTCTTCGGTTAACAATTCAACGTCACAAAGCGACACAGATGCAGTACACGCAGGACGATTATCACGACACGGGATCTGAAGACGGGCAGGCACAAGCAGGATTCCCGCGAGTCAATAAGCGTGCGCACAGAAGATCTGCTGAGATTGCAATCACTGAAGCCATCAGTCAAGTTTAAAAGCACAAGAAAGGCTTCTTGATGCACGTGAACCCATTTAAACGCAGAAGGAGCCAACATTGCATGCTAATATGCGTGACAATTATGAAATAAAGACATGATCTCACAACAAGGTCCTCCTTCCGCACGTCATTTCAAATGAAAGAGTGACCCAATGTGGAACGACTCCATTACTGCATGGAGGAAAACCTTTTTCGAACCTTGCAGTGTCTTTCTTGTGGAGGTTTGAAAGGTCTCAAATCAAACATTTGATTTTTAATTCTGTGCCAGCGATGTAAACGTGGCTCAGGATTCTTACCAATGACGTCTGTGTTTTTCTGAGGTGTCGCGACCCGCAGGAAGATCTGCTGCCTCCAGGAGTGTCGGTGACTGCGCAACGGGCTGTCTCCCACGCCATATTCTGCACTTGATACATAGAGGGCTGCTACATCTCTAAAAACAAGGAGACGCAATGCTCTGCCGTGAAAATTCACATACACCACACGGACCCAACACGTCCGTAAAGCACCTTTTTTCCCCACACACATCGGTATGATGATTTGATACACGTGTACCTGCTTTTTGGTTCTGGGCAGTCGTTTTCTTCAACAGGGGCCAGGAATTGAAATTTCAAAAAGTTAGGAACAGAGGAGGAGGAGTGGAGTCGAGCGCGCAGTCCACCCAGAGGACTGATGAAGACCATGCAGGAGAAAGCGAATGAAAAGACAGACAAAAAGGTCGCCTTCACGCATTGCAAGAAGCGTACTGAGTTATTGTCGCTGCCGGGCTGAAACCTTGTATGTCCAAAACAGGCTCAATTCCATTTATTTATACATACTGTACGTTTTGTTTTTTTTCCCCAATAAACTGATAACGACTGTCAGTCCACCTGGGTCTGCTATTTTCACAAATTATGCACCAATGAAAAGTGCTGAAAATAGCTTGAGGGCAAAATGATTCCCCGTGTCATATAAAGGCCTCTTTCTACTCGCGCGTGCGGCAAGCGCGCTGACATCGCTGCGGCGCTCCTGCACACAATTTGCCTTTCTACGCCAGCGCAAACCGCACGTGCAGGTTGGAAAACGTGCTGCAGTTCCTCTCCAAGTCAGAGGCGTCGCTACGGCTGCTACTGGCTCGAACGACCCGGCGTGGACTTTCCTCGGCACTTTTTGGATTTCCTTTCCGAAACAACAACGGCGACCGTGGAAGTGTGTCTACTTCAACATATAGACCTACATGACCAGAAAATAAATTATATTTTGCTGCAAAATCGATCAAGAAGGCGTAAAATTGGGCCACTCGCGAGAGATGAGCTCCACGGATTTCCCCGTGCACTCGGCAAGCTCTGCAGGAGTTGCCGAGCAGACAAAAATGACTGAAATTAGTTAAGACATATATCAGTAAGCCTTTTTTTCAGTAAAACTCAATAGCTGTGATGCTTCTGTGCGGAAGGAAGCCTGGTGGCCAACGTAAATTTCCCTGCAGATGAATTTCCGTCGAGTCGGCTGATTGTTTTTTTTTTTTGTTTGTTTTATAAATCGCTTTACTCGTGTCTCTTAGACTTTGAAGTATTTGTTAGTTTGAGAAGATGACTTATCTACAGTTTGCTTTTGTTAAGTATTGAAACCTTTTTTTCTTCTCGGGGTCTCAGCACGAGCGTAGACTTTGACGGGCACGGCCGGCGGCAGCAGCGGGCCCGGAACAGTCGAATCAAATGCAGCTTAATCAAAGTAAAGGTTTTAGAGATGCAAGGATTCTGCCCGAGCGCGAGGTTATGCTTAGTGGAATCTTGCGTTCCGGTTTGCCAACTGGGAGGAAAACATTTGTTATGTTGTTAAGATGCCAGCGAATGCAAATCATTCAATCACTTCCTGCATTGCTCAGTGTGAACTTGACCTCACATGAATGTGCAGACAACAAGCAAAGAAGAAGGCGTGAAAAATATTACATACAATTCAGAAGGCAGCAATTCTCACCGTCTTTTACTGAGCCTTGCTCCGGTTGAAGGAGAGGAAGGAGGGAGCAGAAGAGAGGAGGATGAGGAGCAGTTAGGAACGGGAGGAAGGGCAGTGTCGGACGGAAGGCGTCTGAGAAGTGGTGCAAATGTCAAAAAGACGTGTGAACGTCGACAAAAGGGAGAGGCACGAGTCAAGGAAAACAATGCGACGCTGTGGCATTTTTAGAAAGTGAGATTTGGGGTCTTATCAATCTTGCCAAAGATATTTTGAGTCACACTTGATTGCTCTTGTGTATCCTTTGAAAGTGATTCTCGTATTAGAAGGTGGCGGCATCTGTTGGATTGCTTTATAATGTACTTGACAGCCTAGAAATTGATTTGGAACCATGAGCCAAGTCTGTTTTTTATGGCAGTGGGGAAATGGGTTGTGTCGAGAACTAGCACAAAAGAACAACACAAATTTGTGTCTTTCAAACACTGAAAAAATAACCCCCAATGATCAGGTTTCAACATCCGTGCGTCCGTGTGAAAGGGGATCTGAAAAGCCTTACATCCTCGTTGGCGCCCGAGGGCCTCTCGAGGCAGCTTTGCTAAAACAAGCTTCCTCTGTGTCACTGACGACAAGTTGCTTGCGGGATTTTTTTTTTTTTTTCACCTCAATGGGATGAGAGAACATTTTCACTTTTTTTTTTTTTTTTTTTTTAACCCAGCAAAAACCCCGATCACTCACGCCACCCGGAGGCGACAACGACAATTGCGCCTTTCTTACTTGCTCTGGTGCGGCTTGTCGGTGCTGACCGAGTAGTGTCGCAAGAGTTTGGGCTTCGAAGCAGCCGCAGGGTCCTGCCGCGGCGTGCAACTTAACGTGCCCGTCGGGGAATCATCCGACGAGGAGGGAGTACGCGGGTGGCTGAAGGTGCTGGCCCGTCTCCGGAAGCCCAGCGGCTGAGCGTCACCTGGCGAAGAGGAGGAGGGGCCGGGGGACGGGGAGGCAAAGGGGTCGAGCTGCTTCAGGTCTCCGGTCGAGTTGTGGCAC
Source organism: Syngnathoides biaculeatus (assembly GCF_019802595.1). Taxonomy (NCBI): domain Eukaryota; kingdom Metazoa; phylum Chordata; class Actinopteri; order Syngnathiformes; family Syngnathidae; genus Syngnathoides; species Syngnathoides biaculeatus. The sequence goes on along the minus strand of NC_084648.1, from coordinate 21,038,326 downwards.
CTGAGGAGGAAAAACCGCTTACAGTTAAGTACTTTAACGTTACCATAGCAAATGCGCTCCGTCAGTGCAATTCAGGAACCCCCATGCGTTTACCTGAGCGAGCCGGTGGGTATCAATCGGGAGGCGTTAGCTAGGGGGTCATCTGAGCGGGACCGGTTCTGGCTATTGACAGTGGAAATGGAGGAGGTGCTGTGGCTTCTTTCACTGCTGTCTGGTTGAGAAACGGCCTTGCTGCTTCCCTGCCAACAACAAAGAAGTGCATCCAAAGTTTGAAAGTTGTACGCACACGTAGAGCAAAACCGCAACCTGACTCTAAGTTTAAAGAGAACACTCGGACCTTCCATATCCCCTCCAAGGACTCGGTCAGAGAGCGCTTCGCTCGACTCTTGAACTGCTCAAGACGCTGTCGGCTGCTACTTTGCGGCTGCGCCTCAACTGGGGCGGCAGCCCTCTCCTCGTTCTGCATATACGCAAATAAACAACGGCAGATATTAGCAGATATGATGGCCGGCTTTGGGGACACACATTTCTAATCATTTAACACAATTAAATGACCTGTTTGGTGTCCTTGGGCAGAGGATGATGATGATGATGATGATGATGATGGAGCTTCTGTCTCTCCTCATACAAGTTTCTCAAAGACGCCATTACGTGCTCATTTTCTTCCTGTTCACTCTTAGGACGAGACTTCTACAAGACAACACATTGTTGGAAATATTAACACGTGACGCAGAATTATTGTCCACGTCTTTTTGATGCATGTGTGCATTTCCTGTAATGGCCAAAGCCAAGTTTGAACTTTGTTGCATTTTCAGAGTTAAAAGTAACCGGCGGAGCATTGTTGCAGTACAGAAACATCACCAGTAGATGTCGGGCACAGCACATTTCCACCCTGAAATTTCTGCCAGCTGAGTGTATCAAAAGTGATGACACCACCCCCCAACAAACTGTCGGGCTAGATCTGGGAAGTGACTCACGACCGGGCCGGGCCGATACAGATACAGATACGGTGGAGGCGTTGCAGGCTTCATTTGTTTCCTGATCAGACTCCTCATGCAAATTAACATTTCTCTTTGAAATGAACGGAAATGCCATCAATCCGTGATGGTGTTGAGTGGACTGCGTCGGCAGGTCTACGTTACCATGGTACTCTCAAAGACTGCAGCTTGATCCTGGTTGTCCAGAGTAGCCAAATGTCTCTGAAGCTCTAGTTTGGTTTTGGATGCATTTAGACCTACGGGTACAGCAAGAATGACCAAATGGTCAGTTTTGTTTTTGTGTGTGTGCTTAGGTTAGACACAATGCGCATGAAAATTCCTCTGCCAGTTGCTGGATGAAAACGACAGCAAGGAGTTTTTCCCCTTCTTCTACCTTCTATTCTCTCGCAGAGCTTGTGCAGCTGCAGCACGGGGCAGCCGTCACACTGCTGGCTCGGGTTCTTCGCATTGTGCTGCAAAGCTGCTACGGAGAACGCCTGCTTCAAGGTCAGCATGATCTCGTCCACCTACAAACACAAGCTTCTTTTCAAGACGCGCCTCTCGCGTTCTACAGTTCTCCACGTACATTTTCAATCAGTGAAATACGTATCCTGTGAAATGAATCTACTCTCGAGCTGATTTAAAAATTCTCCTTTTCTTCCTGTTAAAGTGGTATTCAACACTTTTCTTCGTGGTTTGTCTCACAGTGTCAATAAAATCTGAGTCTTACTTTGTCAAGTCAGAACCTCCTTATAAAATATTGATGAGCATGAGCAAATGTACTCAATGAAGAGGCCTTTGGGTGCATCAATACTTCGACACAGGAGTGAGTGAGACAAAAGTGAGGATACAATCATCCTGTTTTGTTCAGTCGTGTAGAGTACGGGATCTCGTTTAGTTGTCAGAGGCCAGACTCTCAAAACTAGTCCCATCACTTTTCATAAAAGCTACCCCCACCACAAATATAATCACACAACCACAAGGTTTACTTTTTAAAGTGTCTAATGGAAATGAGGCCACTCACTGTCATTTCTTCTCCGAATACTCTGAGTGTCATTGGGATTTTCCACAAGTCTATTCTTTAACTTTTGTTTTTCTGCCCATTGTTTTGTTAACTTGGTGTCCGAGCCGTACACGTGACCGTGATGTCGATTTCAATCTCCCCGACATTCCATTCACCCGACTCGGGGGAGAACACATTTCGCGCATTTGAGCCTCACCAATGATTCATCGGTGCACTGAAAGACGTAACACACAAAATGGCAGCTTCCCATTTCCACAAACTCCCTGCAAATGAAGCCAAAGTGGTCCACGTGCCGAATACCCTAGAAAGAGATCAACACGACTGTAAGTGACAACGGACAGATCTAAAAAAATGACAACGTAAATAAATAAAAATAAAACAGTGCATACTTGTGAGCAGAAAGAGATTTCTCGGAAACTCTTTTCGATGGCAACCTTCTTAGTGTCCGGACTGACCAAAAAGATCTGCGACCTGCCCACCTACGAGAGGAAGAGGACACTTTTGATTGCGACGAGTCCTAATCATAAAATGACACTTTGTAGGCACGCATTATGGATGGCACGTTTCCCGAATTTGCCATTTTCAGTGGAAGGAGTCAAACCTACGGGCCTTTGGTCACAAGCCATCCTCTCAACCACTTATAGGGAAGAATCACAGCGGAAGAGGAGGAGTGAACCGATAACACAGACGAGGGGACCAGGTCATTCATTGCATTAAGCTTTGATGAATGACTACATGACAACTCCAATCTTTTACATTTCTTTAAAAAGCGGTTAAATGAGCGTTTCATTTCTTGTCTGCTCAGATAGTTCCGCTCCAGGGAACGTCCCCCATTCAAAAGCTAATGAGGGCGTCAGTCGCTATCAGCGCTGAGCCTCAAGAGGGCGTCGGACGCTTTGCAATGAGCTCACGATCTCGCGTCTGCCGGGCCTCAGAATCAGAGGTCAATCTTGTCCGGAGTTCCACTTCGCTGCTCCGCTCGAGCGCGAACCAAGCACGAGACGTGGATTTAACGGGTCTTCGCGGGAACGGGAACAGACGCGAGGTGATGATATCACTGCAATGAGCTCACCGTCTCCGTCTCCGGGAGCGGGAGAGCGAAAAAAAAAAAAAAAAAAAAAAAAGAAGTTGGTGGACGGCAATCACTTCTGCTAGTTTCTTTCCTGTGTCAATGGTGACCCATTTCCTGGATGATACGTAAACAGGAAAACTTGTACTGGCGGGGTGACAGAGGTCAACTAAAGGTCAATGTCCTGCCTCATGTTCAGCATTGTCAGCATTAGTCCAGCGGAGTCATGCCACTCTCTCTTCTTTTTTTCTTTCCCACTTTTCTTCATCGCATAACTTATTCATGCAGGCGCAGCTCGGCGCTATTGCCGGGCTTCATCTTTTCTTACAGCCACCAAAATGCACAAATCATCACATGCGCAAAATACAGCGATGCCATTTGTGTCACATGGGCAAGCACGCGTCGTTTCGAATGACTGCAAAAGGGGAAGCCGGACCGCAGGCTGGAATCCCAAACTTCAGACCTGACCTCGTCCATCCTAGCCCTAACCCGGCCCCAATTATGAATCGAGTCGATTTCAAAAAATAAGACTTTTGTCCCCTTCGGGCACCTGATGAAAATATACATTGAGGCCACCCGCTGGTCACGTTGCGTCATTGTAGCCGAACGCGTTCTAAGGAGGTCGGTAACGGCTACGTTTCAGGTCCTCACCGTGAACAGCATGGTCCTGTTCTCCTGCAGGCTGGTGGGCCGCACCCCGGCCGGGTGGGCCTGCGCCTCTGTAGTGTTGGCTTGAGAGATCTCCGGCGAGAGGCCGTTCTCATCCAGGGCCCGCAGAGACGGGAAGCTGGGGTCCCGTTGGAACAGCGGCGGCCGTTTGCCGTCGCCTAAGCTCGGACTCCTCGGTCCGTTCGACTGGAAGGCTAACGCCCGCCTCAGGCCGCCCGCCAACCCGCCGTTGTTTACCCCTCTTCTCGCGATCCCCGAGGCCCGAGCTAACTGGCTGAACTTCTCAATGCACTCGTCTATGAGCGCCGGGGGGGCCTTCTTGTGGGCGACGGTCACACGGCCGCAAAAGAGCACCTCAAACTTTTTGGCAAAGGTTGTGGGCGACAGGGCCGGCTTGGAGGCCAAGGCGGGAAGAGAAGAACCGCTGAGGTGCCGTTCCGATGGCTGGGCGTCGCTGGGGACCGCCAAAGTCTTGTTGGGAGCGACGAGGACGTCATCGCCGCGTGCAGAGCTTTTGCCGGCTTGCCGGAGCGTACTGATGATCTCAGGGACCTGAAACACACACACACACACACACACACACACGTGACCGGTGAGCTGACTTGTCCCAATTTGAAATCCATGCGGAAAGGGAACTCTTCCCCCCCCCCCCCCCTTCTCTCATCAGTCCACTAAACCCTCAGATTTAATGACAAAGTATGTAACAACACACAAGGAATTTGTGGCCGGCAGTTGGTGCCGCCCTGGTACGACATTCGTGTTGTCAGCCACGTCCGATCGTTTCATTCTTCTGGTGACGATCAACAGACGTGTCAGCGTCGAGCACGGCAGTAAGCGACTTTCTTTAACGTTGCAAATGGTTGTCGGGGGGCAGACGGCCTCAAGTGAACGAATGCAATTGATTGGTGCCACAACCCCAAAAACATGCAACATTAATTGGAGACTCTAAATTGTCCGTAGGTGCGACTGTTGTCTGTCCCCACGTGTCTTGCAATTGGCTGGCAACTGGTTCAGGGTGTACCCCGTTTTCTGCCCGATGACACCTGGGATTGGTTCCAGGTCTCCCACGACCCTCGTGAGGATAAGCGGCTCAGAAAATGGCTGCATATTGGGCAAACTCCCTACGTTGATCATCGCTACTTTGAGTCATTCCACAAGTTACCACGTGGTGTAATTTGAATGAAACTACTTTGACGACTTGAACTTGTCTGCAATTGACCCCTCCGTGGATATTGCGCAATCCGCGTCACTGACCAATCAGAGGCCAGAGATCCGCATAAACCAAAGCCCGTTTTTGCTCCCGCCATTTTCTCTGACAACATTGCGTGGTCCAGTATAGGTTTAGTTAGCGTTTTATCGCGTATTTGGGTTATTTAACAAAAAATATGGTTAAGAGGTGTAGTCACGGACTTTGTAATCGTGACGACGGGTATCCTGAAAGGCCAGTTGGCAGAGTTCGATTCGTACCCTTTCCAAAACCGAAGACCCGGTTCGAAAAATGCCTTCGATGGATCAAACTTTGTGGAAGACCACATCATCAACTAAATCCATCTAATGTCAACCGGAACACATATGTGTGCACGGAGGTATGCCCTATATTTGATTTTAAATACACGTCTCGTATAAATGAATTCAAAGTTCTTCGCTAGCGTAACACCGCTGCGTGTGAACGATTGACACACTTATTCTTTGTTGAGCGATATTTAGCGATGATCGGACAGCACAAACGTATTGATTTCTTGCTGGCTCGCGACTGAAGCTTAACCAGACTGTGTTTGCACGAAGATATGCCCCAAATTTGATTTTTAATACACGTCTCGTATAAATGAATGAGACGTTCTGCGCTAGCATAACACCGCTACGTGTGATCGATTGCCACACTTATTCTTTGTTGAGCGATATTTAGAGATGATCGGACTGCACAAACGTATCGATTTCTTGCCGGCTCGCGACCGAAGCTTAACCAGACGGTGTTTGCACGAAGATATGCCCCAAATTTGATTTTTAATACACGTCTCGTATAAATGAATGAGACGTTCTGCGCTAGCATAACATTGCTACGTGTGAATGATTGAATGAAAGCAGAAGCATGGCGTCTCTCTCAGTTAAGAATGTATTGTATTTAGAATCTATAATATATCGTTGATTTGAATGAAATCAGAAGCATGGAGTCTGTCTCAGTTCAGAATGTATTGTATTGTATTTGCCATTTTTACTGTTTGTCTTACGTGAGCGCACGTGGCGTGACGTCACTTCAGGAGGCCTGGTTAAGTGCCCTGTACGGAGGGGTCAATTGTGTGTAGCAGAAGTGAGATACAAAGTATTTTTTCTCCCCAGCATGCTACACAGTACACACTAGTACGTTTTTTTAAGACTTGAGTCCTTTTGTTTTAAGGGAGAAGACGCATACGTGAAAGTGCATAACTGCTACTCAAAATAAATACAACTATTTGGCTTTGTTGAAATGTTGTCAAATTATTTTGAAAACATTTATTGCGAGCATTTATTTTGGAGCGTACCGAGGGAACCACAGCAAAACGCGTGTCCAAGACTTTCCTGTTATTCAAATACGTTTTGAATTCTAAAAGCATTCGACATCAAAAATGTGTCGTGAAAATTGCACCCTTTGTCTAATCACATGTTGACGTCGTCCGGTGAACATTCAAATGTGATGCGTACGTCACAAGAGCCTCACGGATAACAACACGACGAGTCAGACGGAAACCTTTGGCCGTCACACGCCGGCCCGGGCAGACTTTGCGCCATCGCACCGACGGCGCGTGCGAGGTTACTCGTTGCCTGAGTCACATGCGAGATGTCATCAACGCCAGCAACCTGAGCAGCGACGCCAACTGCTGACTTCTTTCGTGTCGGATCCTGCTGCGTCTTGTCCGGGCAAGGAAGTTTATGAAGCTGTTCTGGGAACAATGGCCTTCCCGATACAGCTCCACAAACACACTTTGCTTTCGCGTTAAGATCAGATGAAGGCCTGAAGTCAAATGGATCGTTTGGACCGAAAAGTTTCGGTTACAAAGTCTCGATTCACTGGCCACGCTTTGGAGATGCAAGCAAGATTACCCTCAACTCTGCTCATTTGTAACTAATCTTGGCATGCGTGTGGCGTCATCTGAACGTCCAACAACAAGTCTCTATTTCTAATCTTTTTCAGAAAGACCGACTCAAAAATGTCTGAAGACGAGTTGCTTCCAGTACTGCCACCCACCCAAAATACAAAGGATGCCATCAGCTTCTTGTTATCATTAACCGTCTTATCACTTGTGAATTAGACCCATCACACGTTCACTTCTGAGATGAAAAGTTCATAGGTCAACGGGACAGCAGCCAGCTTTGTCGTCAGCTGTGTTGACGGTTTAAAAGTCTCCATTTGGAATTTCGCCACAAAGGTGAGAATGACTGCAGCTGTGCAAACAAACAAACAGATCCTGTTGCAACATATTAAGACTTTCATCTTTAGCCATAAAGTCACAACAGCCTTTCATATGCAATATAGTAACGGAAAACAGGTCACTTTTCAAAAGTACAGCAGATTATCTGTAGTGTGAATCCAGATGACAGGAAATGTTTTGCTTTTTAACGTTATTGCTCTGCAGTGCCAAGAAAATGACTTTATGGAGCATTAGTATGCCATAACTACTATCACAATTAGCATATTTACACAGTGTTAAGAGAGAAAATTAAAACGATTAGGTCAGCGACAGTAGCTGAAAACGGGAAATGTCTACACTGTCTAAACTCAAACTGAATCTAATCCTGCAGTTATGGCAACACACCAGAATAATATAGTACAAAATATACCAAAATTAATGGTATCAGATTTAAAGAGCATGTCTTGGAGTCATCAGGGAGGACAAAGTGACACGACCCCCATACCCCCCACCCCTCCCTCCCGGTGTTGCTCCCAGCAGTGAGCCCAACCATTTTCCTGCGTTGATTGATAAAAACGGGCTCTTTGGGAATTTTCCGGGCGGCGGCGCCGCCGCTTGGCAGGGGAAGCTCAAGCAAAACGTGCCAGCAGGTGAAAATCACATTGACGAGAGCTCCGCCCATCACGCTGACGGTCTTGGAACGAACATTTGCAAGCAGCTAGAAGACTTTTGGGGGAAATAAATGCTATACGGTTGCTAGCGAGGCAGCTAAGGCGACAGCCTCGCATGGCCAGTGACTACAAGCTAGCCTCGGCTCCTTCCTACTCTGACATTACGAAAAGCTTTTCTGAGAGGTGAGTACTTTCACTTACATTTGGATTTTTGGCGGAAAAACGGTTGATTTTCCAGTACTAATATCCTAAATATTCCACATGCTGTTAAAAATACAACGGAACTCAGAGGGAAAGAAAAGTTATTGACTTCAAAGTAAGATTGCAGAAGTCAGAATATTACTGTAGATTGGCCAATGCCTACAAACTCCAAGAGTCCTGGAGATGCACGTACAGTTCTGGCTAACGTACACATCATTGAAGCCCTGCAAAATTCTAAGCGAGCCAGTGAGAGTGAAAAGGAGACTTCCTTCTCAAAGAGAGCCACAAGTTCAACAAACATGTTGCTGAAGTGGGATCAGGAACAGGAAGACTGCCTGAGTGCGTCCATCGGCAATCACCGAACTGCACGCCTCAAAAAGACACGACGTCGCTCACGAAACCGGCGTTAAATATGTTCAGCTGCTGTAGCCGCGACCTCAAAAGACGGAAGTTACACAAGTAGCAATTCTGGCCGACAAACGACAAATGTTGCAGTTTTTGTCCAAGGCCGACAAAAGCGCTCGACAAGCTTTCCTCCTCTTTTTCACCTCAAGTAGGGCGTTTTGTTCCTGAGCGTCCAACTTCCTAAAATACAAAACGTATTGCCATAACATCGACTTATGGACGTCAAACAGATTTACATTATGCGTTCCCTCTGAGGGCTCTTATGACTGAAACAATATTCATGTTTAACTGCTTAATCATATCATTACATTGAACAAATTAAGGCATAACTAGTTTTGAAATCAGAAATCAAGACTAATGGTTTCTTCAACAATGGTTCAAGTTACGATAAAAAGGGGGTTGGGTAAAAGAATTATTCATAGTAAGAATCGTGGAGGTTCACGCACATGCTTTGCTTTCACGGGCCACATAAAATATTCTGGCGACCCAGATCTGGCCCCTCGGGCTTGACTTTGACACCCGTGGCCTCCAAGGGGTCCCAAAATTCAGTTGGTACTTTTTTTTTTTTTTTTGTCATTTGGACAGACGAGAGGCCATCGTCATTGGATAGCTGGGGCTTTTCGTTAGACGGCCACGCATCCATTTTCTGTCCGAGGTCGGGTCGCGGGGTCAGCGGCGGGCGGAAGGAAGGAAGCCCTGACTTCCCTCTCCCCAGCCACTTCCTCCTGCTAAGTCGGGGGATCGTGAGGCGCTCCCAGGCCATCCGTGAGAGATAGCTCGTCCAGTGTGTTTGGGTTCATCCACGAACACCTCACTGGGGAGACGTTCGGGTGGGGGGGCGCATCCAAACCAGATGCCCGAGCCACTTCACCCGGCCCCTTTCAATGCAAAAGGAGCAGTGGCTCAAATCTTGGCCTCACCCGAAAGACCGAGCTTCTGACCTTATCTCGGAGGGAGAGCCCGGACACCCTCGTGACCACACCCGAGGAAAGGAACGTAGATCCACTGCTAAATCGAGAGTTTGGCCTTCTGGCTGACCGATAAAGACCAACGCAGCCTCTGCACGACTCACAAGCCGCCGTAATGTCCCGCTTGCGAAGCCCACACAGGCTCAAAGTTCGGACAGGAAAGCGAGACGGAAACGTGAGCGCAGGAAACGCCAATGAAACGCTTTGCCACGCGAGACCAACACGCTCTTTCTACACAGGGCGCCAGTTTAGGGCAACCAAAAAAAAAAAAAAAAAAAAAAGCCAAGAAGCGGATAAAGAAGCCATTGTAATACGTCAGTAGTGGCAAAAAGGGGAGGCAACTCCACTCTCCGCCGAGTCCCAATTAACTCCCGAAGAAGAAGAAGAAGAAGAAACAAGACCACAAAAGACTCAACGTTAACCGCAATGCCCTCATCCAGCAGCGATGACCACTAACGACAGGAAGCTGACAATTAGACGTGGATGGGGGGGAAAAAAAAAAAAAAAAAAAAAAAAAAAAACACAGGAATGAGCTGATAGTTAACTGCCTTAAGATTTGATCACATTTTATTCCTGGAATGTGTCACATAGAGGAAAGATTATGAGATTACCAGAAGAGTGCATGGGAAAAGAGGGAATGTGTGGACATTGCACTTGTAAATACGCACAGGAAACGTCCTGCAACTACCTGCACGAGACGACATTTGATAAACACAAACCGCTCGGGTCCGACACTTTTGGGTCAAACGCATGTCGGAAGAAACGCAAAAACTGGAATCTGCAATATGAATCACATCTAAACATTCACTTCTGACCGTGTTAAATTTACTTTGCGGCATCTCATTTTCTTTTGGCATTTTGAAGCCGTGTGTACTTTGTACACAAAGCCCAAATCATCAGCGACGTTGGCAGTTTTGGCGAGACGTTAGCTCATTGGGCAACAAAAGGATTAATTCCACAAGTGTTTGGTTTTTTTTTTTTTTTTTGGGGGGGGGTGATGCCCACCATAGAACTGTCCTGTCTGCTCAGTGCAATTTTAAGAATAAAATAAAATAGAAAGGAGACTTCAGAACATGCGCTGAAAACTAATATCTTCTGCTTTTAGCGTTAACGTGAAGAGACAACTCTTTTGAATGTTAAAATGTTATTTTAGACATTGCCTGCACACTTAAGTGATTTTCCATCTGGATTCATTGCAATATCATCTCATCTGTATGATAAAATTGTTTGGAAATTGAAGTATATTTGAGGATGAATGTTTGTCTCTATGTGCCCTGCAATTGGCCAGCAACCAGTTGTGGGTGTGGCCCGCGTCCTCCTCGTTGAAGCTGGGATAGGCTCCAGCACTCCCCGAGACCCTCGTGAGGATAAGCGGCAAAGAAAATGGATGGATTGATGAACCATCTAGTGTAAGGACGTTAGCGACAAGATATTCCCCGTCGACAATCACAGAATTGATGAATGACGTTTGAAACCCGTTTCATGATCTCCTTCCTTTATTTGGCGCATCACGTTAAGAAGTTAACCAAAGAGGACGAAGATTGTTTTTTTTTTTTCCCCCCTGTGGCACCGAGTTATCAAAACGGCAATTGTGCCGACTCAAAATTCTTGATTACTTTTGGATTTAAGTACATAACAGAGTGCACTTTTACTTGAATCAGCACTTGTACTACATTTGCCAGGTTTTTTTGCACTTGAACTTGTGAGCACTTTTGTCAGCTCTGGAAATCCCGAAGGAGTGAAGTAAAGTTCCGTCCCATAACTTTTGCTCACTTTGGGTTTGCTCCGCGCCAGCTAACAAGTTAGCTTTCGCGCTAGGGGAGAATTCGAGATGAAAACACGACTCGCGTACGAGCACAAATGTCAAAAGTGCGCCAAAGTGTTAGCTTCAGCATTTCAGTCGTTAGCCGGGTCCCATCAAGTTGAGTCCAAAGCAGCTCGCTCCACTTACATCTTTGTCGGGTCCCTGCTTGGGGTTGAACAGGTTCAATCGCTGGAGTCGCGCTTTCATCCCATTCGCCATAAAAGTGGCGTATCGAAGGCCACTCTTGTTAAAAAGTTCCGAGGCGGCGAGTCCGACTCCAGTCCGACTTCATCGCCAAGTTGGGTTCGCTCGCAACTACTTTGGGAGCCCGAGATTGAGCGTCAAGGCGGCCCACAGCTGACCGCGCACCATCCGTTTTTTCCCCTTCCAAAATAAAAACACATCCGGTCAGTGGTTGCATCCTCCCCTCTGCTCGTGTAGTTTACTTTTGTACGTAAAGCGGAGTAATTTCCGACTTTGGTCCTGGTACCGCAACAAATATAAAACCGCCAAGAAATGGGGGGAAAAAAAAGTGTCAATCCTCCAAATTTCATCGAAGCCCGAAGTTTAGTTCCGGACGGACACTCGCAGTTCGGCTGTGGTAAAGAAGCCGCTTGGGAGTCGGGGGACGACATAAAAGCAGCTTTTTTTTTTGGTTTTTTTTTTTTTTTTTGGGGGGGGGGGGGAAATGGGGCTCGACCAGCGGAATTCATTGCGCCGCAACACTGAGTGGTTGCCTGTAAAACATTTCCGCTGGCCCAATCAGGGGGGAACAACACTTGGGATGGACAACTTGCACTTTTTCAACGTCCATTTTTTTCGTTTCGTTTTGTTTATGAATTCTTTTTGGGAAAAAAATGGAGATGGTTGTTCAACTTTGATGTAAAATATTTCTTAACCTCATACGTTTCCACAAGTGTCTGTTCTTCCACATCTTTTTCAATTCAGTATAGAAATAACAGTTCTGTCACCTCTATTATTATAATAGGATGGGCGCATTCCTTCTTGTGTGGAATTGTACATGACAAAAACATGCAAATTAATATCTATCATTTAAGATTCCAAGTTGTTCATAGGTCTGATTGTCTGTAAATGCTCGTTTGTCTTCATGTGCCCTGCAATGGACCGGCGACCAGTCCAGGGCGGACCCCGACGCCATCTTTTCTAAAAGTCAGCTGCGATGGGCTCCATTTCGTTCATGAAGCAGCGCAGAAATTGGATGGAGAAAAAAATAAAACAACTTCTAGGACGGGGGTGTCAAACTCATTTTTCCCCACGGGCCACATTTTTGTTCCAAGTTCCCCTCAGAGTGCCGTTATGACTGTGGAACAAAAATATTTAGTCATCTCATCATATTGACATCATCAATTTATGAACTAGTTTTGGAATCAGAAATGAACCATTCACGTTTGGTAACACAAAAATACTTGTAATATCTCAACTTTATCATGTCTCATATATGACAATTTGAAATTTTGGGACACATTTTTACAAAAAACCATGGAAATTGACACTCGAGATTTGGCTTTGCGGGCCACATAAAGTCACGTGGCGGGCCGGACCTGGCCCCCGGGCCTTGACTTTGACACCAGTGTTCTAGAAGAATCATGCAAGAATGAATGTTTGCATATTTGAATATACATAAGTGAGGCCCATTCGATCTTTCACTGTCGAGTCATGCAATCCACAAGAAAACAGAAGTAACTGCTTGGCGACTCATTTCCTCATCTGCTGACTTGACAAGAAGTCACTGGAATCCATTTTGCTCTTATCAACCTAGTGTTAAATTAATAGGAAAATATAAACAATGGAAAAAAAAAACACATACATACATACATACATACATACATACATACATACATATATATATAACAGCAACGTATTGCATATTTCAGAACAGGAAATCGATTTGTTATCCGTCCGCAACTGTAAATGAAAGCAAATTCCCGCAACAAAGAGCTAGTAGCGCCATCCAGTGGTTACTTGGATACTCGTTTCAAAATGAACCCAAACACGGGTGCCGATCTGTTTGCAAAGTGATCCGAACAACTGGAAAAGTGGCTTCCTTGGCCAGTCCCTCAATGATCGTGCGAAGGACGAGCTGCATGTGCATTTCCAAACAATTTGAAATTTTTCGAACTTCCTTTGTAAAGAAAAATTCAGCTCACGTAACTTCACACATTCAAACTACGGCGGGGGAAAAGAAGGCCGCTAAAATTTTCATTGAAGCCACTTATCAGTTTTCTGGATCGCTCTGCTGGCAGGATGACATCAAAGAGTTTGTTTACAAGTGAAGCACTGATCTAAAAAAAAAAAAAAAAATGGATAGCGCTGACACATCGAGCGGTGTCGATTGGTTGAAGCCAGTCGGCCCCCATCTTGGTACTCCCAAAACGTGTGGAGGATGTGATTTACAAATTGGATTAGGGCTGTGTTTTTCTCATACAGTTTGCCATGTAAGAATTAAAAATGGTCGTGTGAGCTTCACGTTTTTTTCCAGTTCTGGCAACACGAAGGATTTTTAATTCGACTTGGTAAGCCAAAAAAGGCAAAGTGCAAAGGAAAGCCATAGAACGCCGTGACAAGCAAGAAAGCTTGCATATTCCCTCGGGCCCGAATTCCGTGACATGTTAACTTTTCCCAAAATACGCTGTGAACCACTATCATCGTAACATTGGGAAAAAAAAAAAAAAAGCATTTTTTGTCATAAAAGCATGAAATTTCAAGTCAATCCGTTCGATATATTTGTGGAAATAAGGACTCGCAATGTTCATTTGTTGTCTCTTTGACGTCCAATTTCAGTCAGAAAATTGACACTTGTTTCCTCGCATTTGAAAATCTAATTCAATTTCCGGAGTTCTGTATTATGACATCCATCAAATTTTTCACAGAAAATGTAGTTTCTTGCTTATCCACTGATTGTTTGGGAAAATATTGACATCGCTTTTTCGCAAAAAAACCTCGACCTATAAAGGTCAAGCAGAGAGTGAACAGTCAACAACAATAAGCGGAGACAAAACAAGTGAATTAAGCTCATCAGAAAAAAAAAAACAAACAAAAAAAACTTTACAAACTTGAAGAGTGTCAAAGTAAATCTTTCTAACTTACCTGTGGAACGTTTTCTCACAGCCACCAAACTGGCGATGAACGCACAGGTCGGCGTGCTTGTTTTGGGAGTATCAAGATGGCGGATGGCGACTTCACATTTGGTGGCCAATGAGCCATCCAGTCTCTTTTTTTTTTTTTTTTTTTTTTTTTTTAGCTCAGTGGAACGGAGAAGGTTCGAGTTTCGGCCACCCGGAAATGCACGACGTCACGCTGAAAAGGTCCCTTGGAGGTCAACAGCGTAAAAGCCACAAATTCCGGGAGAACATTTTCACACGTCTGAGTGTGTGCGGGGTTGTTGTTTTTTTTTTTTTTTTTTTTTTTTTTTTTTAATAAACCTGGCACCTCTTTGTTGCTGCTGCTTAAATTTTAGGTGAGAGTTCAAAGCCTCACAGCTGCGGCCAATGACGGCATGCATGAACTCCGTGTTGTGGGGGGGGGGGGTCATGTGACCAGAAACCAAAGTCAGCGTGTCAGAGTTGAGTGACAGGTGGTCAGCAGCCCCCCCCCCCCGCCCACACACAAACGCAACCAAACTCTGCAGCACACAAGCCACAACAACACCACAGGAAATCGTTTCCATAGCAACATACATCCCGCTTGCAACAAACTGTTCTGTTCACACAAATAATCATCCGTCCATTTTCCAAGCTGCTCATCCTCACTAGGGTCGCGGGAGGGCTGCAGGCTAAGTAACTTCAGGCGAAAGGCCAGCCTGCACCCTGAACTGGTCGCCGTTTGGTAGTGAAATACAAGCAAACATAAGACAGGCCGGCAATCATATCAATACTTGCTGTAGTCTGCAGTAATTTTGTGCAGCAAGCGAAGGCCAGCGGGATAATATCGACAGCTGGTCTTGCTTGGATTCAGAAGGACTCATTCTTGTTACACAACATATTAGGGCGATGTCACAGGATCCAATCACAGGACACTTTGAGACAAGCGACCATTCGCACTGCCGGACAATTGACCTAAATTAACCTGAGGAGAAAACTGCCTCGGTACAGGCTGAACAGAACTATTTCTTATACACATATTGAAAGAGGTCTGAGAACGGATGCCTGCGGAACCCCACGTGGAAGTATTCTGCGTACAATGGGCCTAATACACAAAGGGGAACAAGTGTGTGTGTGTGTGTTTTTTTTTAAAGGAAATCTCTTTGATCCGAGGTGACTAGGTACACTTTCATCCCATCTTGGTTTTTGTATTTTCCATGGATCGCATTGTTTCGGGCACTTATGGCACAGCTGAGTCCGAGTAGCGGATACCAAACAAAGGAACGGCTTCCCGTTCCTATTCCGGCAACTCTGTTTATGGATACACAGCGACAGGTGTTTGCAGTACGCCGCACGAGTCACGCGACTGCGTTCCGTGTCAAACAAATCGCTCAGAGTCTACGCGGGTAGGCCGTCTTCTCCACTTGTGTGCTGCGCAGTGGCCAAGCGGTCAACTTCGGAGATTTTGGCTCGAGTTTTCCTTTTGCGCGTTCTCTGACGTGAGCTGAACGAATCCATCGCTAAAAGTTTGCATTTCCTGTTTCCGAGCTCCCTTTTTCTTTTCTGCGTGCGAACAGGAGTACGAAACCCAAGATTCACGTGGGCGGGGGTTGAGTGAGGCGTTGACAGCGACCCCAAATACTTTGGATAGCCTTTGTTCATGCCATACGAATAAAACACAACAATAATTCCAAAAACTGTATCGTAGGATTTGAAATGAGTTCCTGTACATCGTTCCCCTTAAACAAATAGAAATTGTCAAGCAATATCAACAATTTTCTTCTTTTTAAATGAGCACTTAGCAGTTAAGACTTTCCATCATTTCCACTAACAATCCAGGCTAAAGTGAGCTCCTCGCCAAGATCTCGGAACGGTCGCTTATCTAACATCCACTTACTTCTTTGACACCAATGACCGTTTTTCTATTAGCAAGAGTTTTGGTGGCAAAACCAAAAAAAAAAACCCCCTAACCCACACAAATATGTTTGTTTTCCTGGCTTGAGGTTCGGTTCCAAATTGAAAGAACCCATCAAGCAAAAAGCCCAAACGGGGCAGAGGTGGACCGGAACCCGCACGGCAAGCGCGCAAGCTTACCTTGGCGCTCTCGCGGCACTTGAAGACGTAGCAGGCGCAGTGCGACGCATCTCTGAGCAGGCACCCGAAGCTGGCGGGGTCCTGGCTGTCGTGGATGAGCTTGGCCACGCGGTGGGCTCGGCACTCGAACAGCACCGTGTGGGTCAAGGGGTCCCACGGCAGTCCCCGGGCCTCCGCGCAAACACAGCGCACCCACGACGGCGTCACGCGCAGACACGCGGCGGAGCCCGGCTCCCGCGACCGGCCGATCTCGGCCACCACCCAGGGAAGCATCGCCGTCGTGGTCGCGGGGTGGACCGGGAGGGAACCCACCAAGGTCAGCTCGTAGCGGACCTCCTCCGCCTCTCCCGTCAAATCGCCGCCAGTCGTCTCGGGTGGAAGTGACGGAGCGGTCTCCGAAGGTACGCGGGCGCCGCGGGACGCGTGGCTCGTGGGCTTCGCCTCAAAATAAAGTCCCTCCATGGCGCCCCCTGCAACAAAAAACAAAATGGTTCGGGTCACTGACTTTGTGGCGAGAAATGACAGCAAAACAAATATTGGAACTTTTTCAAGCCGTATGGAACACTCGACTTGCTCGTTTACACACACAGTGAAGGAAATAAAATCTCCAAATTGAGGGGCACCGGGTTCCATTGTCGGCGCCCCCCACAAAAACGCCTCTGGCCGCCACTCCAGCTCAGTGATGTCACGACACTCACGTTCTTGTCCTCAAAGCATTTTCAGCCATTTGCGTAACAGTCGAAACAAATATGAAATATGAGGACACGCGCAAGGAGCGACTCGAACGATTTGGGAGCGGAGGGCGACGGCAACTTGGCAACTTTGACTTTGCTCACGATCGCGCTTGGACAAAGATGGCAACAGGTGATGATCGATCATCGTCATCGATTCGCTCACAAACCACTCTCAAATAATCACTTCTTAAATCATCTTCCTCCAACTCCCACAGTCGACACATTTCAAGCATGAGCACGGCACGTCGTCGAAAAAAAAAAAAAAGGATGCTAGTGAATTGCGGTACTACCTGAACTTGTTGGAAACATCTGCGACCTGATCGGCTTATACTTGTTTTTGAAGCGGAACCAAAAGCGGCTGCCTGCTCCCACGGAACCGGGGGGGGCGTTAGAACTCCGGCTTGCTCGCTGTCGCCCTCCCGGTCGTTAAATTTAGAAGAGAGCCGCCTCCGCTGTGCCTCCGCGCACCGGCGGGTGGGTGGGGACGCGTGACGCCCGCGTGGGGCCCGCGCGAGCGAGACTGGGCCACGTCACGCCCACCCAAGTCCACGGGCAAAGCAGGACTGGGCTGTACTGCGCGTCGGGCCCGGGAAAGGTCCCAATTTTTGACAAAGAAGTTCCAATTAACGAAAATACTGCAAATAAACAAAGCTAAATATTATGGACATTAGTGGGTCAAGTGTTTTGGGATTGTCCCCCCCACCCAACATCGCAAACATGGCAGCCAAAGTTGTAAGTTCTCATAAATTAGTCATCCATCCTACCTCAGTTTCCCAACCTTTGAGCCAAGGCACATATATTACATGAGGAAAAACATCACATCACACCAACCATCCATTTTCTCAGGCACTTATCCTCACAAGGGTCGCGGGAGTACTTGAGCCTGCCCCCCCCCAGCCGACATCGTGTAGGAGGTCAGGGTACACTCTGAACTGGTTGCCAGCCAGCCATTCACAGGGCACATCGAGACAGACAACAGTCGCACCTTGGGGCAATTTAGAGTGTCCAATTAATGCCGCGTGTCTTTGGGATGTGGGAGGAAACCGGTGTACCCGGAGAAACTCCACACAGGCGGGGCCGGGATTGAACCCGGGACCTCAGAACTGTGAGGCCAACGCTTTGCCAGCCCATCCACCAGGGTTCCAAAACACGCCAATACCGAAACGATGATCTCATCTGACAGTTCTGTGTTCAGAAGTCCACGTTGTGTGACAAATGGGCCCGTTAAATTGAACGCAAATCTAACAGCGCCAGATAAACAAGTTAACTGTGCGTTCTGCCATCTAGTGGACGATCACATAATTACACCATCAATCGGTACATCGATGGATGAACAAAGACATTATTTCCAAGAAACAATTGATCCAACCGTTCATTTTCCACATCATCTTCGGCGAGTAAATCATTCCGGACCAAGGGAACCGTTTGGAATGTGTTTATTTCTACGGCGCTCACAGAAAAACACCAATGAAAATCTGCGGACATGAAAGTGCTCCCAACTGTAACAAAGCACCTCAAGATGGTCGGGAAAGTGTCCAAAAAGCTCCGAAACGAAAACGCACGGACTTGATGCAAATGAGGACTCCGACTGTGGATGTTCAAAAAAGAACCTCCGCAACTTTCTTTCCAGCTGATGTTGCTTTTGATGCCATTCGAGACGTTCGCAAGTCGGCCGCCGGTCGCTCGTCTGGTCTGCCGCGTTCGTAATCGCTCCGTTGCGGATTTTCACACGTCAGTTCTACTCTGGCTTCGGCTCCAGTTTGTTTTTCTGCGGCTCGAAGAAGTTTTCAACGACGGCCTCCACCAGTTGGTCCAGTTCCTTCTTCAGGTGCTCCAAATCGCTGCCGACAGAACCGACCACAACTTCAGAAGCCGCCCGTTAAAAAAAACGGGCGTTTTTTTTTTTTTTTTGTACCTGTTACCGGGGGCCGCGCACAGCTCGGTGTAATATTTGATTTTGGGTTCGGTGCCGCTGGTTCTCATGGTGGCCACGCCCCCGTTGGAGAAGGTGAACGTGATCATCTGACTGGAACGCGAGGTGGGAAGAACCTGAACAAAAAAAAAAAAAGAAAGCATTGTAAAAACAAGACTTTTACTCAACCGCAGCTGCGCGACCCTTCCACGACCTGCCGACGAAAAATCTGCTCTGAAAAAAAATCCCGTCTGAATCCTCCCAAAGGTCGGTCGGTACCGCGGCCGATCGATGGTTTGCTCGGTGTCGTCAAAAAGTGAAAAGGTGGTGGTGGAATTTCCACTTCATCGGTATGAGAAGAAACAAATATCGTATACGTATCTTTGCTGCTCTATCCATGTCAGCAACAAGGAGTGACAGGCAGAGCGATGAGATGCTCTTCCGCTCTGTCGGTCTGTTGACATCCGTTTTTGTTTAGAGGTACGCTTTGTAAGTCAAACAAGTGTCAATGGCGTGGCTCAAAAAGGGTTGGAAAAGAACAAAGAACAAAGAAGTCGCCGGCGTCATCCCGCAGACCGGACCAGCTGCCTCTCGGCTTCGCCCGCATCTTAGCGGCGCTTGTACCGGCAGGTTTGTGGCGATGCTCGCGACAAAGGAAACCGAAAGGACGTACGGCTTTGTTATCCGGCCGGTTGCTGTCGAAGCCGGTGGTCAGGTCGCGGACGGCGGTGACCGCGAAAGGGCCGCATTCGCTCGGGTACGAGTCCGCCTCGCCGCCGTAGTTGCGCAGGCGCTCGAACAAGTCGCGGATCACGTCCTGGTCGTGGCAGATGAAGTAAGAGTTCTTGCTGAGGTGGTAGCCGTACCTGAGAAGCCACACGCACATCCTGATGAAATGACCTTTATTGGATTTCTTTCATAGCGAATGCACATCATCCTCCAAAGTAGCGGATGCGATCAGTGGCCCACACCGGCGACGCCTACGTTGCGCTGCAGGGGGCGACGACACATTCAAAGCGCTGACGGCGGCATTTTCTAACTGGATTTGCAGAAGGTAACGCAATGCAACGCAAATAAAAAGCACAATCAAAGTAGTGTTTAGTGCAAGAAAAAAAAAAAAAGAAGAGGTTTGAATCTGGATTTGAAAACAGGCTGACATCGGGAAACTTATTTTGGTTTTTTTTTTGCAGCACGACAGCTAAAAGCCGCTTCAGCAATTTTGCTTTGGACTCTGCACTCCGTTCTTAGACCCGAGTCAGTCGATCTCAGAGCCCTACCGGGTTTGGATCCCATTAGCATTTCTTTCATGACTCGGGACCGAAGCCATTGAGTGATTCATAGGCCGGGGGCAGAACTTTCAAATCTATTCGAAAACTGACTTGACTTGAGAATTGGATTTATATGCTCCGGTCACAAGTCGAGCTTGCAGCTGTTTAATGCTCTTTTTGGCGAGCCCGGCCAGAAGACCATTACAATCGTCAAGTCTACTGCAGAGATCAAAGCATGGATGAGCTTCTCCTGCTCTGCTTGACACATGCTGGCCTTCGCTCTTCGGATGGCAAAAGGCGCTTTTAGTAATTGATTCGATAGAACTGTGGAAGGTCAGGTCGGAATCCATCAGAACACCGAGCTTTTGGACTCAGTCTTTGCCTTTTAAAGATAGGGTACTCCAGGTATTTATGAACAAACGGTAAACCCTTTTTTCTTTCTTGCCAAAAACAATGATCTCACTTTTGTTGTGGTTACATGAAAATACATTTTTGCTCATTTCGTTATTAGTGCGGGATTTACAGCCACCCGTGGCGCACGGACATTTTTCCACTTCCACTTTTCACAAATCGCTTCAGTGTGTGTAGTAAACGTGTACTCTTACTCTTCATAGATGTTTGTGAGTTGCTGAGAAAGAGTTTGATTTTTGGCCGCCAGGTAGGAAAGCAGCTCTCCGGTTATTGCGGCGGCGCTCACGCCATCTTTGTCCAAGACCGAGGGACTGCACATGTAACCTGCATCACACACAAAAAATGTGCAAGCGAAGGCAATTCGATGACCGTCGCCGCTTTCGCCATCCGGCACGACGCCCAGAACGGCGGACGCGATGGTCTGCCACAGAGCAGTTGTGCCCGTCAGCACTTTTCCGCTATGCCCTGACAAATTGTCGCTTTTTACTTCATTGCTACAAACATGATTTCTTTACAAAAAAAAAAAAAAATGTATCTTTGTTGATGCCAGTGAGCCATCGTGACAGGTACAACAAATAAATGATGTCAGGAAGTATGTATATGAATTAATTTATTCAGCCTTTGTGACATTTTTCGACTGTAAAGTTTGTCCCTCGGCTGCATAACGATTGGACATCATTGGCACGGAAGTTACTCAGTTTGATTGAAAGACGTCATATTAGTACAGTGACGTGCCCCCGTCTCCATTTATTCATTTTTGCATCGTTTCCCTACTTTGATGTTTATGTTCCAAAATAAGAAAAATCATGAAGTTAAAATGCTCCATTCATCGTCTCTTATTTTTAATCCTGTTCAGGGTTGTGGGAAAGCTCAAACGAGTTTTTATTTTCTGTCGTAGACACTACTTGATCGACTTTTGCAAAATATCCATTTAAAAAAAAAATAATAATAATAATAATTTAATGCCGTTCCAACATGTGTGTGCGGCGGTGACATCGACTCTAAAAGGAGGACTTTGCAATTCCGTCCGTCACTTTCTGTCTGGTGACCGAGCAAAAAGAAATTCAGAAGCGCTAATAGAAATCACACGGCCACCGATCGAAGCCGCTCGTGACATCAGGAATGTGACTCCAATTCTTCAAATTGAATGCCACAAAGACGTCATCGGGAGATTCTCTCCGTTATTTCGTTCAGTTTCTACTTACGGCCACAATGTCAACGAAAAGAAAAAAAAAAACAAAAAAAACATTTCTACATCTGTGGAAATCAGGGGTAGTTTGTCGTTATGCCCGCCCGTGAAACCGAAAACCTTTCACTTCATCATATTTACACGTGAAATTTATCAACTTGTTTGCCAATGAGAAATCAAGGCTAATGGGGTTTTCAACTATGTTGGCTAACACAAAAATGCTTGCAATATCTCAACACTTTGAAAACTTTGGTCCAGATTTGAACAAAAACTATGGAAGTTGATACACAAGATTTGCCTTTGCGGGCCAAATCTGACCCAGCGGAGGGCCGGATTCGGCCCCCGGGCCTCGCGTTTGACACCTGCGGTGTGGCTTCTTTGTCATTCGGGTTGAACCAAGTAAAGTGGACATTTTTTCTCCTTGTTATGCAACAACTGAACAATTGATGAGACAGTTCTGCTCACGATGTGTGTGCGTACCTATGGCCTCCTCAAAGGCGAACAGAACGGTCTTGCCTTGATCTAAAAGGTCTCGGGCTCGGTTTCCCATCCATTTGAACCCTGTCAACGTTTCCTGTTGAGAAAGTTCAATCAAATTTCGGAAGTTGCATTCAAAGTCAGGCCCCCCCAAAAAAAAAGATGAAAAAAAAAAAAATAATAATTCACTCGCTACCTCAAAGTGGAAGCCTTCCTTGAGGGCGACGGCTCGCAGGATCTTGGACGAGACGGTGCTGGCCAACATGTAGACGTTCTTGACGGCGCCGACGTCGGGGCTTCGCTCTTTCCAGCAGTGGAACATCCACCAGCCCAGTAACGCTCCCAGCTCGTTCCCGCTGAAAACTCGCCACTGCCCGCTGGCCCGCGCAAAAAAAAAAGACAGAACAAATTGGAGAGGTATAAAAAAAAAAAAAAAAAAAAAAAAGTTCTGCTGTTTCAACAGTAAAAATCACGTCCGATTTACATTTTTGGAAATTGCAAAGAATTTCACGTCTGAAAAGGAAAATCCACGCACGTCGTGTGCCCGTTCAAAATGGCCGCCCTCATTTAAGCTGGAACGACATGAGGCGCATCCGTGAACTTTGACTTTGAAGTTTAAATCCATCCATCCATTTTCCATTTTGCATTTTGCATCTTCAGCGCCGTCCCAGCGCGAGTGGTCCCCAGCCAATCACAAAGGCCGGAAAATGACGTCAAAACCTTTACCTTTTGTTTTGTTTTGAGATACGGTCAAAAAGATGGGAGCGGCCTCATCAATTTCAAATTTGGTAAGCAGCCTCGCATTTCAAGCATCAGCACAAACATCATCACGTGCTGCATTTGTTTGGTTTTCATATTTTTTTCCACTCGTGTGGGCTAAACAACGAGGAGTACGAGTTGCTTCTTTGACTTGATCCACTTTTCAAATTCATTTTCAAAGTACCCGATTATCAGTAACGGGTTAGTGATTCCTAACCTCAGTGTTAAAATATTCTATAAACACTAAATGAAAACTAAGAGGGAACATTTTCCATATTTCAATCATATCTTATGAGAAAAAGGTTAAAAAAAAATGTTCTGAAAAAGCCAACAATCCAGGCCCACCTGCGCTGCCTCTCGGCGACGGCCAGCCGATCGGCGTCGGGATCGTTGGCCAGCACGACGGTGGCCCCCTCCGTTGCGGCCAAAGCAAAGGCGAGGTTCTGCAAGCAAAACGCGTCCCGCGGATAAACGCGGCGCACCCACACGACACGACCGTGCGCCCGCTCGCGTGTTGCGTTGAGTTGAGTTGAGTGCATACCAGAACTCCCTCCCCCTCCTCGGGATTGGGGTACTTGACCGTGGGGAACTCGGGGTCCGGGTCTTTCTGCTGGGCCACAGCGTACGGCGGGCGGAGGTCGAAGGCCCGGAAAGCCGACTGCACGAAGGCGTGGCCGACGCCGTGCACCGACGTGTGTACGATTTTCACCTCAGAGCTTTTGTTTAATTCCCTGGACGGGAAGGGGGGAGGGGGAAGAGACAAAAAAAAACGACTTTGAATGCGAGCACCTTTCAACAATGTAGCGTGACAAAAGTTTCAAATCTTGTCTGAAGGAAACACATGCTGAAATGTCAAGACAATAAGAGGAAAACAAAAAGAAAAAAAGCCTGGAATCATAAACGATGGAAATGAAAGTTCCTCATCCCAAAAAATGTCAATTTGTGGCTTGTTTGCCGTGACACGTGTGGCTACCTGTGAAGGCAGTGACTCTGGATGGCTTGCAAGTAGCGTGCGCTGACGTCCTCCAGAGGGTCCTGCAGCAGGGGGTTCTTCAGGGCCGCCTCCGTGTTCCAGGCCTCTGGCCAAGGCTCCAGATTCTCCTCTATGGCCTTGGAGATGCCTTTGTCGTGGGGGGACACGATCTGGGCACCGTTGTCCCAGTAGACCTACATCGCAGGAGACGGGTGTCAACGGAGACAAAAAAAAAAATAACATCTGTGTACAGAGGAGAAAAAAAAAAAAAAAAAAAAAAAAGATGATAAAAGGCAGCGTTACCTTGTAGCCGTTGTCTTGTTTGGGGTTGTGCGAGGCGGTCACCATGACACCAGCACACAGACCCAAGTGTGAAACTGCGAAAGGCTGCAAACGGACAAAAAAACATCACGGCTGTGATCTTCAACTGGATTCCACAGCCAAAACATAAAATATCACGGGAAGAAATGCGGGGCAGCAGGAGCCAAATCCATCCGAAACGACGGAACGCGTAGTCGAGCCAAGGGCGGGAAATTTGCGGGGACGTTTTCGTCCCGCCGTGGTCGGAAGTGAGAAGGATGCGGCACGTTACCACGAAGGGGGTGGGGGTGACGTCGGAGAAGAGGCGCACCGGAACCCCTCGGCCCACGAACGCGGCGGCGGCCAGTCGGGCGAAGCGCTTGCTGCTGCCCCCGCTGGGCGGGTGGGCTCGGGCGTCGTGGCCGATCGCCACGCCGCGCTCCTTCAGGTTCACAAAACTTTCCTCCAAGTAGCGACACAAACCCTATCGAGTAAGAACATGACGTCAAATGAAGGTTAAATGTTCAAAAACGCCAGGGCAGCAACTAACTTATTTCAATAATTGCTGAATCACATGAAAAACATTTTTTTTCATTTTTATTCCGTTATTTAAAAAAAAAAAAAAAAATCACAATTTCAAATGCGCAACATCCATCCCTCGGGAAATCGGCAAAAAAAAATGTTGTTTTCTCAAAGGAAATGTCTTAATTTTTTTAATGCGAAGCGGGAATTATGACAATATGGTGAATTTTAACTTCAAAAATGTCTACTAACCATGAATCAGTTGGTTATTGAAATAGGCGGTGCTCCTTTAATTTTTTTTTTTAAATGTACGTGTGCCCAGTTGTGCTCCTAGTGAGGCGAAAGAGGGGACGTGGACCCCGGGCCCGGGTAACGAGGACCCAGAACAAACTCAAATGGCCATTTTAGAACAAAATGAACGCGATCGCCTCTGGCAGAGCGTTTTCGTCTTCAAAAACAAAATCTGCATTTTGCTGCGTCGCACAGCCTCATGGATGCGTTCATCCGCAGTCGCTCGTTGCTTTGCAAAACTGGACCTCGTCCGCAAACATCTGCCAAACTCAAATTCGTTCTTGAGAGCGATAAAATGAAAAATGTGGGGGAGGAGCGAGCAAGACGAGCGCTCGTCGGATGTTTCATCTGTGACTCGACCTGCGTAGTCTGGATGACGGTGAGCTCGTTCACGCAAGCGACGCCGGGGCCCATGGCCGCCCTCAGGCCCGCCGTCCCGAACTCCATCCTGGAGGAGAAGCATTTCTTCAGCGCCTCGACGGCGCCCTCTTTCAGCAGCTTCTCCACCGCGCACGCCGTCTTTGGGTTCTAAGGGTTGGAAAAGGCACAAAACGCTAAATATCATCGGAGTGGATGTGAAAATGTGGCCGATAAAAGAAAAATAAATGAAGAAAATGGAGCAGCTGTCACATTTTGGGGATTTCAGGGACGGCTAAGTGAAACTTTTTCGATGGTATGAACACGATGCCAACGAAAAATATTGTCTTGGAGCGTGTGGCTGATCAAAGGTCCACTGGGAGCGAGTCAGTCACACAGAGTCGAGCCCTCGACACATTTCATCTGTGCTTCTCGATGCTCTTGTACTGTTACCGACTTGCCCCAAATCATTTTTCTGTGTTACATTCCTCGGTATTATGTTTAATAGCCTTCCTCAAAGAAAGCCCTTTATTAAAGATGGGAAACGAGCGACGCCGTGCACCCCCCCCCCTCCCCCAAAGACATATTGCCCACGCACGAATGCGGTTGGACGTTTGGTGGTGGTTGGAAGGACGGAGGCGCAGAATGGCAGCCACGCTACTGCTGGACTGCCCCCTGTTGGCCGGCTGCGGCTATGCAAGTAGCTTACCACCACTGAGATGTAACTGTTTTATTAATTAATAATGTACAAGTGTAAAGCATTACACGGTGCAATAAGTTTAATGTAATACAATAATAATTGAGCTGTACCACTTGTGTAAAGAAAATTTCTCAAACTGCTTTTTTTTTTTATTGGCGAGGGGCTGTACCTAATGAAGTGTCCGGTCTGTCCCTTTCTGCGGGGTCAGAGTCCAACGAAATGGAGTTATTAGATAAGTAACCAGTTCTAAATTGGTTATTAAGATGGACAGAAATTCCTTCGTTATCATGCTTCTTCTTCTTATTATTATTTGTCAAGTGAAATAATTAAAGGAAGCTTCTGGAGAGTTACGTGTAGGACCGTCACATAGGTATGAATCAGAACCAGCAATAAACGTCCACGCATTATTCCAAGTCCGCTTCCTTCCTTCCTCCGCGGGACATTTAGTGACAATAAAATGCGCATATCAATATTAATGTCCCAAAAAGGAACCTCACGTGACCTTCGCGAACTTCTGCATTTGCAAGCTAGCAGGCTAACAAGCTAGCAGGTCGGCATACCCACCTTGTCATACTGCAGCCATTGCGTGACGGCGCGGTCCAGTTCGGCGTCCCCGGTTGTGGTAAAGCCGCCTTCCATTGTTGATTGTGGGCCGATGATGCAGCCGGTGTCGCTATTCGAGCGGAAGTTCGGGATGAAGCGAGCCGCTCATCCCGAGTGGGTTTTATACCCGCACCCGGAAAACTGCCAGAGGCTGTTGCGTTCAAGTTCTTTGGGGAAATCCCAATTTTGCGGCGGTGGAAATTTAAGAAACAAAACAAAAAAAAAAAAAAAGGCCTGGTGAAGGCGGACACTTTGACCACATTTGGAGTTGGTCGCATTGGATGCACTACTGAATTATCATCTTATATCGTTGTTCCTTGTAGTTTTGCCTAAGCGGAGTCAGAATGGAAGACGAATAATGCACCACACAAACAAAATTACAGCAGCAGCAATACGATACATGTCATTCATTGCATATTTCTTTCGACCCATTATGATAATCTACTGACGTTAGAAAATCGGAATAATCCTGGAAAAATTATTTCTGTTCACTTGAGGCGCAAATGAAAGTCACGAGAACCACGTGTGGTGCCTTCACGTTTCAATGAAAATGTGGTAAAAATCGACGGGCACACAAAAGTTCTCGGGAATTTGATGGAGGGAAAAATGATCAGGCGAACTTTCAGATTTGATGTCCTTGGTCTACTGGTAATTTCGAGGTTTATGTGGAGAGTCTGAAAGTTTGATCTTGTCAGCAACTAAACGTTGAAATTTCGGCATAAACGCTTCCGTCATTTTACAGTGGGGGGGGGGGGGGGGGGGAATAATCTTGAAAATTCAGTAAGACTTTCTTAGTGTCACCTAAACCTTTGCAGATTACCATAACTAGATTACATTTTTTGGGGGGACAGGATTCACACATTACTTTAGCAGTTCAGTGGAAATGAACAATGAAATATGAGTGCAATATATTCTGCTTTCATCTTTAAGAAACGAGCACTTTCGCAATCCCGCTTTGTGGTTTGAAAGCTGGATTCAACCGTTGGTTGTTTTCTTGGGACAGCTCCATCCTGGACAATAAAGACTACCATATGAATTGTGTGGTCAATACCAGATGTAAAAAAATATCTTTTTTTTTTTTTTTGTGGTTTGAAGAAGTTTTGCCATCGTGCCTCTTGGCTCTGCGTTGTTGCAAGCATGAAGAACAAACAACATTTGATGAGGATAAACTACGTTTCAAATTCACAATTCTACAGTCATAAAAAGTGTTCCTAATTCACAATGCGTTTCAATCGGTGGCATGAAAAGACGTCACATTGTAACGTCTCAGGAAGGGAACTAAGGAACGAACTTTGCCAATAGACAACAATGAATTAAATTTGACTGAAAACTCATGTGGAAGGGAAAACAAAGATGAGCTTTAATTCATAGCGACTAGCTCGCACGGTGCCATCGCTTGCGTTTCCTTTGCTTGATGTTAAACAGATTCTCGTCCGTCGGATGGATCGGAGCGGCCATTTTCAGATGCGGCTGATTTCTTTTCTGTTCACGTTTGTCTTTCTTTGACTTCCCGGCTGGTGGTGTCCTCCGAAGAGTTTCCTTGAGGCCCGCCGATGAAACTTCTTTGTCCTTCTTCCGTTTCCTCTTTTTGCTGTTGTCGTTCTGTTGCGTTTTCTCCCCGGCGCCCCGCCCCCTCGGAAAATCGGCGTCCTCGTCACAGTCGAGTTTGGGCGGGACGACGCGCTCTCTGGGCACCGCCCGCTTGGGCTTCCACCGTTTGCCGGCGCTCTCCTGTTGCTTGCCCTTGAACGACTTACTTTTTGGAAATACTGCAGCCCTCGAGTCGTCTCCGTGGTGAAAAAAAACATGGCTGGGAGTGGCTGCGCGGCAGCCCCAAGTCCTGTGAGCTTTACGGTGGAAGGGGTGGCCGTTGTTGGGAGAGACGACTTTTTGCTTCTTCTTCGGCGGTCCCGGGCTACACGGGGTCCGAGAACCGTTGGGCATCAGGCCGTTTTCCTTCAGTTCTGGGAGAAAGAAGACGACGACGACGACGATTAATTTAACACCGCAACTTTGCAACCGCGATTGGGTCGGACACACAAAACCGGGACCAGATTATTTTCATGGAGCAATACAACCTCCATTCTGAGAATCACATGAGCGCACGGTGACCTCAAACGCCTGAAAGTTTTCTTTTGTGAGGTGACTGACCTTTGACCTTGAACTTCAGCCTGTGCTGTCTACGGTTGATGTCCTCAGTGGTGTCGTAATGGTTGATGAAGGGCGTGGTGGCGTACGTCCCCCTGAACATCCGCTGCCGGGTGCAGCCCTGAGGCCCACACAAAAAGGGGCATCGGTCGCCATGCCGACGTCGCCAAAACAACTAAATATCCTCAATCCGGTATCACGACAAATTGTACAGTCACTCCATCACCTCAAAACGTTCAGGTTGGTTTCAGGGAAATAGGAATTTGCCCTAATCGTATTTTCTGGACTGATTACAAGCCTCACCCAGCAAATTTTTAAAGGAAAAAACCATTTTGGACATCCATGAGATATTTACAAAGAAAGACGGTACGCAGCAAGATTTTTCAAAGTTGTAATAATATACCTTAGCTTTTCTTTTCAAATGGTGCCTGTGACGCGGCAGTAACACGGCAGCAATACGGTTGTAACACAGCGCTAACAGGGCTGGGTAAAATAACATACCGGTAAAAGTTTCCAGTGTCTCACCACGGATTCATTTATGCCAAGTTTACGTGCAGCAGCTGTTTCCTTCTTTATCTACCAGCTCGATTGCTTTTAACTTGAAAGCTGCATCACGAGCATTTCTTGCATTTGGCGTGATGAAGGTCTCTTCATGTTAATTTTATTCGTCTACAAAGCGTAAAGTTACATTCAACTTGCGTCTTCCTCGACACATATATTCCACCTCTCTCACTCTAACCTTTTCTGCTGGAGCGCCCCTGGCGGCCGTTAGAAAAAAAAAAAAAAAAAAAAAAAAATCCATAAATTAGCCGCGTCATTGCTTAAGCCGCAGGGTTGAAAGTGTGTGAGAAAAGTCGTGGCTTATAGTCTGGAAATTGCGGTATTTGTTGCAGTTCACAACTGCACAATAGTAAAAAAAAAAATCTTGTGAAACAAGAAAATGTTTTTAGACTACCACACTTGTATCCCTTAGCATATTCCAATACACAAGAAGATTCAAAATATTAACAAATGCTTTATTTTTTTTCCCTCACATTACTTACTTACTTACTCACTTACCGCTGTGGTTGTTGAAGTTCCCGAGAAAGAAAGTTGAGTTAAATGTTGTAAAATTCCGATTTTAAAATATTACATTCAATGCATCCTAGTAGGAGAGAATTAGGTCAGTTGTTATGAGCTTTCTCACCGCACATCTTTTTAATATGCATCGGGTATGACGTACAGTTTGGCCCAGTGATGAAATGAACTTTACAATGAGGCATTTTGACGAGTGTTTGATTTGGCAGAAGCAACGTACATTCAGTCACGTGCGAGATTTGCAGACGCCGGATCGTTAAACGCGACCGAAATCGACAAAAACATTCGATACGCGGTCCGATATTACTCACGTGGCCGAAGTGTCCTTTTCTGGAACAGTTGTAGCAGTAGGCGGGGCTTCGGCCGTTGTCCTCCCCCTTCTGCTTGAAAGGAGGGCCCGTCTCGGTCTAAGCATAGAGGGACATAAATGGGGGGTGGGGGAGGAGGGGACTGACCATAAGAGACTCTGGTTGGGATCATCCGTAGGCCTGCCCGATACGACGTTCTTTCATCTTTCACCCCCCCCCCCCCCCATCATCATCATTCCCATGCTATTGATACGGTGAATACAGGCGCCGATACAAAACTGCTGATTAGCGCGGCCTGCAATGACCCCCGTGTGATAAGTGTGTGTGCGTGTCACGGGGTCCCGCCGTCCCTGATGGGCCGGGGTTCTGAAAGCCTTGCACGCTCCAATAAGCGCAGCAAATATACACCGATAAAGAAAGAGCAAGAGCAGAGACGCAGCGCAGCGCATCTCCAGCCGACGACCTCTAAAGATGCCCCCCACCCTCCTCCCCGGATTTACTCCGATTCCGAGATGCCAACTCATTTGTGGCCCGTGTCATTTCTCGAACGCAGCCTTGCTAATGTCGGTAGGTAGCCGCCTCAGAGTTTCCCCTCACCCCGCATCCCCCCGCCCCCCCCCTCCCCTCCCTCCTTCTCTCTTTTAACGCATGAGTAGTTTTGCAGTAGAAAGGATGAATGCTATTAGAGCGTCGCGTCATTATCGGGTCAGACCGGCAGGGCCCATCTCCATCACAAAGGCCAAGAGATCACAGACCTCCTGCGCGCACACACACGCGGGCCAGCTAAAGAGATGACAGTTGTCGTCATCTGAGCCCGCTGACCTCCACCCTGGCCCCCATTCGCCATTCATGTAAATTGGCTGCGAGACTCCTTGCGTCGCAGCCCCCACACCCCCCCCCCGACCTTGGGCTCGTCTTATCTCGACCCGTTGTGCTCCGTGTGTGTGTGTGTGTGTGAGGGGGGGGGGGTCCCAACAGCTGACGGCGGACTGATCCTTCCTCATCCTTGACTCTTGACGCAAGGTTGTTTTCATGAAGAAAGACAAAACAGTCCAACAGTGTCATAATAACGGAAAAGACGACGAAAGGGGCGGGGAGGACTTTCCAAAATGTGCTGACAGAGGAAAAAAATACAAAATAAATAATGCCATGTCAATCAGGAATTTGCAGAGTACTTGCGATTACAACAAAACGATAACTAAAATGTATCCAGTGCTTAATTTGATCTTGATCATTTCTGGGACGTTGATTCCGTTGCTGGGTACAACTCAACTTTTATCAATGGGATAATTCACATCATTTTTGATATCCGAACTAAAAAGAGGTTAATCGCAGCTACGAGTAAAATGTACACAATGGACACAGTTTGGTTGCGTTAAACGCATGTCTACTAACTTCATTTGCCATCTGGTGTAAATATATCGTTTACATTTCTTCAATGGTTTGCTGAAAAATTGATTCTGGAAGTGTGACGCTTCCTCCTCAAGGCGGCTTATTCAACAACTGCACAAAAATGTGAAACTTCTCCTTGCTGAGATCCGGCCCGACGTCCCCCCGGCCTTGCAAACTGAAGTCTTGTGGAACTGCGTGTAGCATGAGATCGGCTTGAACCCGAATATATTTGGCTAAGGAGCTGTATAAAGGCCCGACTGAACTTTGGAGTTTGTTGTTTTGAAGCACCACTCAAATGGTTCCTAGAACCGGTCTAGCATCATCAGATTAAAATCACCAAATGTGGTCATCGTGAGAAATAGTTTTGCAGTTTGCGTCGGCACACGGTCCGCATTATTGAGAATTGAACAAATGACGCCACCTCCCTCCCGTTTGGGAACATTTGACTTCATGCTCCATAAATGACAGGTGGCCCAAACCGCCAGATGGGTTTTAGTTCACATCCCTCCGCGCGAAAGTCCAAATTGAGCCCGAGTGCAACGGCAGCAAGAACGAGGAGATCCGCTTCCTGCTGAGGTGACGCCAGAACTATGCGCAGCGGCAGTACTTGAGCCGCTGGCTGAAAAGGTGAAAAAAACCAACACGTGGTTGAGGCCGGGCGGGGACACAGGGCAGAACCAGAGGGTCCGAAAGGCTTCGCTGTGTCGACACGGACGAGCGGCCAACCGTGGCCGCTCGTGCGTGCGTGCGCGCGCATGTGCATGCACGCGCGCAACCATCCACACCCGCACACAACTGTGCGTTCCCACAGTGGTCTGCCCACTACGACACTCCCATTTTTTTTTTTTTTTTAAGCCTCGCTCTCCTCAGGTCCTTGCTTGGATGCTGGTGGCAAAGCCGTGATAATCCTTCAGCCAACACAAAGCTTTGACTGTTACGCACGACAATCAGAAGGAAACACACACAATCTGAGAAGCTCGCAGGCTTGTGTGTGCACAAGGTGGGGGGGCGCTTTGCATGTGTAACCGCAAAGCATTCGGGAGAGGTTTGCATACGTTACTGCGCCGACGAGGGAGCAAACTCCGTTCTGCGTTATCGTTGACGACAGCTTCACAACACAAGATCGCGGCCGGGGCCGAACCAAAACATACGCGCCGTTGGAGCGAGCCGCCCAGTGAGGAAAAAAAAAGAGGAAAGTCCTGCCTGGCGCACGTGATACTTGAAGGGCTCGTTCGAGACAAACTTAAGACGTCCTGCGAAAGAGAAAGAGCAGGCGAAAATAGGCGACATTTGAAGCGGAGTAAATTCTCTCACCAAAGAAAAAGAAAAATATGAGCCGGAGTCCAAAAGACGCCTCCGCCCACACTGCTACGATACAGTCCGCTGACATCTGGGGAGAAAAAGTCAAAGTCGGCAAGCGCCGGAGCAGGTTTGGCGACGGCGGGAATGTCGTCAGCTGCTCAAATACCACATCAAGTGTTTGAATGACTCATCTTTGCAAGACAACAGCCGACGGGACCGCGGGCGCGTATCGCCCACAGAATCTCTTTTGAAAAAAAAAAAAAACCCAGAGCCGAGACAATGAAGCCACAAACGCGCTGCGGTGATGATACGCCAAGGACTCGGCTCCGCACACATGCAGACGTATTGATCGCGAGGTTAAAGCCTCTTTCTGCATCTCTGCCAATCACCTGCACCTTCACGCGGCCACAAAATCGAAAGCATCCAGCTAAGCGCAAAAGCACAAAGCCCCGCAAAGCCTGCAAGACCTCTGATAACGCCGAACCTTTCTCGACGCGAGTGCGCGTGCACACGCGCGTTGCCGCGTACGTCCAAGCGGGGCATGCAAAAAGAAAAAAGAAACAACCGACACAGTCCGGACGCAAGCATCTCCGGCCGGAACGTGAATTCCATCTGCGTGATTTCTCAAAGCGCTGCGCTCATTCGTGGACGGTGAATGTCTTGTTTGGCTTATTTCAACCTCAAACCTAATATTCTCTGAAATTAGGCACAATATCCCTTGGAATGATTTGTAAATTGTCAATTTGAAAACGCAACATAGTGAGTTCTTCCCGTGCTTTCGGGCGCAGTCCTGAGCCTGACCGCTTGGGGGCGCTCTAACACAGTCCGACATGAGAGCACTGACTTGGACTTCCGTTGTCGAAAAAAAAGTTCAAAACAAGCAGTTCAACTGTCAATTGTATTCAGCTAACTTCCTGTTCAGCTATTTAAAGAACTCCCCAAAGGAATACAAAGCCAAACCTTACAAGACATGCTCACAGTTGGCTGTTTTTTTACACCTAGAACACCCAAAAAAAAAAAAAAAAAAAAAAAAAAAAAAAAAATGTAAATAAATAAAACCGTCAGTCTGCAAGTAAATCATGACAACGATTCAGTGACATGTCTTGCACATACATCATGTATTGGCGTACACAATTCATAGACTGTAATAAACACCTGAAATGTAATTAGCCAGTGATTCCCCCCCCCCCCTAAAAAATATTGACTGTTTAGAGTACAGTCCAAACGCACACATGTACACGGACACGAAAACATGGTAACTTCATTTCTAAAATTGAAGTCATGTGCTTGAACGCCTTCGGAACAACGGACTGAATGAATACGAACGAGCGCACGCACACATGCCCCGCTCATCATCATCATCATCATAATAACGCCGAACCTGCGTGGCTCTCTCTCCTTTTTTTTTTTTCTTTTTCCCCTGCTTGGAGTACTCACTCGTCCCTTATTAGCCTTTTTGTCCCAGTCATAAATGTACGCCGAACGGGAAATGAAGGAGGACGGACTCGTTCTGAAAAAGACAAGATAACGGACTCGGCACGAGGATGGCCGGCAGGGCCGAAACATTTTCGGCGCTCGTAATCCGGAACAGCCACGAGGGGGCGCACGAACGCCTCTTCGTATGAAGAGAAAGGAAGAAAGCGGCTTCTGCGTGATTTTGCCATTTATTCAAGATGCCCTCTGCCTGTGCAGGAGGCAAGTAAGTCTTTCTACCTTGCACCTGATCTTTCTCCATCCAACTTCAACGTCTTCAAACTTTCATCCTCAGCTCTGTTATTTCTTGTTTTCCCATCAAATATGATTAGTATATATTCTTACTACTGGATCCCAAGGTCCTCACATGCTTTATTTAAACGCAGGCACATAACGTTGTCATCATTTGGCTCCCAGTGAGATGAAGTCGGGCCCTTCGAACGGTTCATTCATTCATTCTTGAAGGTGCACATAAGCACTGATGAAAAACGTTATGACTTCAAAGCGCTCACTATATATAAACCCTGACCTCATTTTGAAGAACACTTACACCGACTATGTTCCTGTATTTTAACCCGTTCATGGGCAGCCTCCCATTTTTTGGACATCATGATTTTCATGCATTATATCCTTCAGTATATCAAAATATTCAAGCGTTTTAATCTGATTCTGATTCTGGTTTTTGGGACAATCTACTAAGAAAATTCAAGTACCCTCTCGCGGGCAGCGTCCCATTTTTGGGACGAGATTGTAAATGAGTAAAGTTATCATATAACTGAAGCCTAAACGAAAAAGGAGTGTTATTTCCTTGATTGTGGCCTGTTAGGAGATTTTTATCTCCATAAGGCAAAAAATTGCCACCCTGCCCATGAATGGTTTGATGCTGGTCATTATTAAAATGGTACTTTGGAGAGCTAAGTATTAATTTGTTTAGGTTGTACTTGGTGTAAAAAGTATGCAAACTACTTAAGGTGAAGGATAGCAGCAACCCTCACTCACGATGAGGCAGCCCAGTTTGCAACTACTGCAAACTACAGCCACAACCATAAATTGAATTGTCATCAACCAGAAAAGAAAATGACAATCTTCAATTCGTAACCACAGCCTTGCTTTAGTTAAATGAGCATTGAGAATAAAATGCCCATCGTCCTCATTTTTCTAATAGAAGATGAGTCGAGTGATTGCAGCACGGCCAATCTATAAATAATCAGAGATTACAGACATTTAAAGCCCTTCAAAACAAGAACTGAATCAAGGAATTAAGACTAGAAGGAAAAGGACTTTGAAGAATTTGCAAGCACTTCGAGACAATGGCCGAAAAGGTTCAGTTTGGATTCTTCGGACTCGAATTGCCGCCCAAAATATTTGAGCGCGCCAAGACGTTGTTCTGGAGGAACCCCAGGGCATTGTGGGCAACGCTGCGGTTTGGAGGAGTTTGTCAGTGGAGGGCCAGGTGCACGCACACACACAGGGAGGTGTGACAGAATGCCTTTTCACACCTGGCTGAGCCCAGCGGAAGGTGACAGAGTCGCATCTCCCAACGCGGGCGCACCTCCTCACATTGGGGAGTTCAGGGTCATAAGCGGCATCATGAATAAAATGAGGCTGTCGCAAACGGGAGGGGGGTGGGGGGGGGTTGTGGTGGTGGTGGTGGTGGGGGTGGGCGGGGGGCGAGGGGAGAGGCCGGCCGGCCCAGCGTACGCGCGCAGAGTCCGAGCCCGCAGCGCTTTGTGAGTTTGTTTATGCAGAGCCGTCTGAAGCCCGACGCCGGTTTGGACGCGGAACGACCTTCTGTTCCCTCCGCTTAAACGTCTTAAATACCTCAATTAGAGCCGGGTCACAATCCGCCACCCGTTAAAAGATGCCGCCGACGGCGCATCTCGTGAGGGGGGAAACGCATTCCTTCCCGTTTTGACGTGAACGTTGGACTCAAATCGTCGGAAGCCTCCCCGGGAACTCGGCTGTCCCGCCGCCTGCCACGAACCGTCAGACAGACCCCGTTAATTAATCTCCACAGAGGAGAGTGACACACCTCCCCGAGCACATGGCACGCGGCGAGATGTATGCAAATAAGTACGCACTCGCTCGCTCGCTCGTCTTGCCTCTTTCGCACTGGTTTTTCCCGCGTGGCGCCGCCAGCGCATTTCATGCTTTATCACGTCTTTTAATTGACAAACAAGCTGCTCTTTTCTCTTAGGCTGAGGTCTATATCACCCCCCCCCCCCCTTCCTACGTACACACACACACACACACACAACCGGGCAAAGAAGTTGTCTTTTTCCCCGTTTTCACAGTACACACCCACGCATAAGCAAATACGGCTCCCTGTTGACGTTGCCACTTTAACCGTCACGCATTTATTTATACCGCAAGAGCCCCAGATGTGCAAAGGCACAATCTTGCATCTAGTTAGTACTCGACGCTCTGTAGTTCCTGATAAATGTCCCCAATTCCTCTTACGGGTCTTTCCTCCCCTAGAATAAAGGCGTAGATGCTCTGTGGATGCCATACCTCAAATAACGTAGTACTGTGTACTATATAGCGTCTCCAGACGGGTTTTTGTCCTGCTCGTCCCTCACAAAAGCCGAAACCCTTCAATGAAAATGTGGTTCTATGTCGCCAAGATGAGCAGATTCTCAAAACTGTTCAGCAGGCAGAAATGAACTAAGCTCAGTTCACGTTGGCAGAAAATATCAAACCATTCGTGAACTTTTGTTGGTCGACAACGGATTCTAACTCGCGCTACATCTGAGTCGGCACACTCCTGCCACCGTTTAAGTGCCGCCGCCGTTGACACGAAAACACATTTTTATTGTGGTTTCAAACAAAAGTCTGAATGTTTTGTGCCACAACTTGCCGATAACTACAACAGTTCACGATTCCCCCCCTTGACTGAGTCCCAAATACTAACTGAAAGCACCAAAGTGCTTCGCAGTAAGTTTGGTGTTGTTTGGATGACGAGCGGTGCCGTGTTTACAACAAACATCCCCTCCGAAATGATTGCTTTATTTGGACCGTAACACGTTTACCCACGTTTGGGAGATTTCAAGTGTGTTTTGCAACATTTTGAAAGGAAAAGTAATGCGTTTGTTGCAAGACACTCACCGAGATGTGATACTGTCTCCAGATCTCTGGACAAGCCTGCGGAGGGCAAAGGGTAAACGTTAGATTTTTGATTGAATTCACAGAGAAAAACATTCAGAAAGCAGATGAATAAACGTTAACAAGTCTTGTGACATTAATGAGGAGACAAAAAAAAAAAAAAAAAAAAAGTCTCATTTGAGGGAGATCAACAAGTGCAACTGCATGAGATGCTCAGCGGTGCTTTTGGGTACGAATGAACGAGGTCAAAAAATGAGCTCGTAACATTGAAATCTGAAACGTCACCGCCCGCAAATCAAAACCTGTCCCGCGTTCCGCAGCCACATCGCCGCCGTCAGCCAATGAAAATCCGGAGAGTCGTCCTCGCCTCGTGGCTCCGTCCCGGTGCGGTTAAAGAATTATCTCCGGCGCTTCGGCACGCTGTTCCCATCGCATTCCGACATCCTCTCTAAAATGCCGGCACTTCCCGCTGGGAAATTGAAAATGCCGCGGCGGCCGCCGGCAAAAAGGTTTATCTACTTACACACCCTGTGAGTCCGAGAGTAGATTTACTTGCCGTAACATTGAGACCACTTGTACCGTATACAAAATGAGATCCAGTACAAAGATATGAATCATTTCACACGTTACCTTTATGATTGTGGTTGTAGTGTGGGTTGGTGAACAACTGCACTGCATCACACTGCGAGCTGCTTTTGCCCACAGAAGGATTCAAAACAACTCGGTGAAGCTTTTCAGTAAGATGCAGTCCAGTTATGGAAACGACGACCAGAAAGATTGAATCCCTCACTCAGCGAGACAATCAAAGTCAAAATCATCAAAACAAAATTTGCTCACGTTGTCAGATAGAGCAGCTGGGCTTTTCACTTAAAAATATACGCAAAGATAAATATGAATTTCAATAGCTGTGTTGTGCTCCATCTCATCAAGCGTTCCTTTAACCCCCACCGACACGTTTTTTCCCCCTCCCTCCAGACCGTCAGGGCGGCCTGTTGTTGTCGAGGGCGACAGGCGAGGCGAGCGGCACACTTGCGCTCCGTCAACCGTCCGTCTTTAATGAGAGACGCAGAAAGGCCCTTGGGACCGAGACCTGACTCTCGCTTCTCCACAAATGTGCGCACGCACAACATAAAGTTCTGCCACCCGGGAAAAGTCATTACAATTTGCACCTAACTTCTTTCTACACCCAAAAATAAATAAAAATGGAAAATGCGTTACAGTAGGTGAGAAAAGGCTATGAAAGCGATGAGGGGGCGGGGTGCCCGTGTGCCGGTCTGCCTCTGGTGTTCACCCGCTTACTCATCCGTTACGCAGGGCACAGTACATGACTGACTGACGGAAACAAAAAAAAAAAAGCGAACCGCACGCGCGGGCTTTTCCAGCTACAGCGGCCGCATCTACGCCCGCCGCGCACGGTCATGGATGTTGCGGCGGGATAATTGTCATTGATGGTTATTAGATTCACCCTTCAGAGCGAACAAACACATTCAGCCCGTACACGCAGCATGCCGGAGACATAACTAAGCCGTAATTACTCAAGTGTATCAATTAATGTGAACAGCGGCGTGTGCTGACCCCCTTAGGCTCATTATTGCTCCAAGAAAAAAATGCAGAGGGGCGACGCTTGCCAACGGAGGCCAAAAGTGAATGTTTGACAGAGCCTTTATGCTGCTCTTCCCCCGCTATCATGTAAACGTGAGGCAATTTCAATACAGCGGAATCTTGACAATCTTTTTTGAAAGCGCTGGTCGCAGTTTGGCAGAAAGAATGACTCAGCTTTCTTCCAAGGGAGGCTGCGAGATCTTTCTTAGCACTCTCAGATGACAGTTACAGTCAAACAACAACCTGGCCGCGCAACTAAAGATAAGACTACGGGCAGCTCAAATCGAATGACTCCGCCCACCAACCTTGAGAGTTGACGGGCACTGTACCCGAGTGTGGGCGGCATCTGCTATTTTTGCATCTCTGTCTTTTTGTGTTTTTGTTTCAACTTCGCAATCATTTATAAGCCGTCCCAAATTCACGTGGCATCCACTAACCGACAAGCCGCACTAAGCGAGCTTGATGTCGGCATGGGCTGCCACTTGCCCATAGTTCGCGTACGCAGTCTGGACGCCCGGTTAGTCATGTAACTGCAGCCTCCTGCTGCTCCCTGTCACAACAGGAAGCGGTACTCACGTCAAAGAAGTGGCCCGTCATGCCGCAGCGATGGCAGCGTTTGTGATAGTAGGCCCTTTCGCTGCAGGAATCGTACAGGTGACCCGGAAGGCCGCAGTTGTTGCAGTGCTTAAAGGGACAGTTGCTGCCTACGTGGCTGGGATCGCCGCAAAGGAAGCAAACGGGCATCTTCTGCAGAGTCACACAAGTGGCAGTCGTGCTCACATGCTAGCAAGGGACACATAAACAAGGAGGAAAAAGGAAAAAAAAAAAAAAGACAACTGACTCTGGGATCAGGGCAGTTCTTGGATAGATGTCCAGTTTTATCGCAGTTCCGGCAGTGGACATTCTTATCGGTGTAATATCTGTTGGCGACACGCGATATGGCCGTTCTGGCTCGCCTCTCTTTGTTGAAGATTTGAGCCTGAAACACAAGACGGGAAATACATCAGACATCCTGAACACTTACATGGTACCACTTAGAGATTCGATTCAATTCTTCCTTCGTACCTCCCTGTCCTTATTCGAAACCAGCCAGCTGCAATCGTTATCTACTTCCAAATCTGGAAAGACAGAAAGATTGTACATGAAATTTAGATTCCAAAAGGTATTCAAGAAGAAACCACAAGACAAGGGAATGCACAAAAACATGTTTAACATGCATGCGGTACATACGTACACCTTAATCAGAGCAGAGAACCGTGTGGTGGAATCTGAGAAAGGAAAAGTGTCGCACGGGTTTTCGGGAAGCGGTGAGACAAGAGGCGAGACTGGGCATGCTCCCGGAAGACCGGACCACTAAAGGCGAGGTGATCAGAAAGACTGGCAGGAGAGATGGGCTGGATTTTTTTGGACACGTCCAGGGGAAAGATGGCGAGTACATTGCTGGTTAGGATGATGATGATGACGATGAAGACGGAGCTGCCAAGGAGGAGAGCGAGAGGAAGCCCAAAGAGAAGGATGAGGGATGTTGTGCGGGGAGAGATGAGGGCAGCTGCTGATGCAGGAGGGAAGAAGGGAAGAAGACCCGCTGTAAAGGTTTCAAACCCAAAGTTAAAAAACAACAAGCTGGCATTTCAACTGGGGTGTCTGACAGCCACGATCCATTTCTCAAGTGTAGCGTCCGAGTTGCCGTACTGCGCTACAACTATTTTGGCCGTACACTCATAAAAGGAAGAATGAAAAGTGATGGGCAAACATGAAGACCTTCAAAAGCCCGAGGCATGCTGAGCTTATTTTCCCATAAGAGCGGGATCCGCCACACGGATGCGCACAGAAAGCCACGCGGGCAGCACGCCGCATCTGTACAAGAGACGCTAACAGCGCCTCCGGGGAGATCAGCGTATCCGCCGAAGAGGCACAAAACGCTAACTGACATCCGGCAATTGTAACAGAAACACACGCAGACACGCATGTTGTCGGCATTAATTACGTGCCGGTGGCAATGACCCGCCACGGGCTCGCATGCTTCCACACGCGCACGCAGACGCGGCCGCGCATCCGACTCGCCGATTAGCTGCTTGACGCTCTTTAGCCTTTGGACAAACATGCAGCCTTGAGCCAAAATCAAATATTGCGCTCTTCTCTCCCTCTTTATGTTCTGACTCGCTGTATCCGAGCCCTTATCGCTATTCTGCTCAGACCTGCTTTTTTTTTTGCCCGCGTCCCGATGTGCGGCGGCGGCGGTGGGAGGGGTTGTGGGTGGATTGGGTGCGGCGTTATCAGCCCTCATCCCTGCCAAACAAATTAAAATGGCTGCCGTTTGGATGGCACCTTCCCTCCCTCACGCAACATCCAAGTCACCGACTCCAAAGCGACGCTTTAACTAAACGCGCACAGCGACGG
This sequence comes from Syngnathoides biaculeatus, assembly GCF_019802595.1. Lineage (NCBI taxonomy): Eukaryota > Metazoa > Chordata > Actinopteri > Syngnathiformes > Syngnathidae > Syngnathoides > Syngnathoides biaculeatus. Next base: position 20,996,657 of record NC_084648.1, on the reverse strand, counting down.
ACGGATGGCCGTTGATATATCCTGCCGGACGTCTTCCGCATATTCTCCAGCATTCCAAATTTTCCAATACGCCAGCGGATCCAAGCAAAATGTGCGCGTTGCTCTCAGCTTGTCATTTCCAACCAGCATGAAATGATTAGGAATCCATCGTTTCAAACTTAATTTCTCTAAAAAAGATTGACTACAAATAATGTTGATTTTGCTCAGCTACCTATGACGGTGACTTTTCATGAATAGCAGACAATGAAATGTTTCTCCACTATAATTCAGAATACAAATAATGAATAAAAGCATTTGTGTCGACTTCAACTACATTTAGTCAAAATAAACAGCTCAACAGAACATTAATTGCCCGGTTTCATGCTGAAGGATGGTTGCTTGGCTGAGATCTTCAAACATCAATTGTTGTTTTGTTAATTATTCAAGCAAGAAGCTCAAAAGATAAGTAGGACAAGTGGAAATCCCTGAAAAAGACTTTTTTAATAATCACAAGGAAGGAAACGTCACGTTCTGATGTTCTATCTTGAGTTTAAAGAGCTGAAACGGGCCCAGAGCGTTTTTCGACAGTCCCCTTTCGGTGGCTTTTTACGCATATTGATTGCGTGTGCGCCGTCCATCCACATGTGTGGCCGCACGCCTCTCGCTGAACTTCGTTTTGGTCACTCCGGCGCTGAGAAATGAAGCGGAAAACTCCGCAGCCCTCGCCGACCGCCAACAGGTTGGGGGGCTTTCGTGTGATGTGTGCGTGCATAGTTGCCATTAAACAACTGCTTTTGAGTCAATGAGCCGTTTGCAAGGAGATAAAGGTTAAAGGTGTGTGCGTGTGTGCGCACGTGTGTCAGCGTTGGCGATTCAACGAAAGTCCTTCCAAAAGCGTCTCCCAGGGGGACTCCACAAATAAAGAGCAGGAAGCTTTCCCTTAATCTAAGGGCCTCCCATCTCAGCAACACACACGGATAAAGGGTGAAGCTCTTTGTCACGGCCGAGGAATCAAACATGCGGCTCGGGAGGGGGCGCGGGGGGCGGGGGGGGGGTATTGGCGAAGGGAAAAGGTGTGTGGGGGTGGTGGTCTTTAAGCTAAGGGAAAAATATGCTAATCAAACGGGAGGCCCTGTGCAAACCCAGAATGACTGGAGCTGCTCGCTGCCTGCTAGCCCGACGCGCGAAGGAGCCGAAGAGGCAGATGGCGGCGGGCGGCTTCACTTGTCGGCTAAGCAGGCTCGAGAGACGTCGCCGCCGTTGCCGCCGTGTTGGCCGCATCCGACGAAGCCTTCAGCCAAGCCGCAAGTCGGAAAGCGCGGCGCGGGCTGAAAAGATAACTCCCCCTTCCGACAAAAGACAGCCATGGTGTGCTAAGAGGGAGTTTTCTTTTCCAACGCCAACTGAAGCTTGAGCTGATGAGTTCACAAATGGAATTCTTCTATATTTTAAAAATAATTCTATTTCCGTGTGTATACCAGGCTTCTGGGTAAACGTGGTCTACAAAGTCTCGTGTGAAGAAGATCTGAAGTCACTCCAAAGCGGTTTGACTTATAAGGGAGAGCGCTGCCGTGATCCCGTCATCGTGCTGTCAAGGGCCGTTCAAAACAATGGCGTGGGGGGGGGGGGGGGTAGATCGAGAAAGAGAAGGCGACAGATGCTACCTGTCTCTCTCTTAGGTACTCTGATTACTCTGAGATGGAGAGGCGAGGGGAGGAGGTTGTGTGTGTGCGTGCGTTCACGCTGCCACTGACAACAGAACGGAAGTGTATGTGTGGCTAATGAACCATGAACTCCCGGCTCTCCTGGGGTGACGCGGTCGGTCGGGACCGTCCTCGCGGGAAGCTGCCCCCGCACAGCGGTTTCAAACAGATAACCCGAGGAGAAGATGAATAATGTCGAGACCGCTAGCCACCCTTCAAAATTGAAGGCGCCACGCCGACGGAAGCCTCGAGGTGGTTGCGCCCTTTTTCCACTGTGGCCCCTTCCCTGTCCAGACACTTAAACAGGAACCCCGAACCAGGCAGCCCATTGTACCAAACTGTTGACCGGGCTCATTAACACCCCGAGCAGAGCGCGCACGCACACACATACTACACCAGAATGAAAGAGGGGCCCCTCAAACGGAGGTTATGTTTGATAGCGAAGCGACAGGGTCGGATTAGCGACGCTATACATGACAATGGCGAGGGGGTGGGAGGAGTGCGGAGCTTGTGAAAAGTCTTTCCTTTGTGACATCGGCCTTGGCCCGCCACGCCGCCCGCTGCGAGGTTAAACAAGACGAGAGGTCGGCCAACGTTCTTGGTGTCGATCGCCGAGGACGTAAAAGTGCAATCGTAAAAAAGACACGAGAACGAGGGAGGAAAAATACTTCCAAAACACCCAAACAACATGACGCGCGTGCACAGCTAACAGATGAAGAGCGAGAAAGCAGGTTGTAGCTTTAAGCGTCAGATTTACATTGTGTCTATTTCACGCTGATTTCGGGGACATTGCATGTTGGGATGCAGCGCACGCCATTAGGGGCTCTCGCTTTTGCACAAAAAAAATCCACTTGCATCTCTTAAAAAAGGCAACATTTTATTACAGTGGGGGCTCGAAGCTCTAATAAAATCTGTTTTCCAGGTTTCTAACTTTTGTCAAGGTTTTTCTGCTTCAAAAGGCAAATACGTAGTGTTTGAATTTTAGGTAGCAAATAATTGCGCGGGGAAAAAAAGGCCGCAGGTTTCAACGATTCTTTTGTTCAGAATCAGCTTTATTTGCCAAGTGTGTTGCCACACACAAGGAATTTGTCGGGTACCACATTCAGAACAAAGAACAAACAAACTAATAAGAACAAAGTTAATAGGAAATATGAACAGATGTGCAAGATGCAGCATCTTCTTCATTTTAGAACAGTTAAGAGTGCGTCAACGCCCCACATTCTGTGAAGCCTCTAAAGAGTTCCCTTACCCGCTCGCGGTCGCTGTTGTAGACAATTGTGCAAAGGGCGCAGGGATTTTCAATATTTGAGCTGAAGTATTGCAATGTGACCGACAGATGCGTTTTTGTTCCTAGCCAGGTGATCATTCTGACAAATAAGACCGAACGTCACTGCTCTATTTCAGCTTTTGCATGTAAAGATGATCGTTTACTAGTATGTACACTATTCGAAGGTTTAAACAACATACCAACGAAAGGCTTGTCTATGGGCGAAATTCGAGCAATGACACAATCTGGACCAAACTCCATCAGGCCCATTGATCACAGACATCGGTGCCTTCATCTGGGACAGCAGGCTGACTTTTCTTGATTCAAAATGAACAAAGAGCTCTAGAGAAACATTTTGTCTGCAAACTGACGATGCAATGAAAGTGAAAAAGCCTGAAGTCTGCAAAAAGGTAAACAGGAAACTTAGAATTGTCTTGACTTTCCCCCACCTTTAAGGCGGTCCTGGAGAAACCTTGAAAGGAAAACATGTTTTCTACCATAAAAAAAAGGAAAAAACAAATTTACATCCCTCAACGGCTGCGCTTCGAAACGTCGCCTGAGATATCAGAAAATGGGAAAGTACTCAACATGCGAAGCTCACTTCACTTCGCTTTGTAGTGAGCTTGTTTGCAACTTTGTACCTGAATGGAGAAATCGCGACAAGAGGCGCCAAGATTGGAAGAAAATGAGCATTTTTTGAAAAAATTTGGAACAAGATGTCACCACTTTTTGTGATTTTCTTCAAAAACAGCAAGCGTACAGAAAACAAAGTGTACAGTACTAACGCTCATTAGCGTAGCGTCCGCAGGAAGTCCGCTATCCTGTTTTGCAGCTTCGGTAAGGTGACGTCCCGCATTTTGCAGATTGCAACCTCGTGATCACAGTCACATGAGTTCGATTCTGCAACAGATTTACATTATCCCCCCGCTCCCCCTCCCAAATTCTGTGGTTTGCATACATTCCGTAACAGACGCTGTTGGAACTCTTGAGGTTCTACCGTACGAGCAGGTGCCACAACCCCGGTTGAGTCTCTTTCACTTTTCATCCGATTATCCACGTCAGCCCAGCCCGCCCTCCATCACGAGATGCTGCCTGTTCACCCCCTGCCAGTCCGTGCCACCCCCCCCCATCCACCCTTCCCCATTTACACACCACGCTGGCAGCCAGGGCAGGGCAGGTGGCCAAAGCTGTCAGTCAAAGCCCCGCGGCCACGTGGCAAGTCCATAGACACCAATTACCACGCAGCAGGGGCGCGGTCTGGCAACCGCATGGCAACCGCATGGCCCAATCAGGGAGCTCATCAACAGGGACCGGAGAAGGCCAAGAAAAGTCTGCCGGCACGTTAGTTGGTATGCCTGGGCGTCTACGCGGCAGGACCAAATTATCCAAAAAAGACGACAGGTAATCATTGTGTCCTTTTTAAGATCCGTTGCCGTAATTTTTCATTTAGAAGCCTACATTTATCTCCATCTATTGGACGATATCGAGCACACAGATGTGACTCTTGACAGCTTTTAGCACAAATCAAGCATGAGTGCTCCCCCCCCCCCCCAAAAAAAAAAAAAAAAAAAAAAAAAAGACAGAACCCTGAATGACTCATGCCTAAAACATTGAATCAGAAATGGTTCTGGTTTAAAACGGAGCCCCCAAAAAAACTCACAAATTCATACGATCAGAAGGGTTTCATCTGAATGCATACTATCGATATAGATTTGCAAAATCAGATCCAGAACTTCATCAGAAGTCAAAGACAAAATATCCTCCCAAAATGCTGATCCCTTTGGCTTTTTCCAACACAATACCGACAAATGTTTTTCACGACAGAACCGACAAAAAGGGGCTGGAAATGCAAGTGAACAGAACTTCCGCGAAGAATAAAACTGAGATTGTAACCGTTTTACTTCAAAATAAGACGCACGGGATTAAAAAGCCGTCACTGTCACTAAAAGGCCACAAAAGTTGCGTTAAATGGTTTTCGAAGCGAAAGGAAGTCAAGCGAACAAGCGAGTGCATTTCACAACTGAACATATACACGGTACAACTACCGGTATATGGCGGAAAATATAATATTCCGGTCCTTCCTCGGAGCCTACTGCAGCAAAGAAGACAAATAAATACTGCGGCACACAATGTCTGTAAGGGATAAATAGATTTTAATAAAACCAGTGAGTTGCGACCTCAATTTCATTTTGATGAATTTCCTCCTGTGGGACTGAGCCAGGCGCAGGGCGAGAGGGTGGAAAGCGGCGCAAGCGGGTGTGGGAAGTGGCAGTAACGGGGGGCTGGAAGGCAGAGAATTTTCATGATTGTTATTTTTGTTATTATACAGAGCAAGTAGGCGGGGGGGAGATAAACGGCGCTGGTTAATCAGAAAGCATTTTGTGGAGCGCTCCATTATGGGCGCCGGTTGGGGACACGGAGGGGTTATTTTCCGAGGATCTTTGGCCCCGGTAATTAAGCTCCATTCACTGGGCCCTGTTCCCCAAATTAAAAAAAAATGTCATTAAGTGGAATTTACCATAATGCCCTTTTATCTGCAGGCGGTACAATGTGTGCGTGTGTGGAGGTTGACACGAAGGAAGGGGGGCGGCGCAGAGGAAGAACCAATAACGGTCACGCACAAATACGTATCGTACACACAAACAAACACGCACACACACACACACACACCCAAAAGAGATGGGGAAAATTGAAAAACTGGAATAATCCAGGGCGGCAACATACGTTTTTGTGCACAAATAACAGACACACACACACGCACACACACACACACCCACAGACCGAGCTGACATTTAGTCCTCCAAATCCATCGCCTGCGGGATAATTAAATAATGGTGCTTAAAAGTTTTAATTTACACAGCACGCGCACATGTACGCGTGCAGCGGGAAGTCCAGTGAGATTGCCTTCGGTGGAGAAAGAATGATTGAAGGAGCACAACGCTGCATCTCCTCAGAGTTTCGAAAACAATACAAATTATTAGGATTTAATTAGAGCGGCCCCTCTGCAGAGATGGCGGCCGGCAGAACAAAAGAGGATTAGTGGAGGGGCTGCTAATACGGCCCTTTAATGCTTCCTTCAAAAATGCATCCAGCAAGCGAGTGTTTTTGGGAGGTGCGGCGTCGAGGGATTTGGATCTCCACACCTGGACCGACGGTACGTGGGAATGCGAGAAAACCAAAAACGGCGCTCGGAAAGCAGCTCGGTATTCGGTGGCACTCCGAAATTCACCTTTAGAAATGAAGCCCCTCTCAGGCTACGTTGACAGCGCAGGGACACGATGGCCAATTGGGATTTTTGTGCAGTCCGATCTGTACTCGTTCGCATTACTAAAAACACACGCGGCTTCCGCCGCGGACGGACCGCGTCGGTGTCGTCGCAAACACGAGTTGGCCCCTCGCCGAAGTCTCGTCATGACGTAAGCTCAAGGATTTTGTGCAAACAAAAGCAAAATTTTCGTATTGCCGCGGTTTTCTGCTACTTTGTCCGCCGTTGCCATTTTGCACCGAGTCTCTTTTGCTGAAAAATTGCGGCTTTTGCCACCGTTTGATGGGCCGGATTCGCAACCTGTGAGTGTCCAAACCGGCACTCGCGTCACAAACACGTTGGATTTACATTCCCATTTCACAGATCACTTTGGTCAGATAAGGATTGGGCTGGAGGGTGGAATATGAATTTTACTGTTCACATTGAATGGTAAAAAAAAAGACGACGGCCATATTGGGCAAAATAAATAAAATCTTTGTGTAGCTTTGGGTAAACATTTTGGGGAAGGTCTGAAGAAGAACGTGTGGCTGAAATTTTATTGGCTGGCTTTAACCCGCCTCCTCCCCAACAATAACAGAGATAGGCTTGAGCATTCCCATGACTCTTGTGAGGATAAGCACCTCAGAAAATGAATGGATGAAACTTGAGATGGGCAAGATGGACTGGGTATGCTAAAGGTCCCGTATTTTGGCTATTTCGACCTCGATAAAGTGACTGTTTGCCGCAGTTTAGCATCCACTTTGTCCAGATTCGTCTAACTCCGCCCCCTTTCCTCTGATTGGTTGCCTCCGTGTCGGAGATTACATGTGTAGCTCACATGCGACCAAAAAAAAGTTTGAAAACCACCATCCTACACGAATAATAATTAGCTTTTATCTTTATTAACTAACCAATCAAAGCATTTGTACTTTCCATAGTTCAAACACACACCAATCCTACTTCCAAACACATTTGTGCACGATTGGCATTTATGGCTTTATCACCTGCGGCTTTCAAATGAGTTCGATTTCACCCGCTTGAAGCGAAAAGCCCAAAATAAAGTCCGTGCAGGTGACTTACAATGCGAGCCAAACAACAAGCGCCTGTCAAATCAGAAAATGTGTGTTTATATCATCAAGAGCAGGCGAGCAAGTGAGGCTGTCAGGAAGGGGGGGGGGGGGGGGGTCTTACTTTGCTCTCGTTTAATTTGCTCCCCTTGGCTCAATCCATCCTCTTCCTCTTCTGACAGATCATAAAAAAGCAGAAGTCTTCCTGATGAGCCCATTTGAATTTGGATTGAATAATACCACTGAAGGCTTTCCCGCATGACGCTCAGTCCGAGCGGGAGCGAGCGCAACGTACGTGAATTTATGTCAGTGGTGACGATTTCAGAAAAAAAAACAAGCGGGGGGTTGGGGGGTTGACGTCATGCAAGAACATTAAGAGCAACTTAAAACCTTTCAACGGCAGTTGAGAATTTTGAAATTTTGAAATCAGGATAAAACAAATCGGTGTCAGGGCCTAACAGATAGATACCATTAGCTAGTTTTTTAGGGTTTTTTTTTTTTTTTGCCATAAAAATGAATTAGGCACAAGACAAGACAAAAAAAAAAAAAAAAATCTACATCTAGCCTCAACTTTACAAAGATAGTATTGATTCATGTGGTAGAGGAGACTAAAACTGACAAGAATGTAAAAACGGAAAAACACAAAGACTAAAACATAAAAACAAAACAAAGGTTGGCGTATGCTAGCTGCAAACACATAAACCCAAGTGGATAAAAACAAATACATTCAGGATTTGCTTGGAGTAATTTGCGATGCAACTCGCGTATTTATGAATGCAAGCTTCAAGATGGCTGCCCAAGCTGCCCTTCCTTCCTTCCTTCCTTCCTTCCTTCCTCTACTCCCCCCACTTCCGTCCCCCACCACCAGGCACGTCCACCGGCGTCACGTTGACTCGGTAGCCGCTGAAATCTCCTCCCCTGTGGGCCGTCTTCAATGTAAGCAGCGTGTTTACATGAGCAACAGGCCCTTTGCTTGAATAGCGACCGACCTAATGGGCCTGCCTGCTAATGCCGACGGCCTCAATGTGCCGCATTTTTACATGTCATTAAACAGACCTAATATTGACAGCGACACTAGTGAGAAAGATACTTGACGATACAACTACATCTACTTTTTTTTTTTTTTTTTTTTTATCTCAACCTCTATTTTGATGAGAAATCGTGTTTTTGCACAAACTTTAGTTGCAGACCGTGGCAACGTCATGACCTCACCAACATAGCTGCCACAAGGTACCGGGCGGGCGCTGGCGTATCGAGTCTTCCAATCTACGGTTGGGAATTTGGGACCACTGCTAAAATACGTTGCTGTAGACAGAGGACGGTAAAGTTTTTGGAATCCCTTTTAACCAAAAGAGGACAAAATGAAGTGGGAGCGATTTCATAAAACCACTGAGTTGCAACCGCAATTTCATTTTGATGAATTTTCTCGTCCGGAAGTCGCTTGACACGTCAGCTTGGGATAGAACATTCACATGCGGGTTGGACGGGCTTCACGGTGCCCTCAGGTAACGTGGTTTTTTTTTTTTGGGGGGGGGGAATCTTTAGCCAGCGTATAACACAATACAATCACTAGTTCTCACTTCGAACCCTGTGTAGCCCGATGATTGCTAGTTTGAACGTCCTGTCGTCTCATTTTCGCCTGCAGACAATGACCCATGTAACGTCATGTACACGTAAGTAAGAAGACTTGTATTCATTTACCAATACTTCAATTCGCATTCTGCACAATGCAAGCAATTAAAGGATAGAGATCCTCCTTTATAAGTGATTGTTTTTTTGGGTTTTTTTGGGAGGGGGGTAACTTGCTTCGTCGACAATAATTATAGGATAATCGACTTGAAAAAGAGGAGATTGTGACAGCTGTAACTTTGTTAGATTCAGAATATATACAGTAACAGAAACTCTTGTACATCTTCTTAAGATGATATGCAATAAAAATTACAGACGAAAGGGGAGGACTGGGTAAGTGTTTACTTCCTCGTCCGCTTTTTGAACATTAAACTGTGCCGAATGATGTCATTTTTTGACCCTTTTTTTTTTTTCAAACATTTCAAATGACTTCTTATATTTTTGGTTTTATGTTCAAATGAATCTAGCAATCGAGCACCGTCCATGTCTAGTTTGTCCTGCGCTCTGACCTTCTTTTCTCTGACCCCCCCCCCCACCCAACCGCTTCTTTTCTCTCCTGGTCTTCTGACACAAAGAAGAGGAAAAAGGCCAGAGACGCTCCAACCCAATTACTATTGATCAGTCTTCAGTAAGAGAACAAAAAACGGTCACATGACAAATGTTGTCCGTCCAGACAGTCTTGGTGGACCCAAACGTGTTCACAAGGCGACCACACAAAACGATTGCTGGACTCCATCATTTCGCCCCTCCCTGATTGCTGGGCAGGAATGTACTCGAAAACGATTAAACCGCCGGTGTGTAGCGATGAAAACATTTTGTTGCGTTTCGCTGCCTGCCCGCAGAGGTTGACGGACATCGTTTGAACGTGGCCGCTGTTTGGGTCACGTTCTGCTACACAAGCGAAGTTTGGCTTACGGACTGACCACAAACGGAGCCCGGAGGCGCAAAGATCTTAAGGTGGAGGGACAGGAAGGATACTCCAAACCCAAAATAGAATGTTCCAGTAAAAATTTGTAGTTGCAAATGTACATTACTGTTTAGGTTATTAATTAATGTGCCGTATTGGTTCATTATCCAAAATAGTCAAAGCAATTCACAGTGAATGAAATGTTTTAGTCATCAAGAATTAACTTCAGTAGTACTGGCAATTCATTTTCCTTTTGACAGAACTACAATCATGATCAAAATTACTCAAAATACATTGTTCCCAAATATTATGCACACCAAATACTTTGTAAACCCTTTAAAATATAATGAAATGAATTCAAACCAATGGCGTTTCCATTGCAGTACGTCTTTCACCATCAAGACCTCAACGCCCTTTCCAGCCATTTAAAAGTTTGAATTTGAATTTGAAGTTCACGGATGAATTCTGTCTGTATCGGAATTGAGGGTGCAAGAATTTGCTCACAGTTTTAAAGTTTGGAGGTACGGTGGATCTTCCTTTCTGCACCGCAGGTTATCAATAGAGTTGAGGTCAGGGGACGGTGGTGGTTGGCCATGACCAAAGCATGACTTTTTCTCCCTTTCTACGGCAGCAGCTAAAGCTCCAACTGTATTTTTGCCATCCTGGCACAGTGCCTTGTTACTTGAAGGAAAGGCCAACATATTTTGCAGTGGTCCTTTTGATTTTGGTCTCTTTCGAGTGCAATCGTCTGCACGTGTGTTTCTAACAGCCTGTTTAGAAATATCAATGACCAAACTCCCAAACAAGCAGCCAGCTATCTCCCTTGGCTTGGATTTTATCGAATATAATTAATTTTCGTTCCCTGGCGCCGACTTGGGCTTTATCAACCGCTGGCCGCCGCAATCTCAGCATTTCATTTAACCATAATCCCCGGGATAAAGAGGCAGCCTCGGTGTTTTAATGCACTGGCGTGCGCACACGCAAAATAATGTGCACGGGTGAAGAGATGAATTTGAAAGACAGAAAGATTTGAAGAAATTGTGCTATTGGGCCTACGCAGAGACGTGAAATGTGGCTTTCTAGTTTTGACATCATTGACATTCGTAGCACCACTCAAAACATTCAAGGATGGGATAAAACTATTTCTTGGGCATGTCACATCAGCTGTCCATTTAGCAACAAAAACAAACAAAAAAAAAAATAAAACAAATATTATGGCAATAGTGGAACATGCAGAAGACTCCATTTATCTATGGCTGCTTTACTAATCCATCACAGGGTGTCTTAAATAAAACCTCCAAACCAAAAACACATTCTGGAGCAAAATGTGCTGGCCAACGTCAGAAAGCTCATCTTCCGGAATGAGGCGTGGGTCCTCCAACAATTCAAGACAACAACTGATAAAAACGCCACAGTGGCCTTGCCTGAATACAATTTAATAGTGGAAGGACCTGAAAAGAAATCTGGAGAATTCGACCTTCAAAATAACGTTAAAATATGAAGCGACAGGTACGCAAGTCGGACTGAGAGTTGTAGAGGTCATAATTGCTTGCCTCAAAACTGTCTGCAAACATTTTGTCTGGGCCAGTTTCTTTCTTATTTTTTTTTTTTACATTGCTTGTATCCCTGATTCCCACGAGTCCATTTTCAGTCATTTTAAGTTACTACTTATTTGCTCAGTTGCAGGGCGCTTAAGCATGTTGCACATTTCAACTGTAAAAGCGGATCGTCGTCTTGCTCTCGGGCCGCTCAATTGGCGCCTGGCCTCGGCATCTGCAACCATTAGCAGCGGCCGATACCAAAGTCAAGCGCAAGCTCGGAAACAAGTCCTCTCATCTGAGGGGCCAAGACGGACGGTGCAATTAAAGCCGGCGCCAGTTAAGCCGGACCGGGCCCAGCTGCTCTGCGCCTGACGAAGGCCTTAATTAAGAGACACCAGCAGAAAGAAGTCTTGGATTGGCCGACGACCACACGGTGAGGAGTCTCAGGAGAGGATGCTGCTACGCGGGCGCCGCATGTGTGTGTGTGTGTGTGTGTGTGCGGGTGTGTTGGTGTCGGTGGATGACAGCGTTGCCAAGAAGCCAACACACACACATAAGATCAGCGTAAAAAATATACACATTTAAAAAAAAAAAAAAAGCGGCAATCCAGAAGGAAGTCCCATCGCGTGTGTGTGTGTGTGTGAACTTCAGATTTCAAGGAACCCCTCCCTCCCCCCTTCGCTGTTGCTGGTGGCCACACAAAAATTTGTCTAGATGAAGAAAATCGTGTTAAGAGATCCGTGACTGCTTCGCTCAGCGGCCGGCCCACGCCTCAACTTCCTGTTCCTCGTTTGAAACTTGCATTAATATTAATACATAACCCTGTAAAGCCCCTTGGCTTTGGTGACACGACCCCGCCCCTAAAATATAACACCACCTAGGGCTACTAGTTAATAAAGCCCTCTTGACGACCCCTGCCGGCCCCACAAGACGCACAATAAGTGGAGAGTTCTCCGGCCCAAATGAAAGAAGAGAAATTAATACAGTCTCCTGGGACCCCCCAAACACACACACACCGCACCCACAAACATACACACAATAATTATAGTTCCGATCACGTGATTGCTTAATTAGAATAATTATTACTTGGTCATTGTAATTGACATTTCCTCTTTGAAGCCAAGTGAGCCAAAGAGCTCCGAAAATGGGACGTGTAAGGCGGTAAAACAGTGAATAACGTCCAAATCATGAATCACGGGATCCCACTATAAATTCAAATATTTCTTTTACATATATACACGATTAATATACATTGTGTGCATCTAAAGTAGTTTTACACTCATTCTTAGTGGATTTTTTTTGTTTGTTTGTTTGTTTGTCACTCAAAACGTGGGATTAAGGCCCGAATGGTTTTGAACTTCTATTGAACCTTTTTTGTGTTTCTGCGTTCATGTGTGTGTGTCGTATCCGTTGGCGCTTTGGGGCAGAATCTCCACGGAGGATCTGCTTCAAAAGAGATCTCAGCGGGAGATCATTTGATTAAGTAAAAGCTCACAGACCTGAAACTGCAATTGGGATCCATAAATCCCCAACGCTTCCTCCGGGCTACAATAATAGCAAATGAAGATTTTTGGGGGGTTAAATGCGAAAAAGAAAAAACGTTTCATTTATTTAACTGTGCATGTTTGACTGTATAAGGACCCGGTGAGGGTAAAAGTTTGTTGCAGTTGGCGAGGCCGCGCTTATCGGGCTCACGTCAGGCGTTTCTGCGGGGGGACGCCAACTGCAATATTTTCCTCATTAACCAATAAATTGATGATCCAAATAATTTGCTACCAACTATAAACCTCGAACTGTCGACATTCATTCAAAGACGTCTCAAGACAGCTGGCCAGCGCGGAAATATTTTCATCTCCATGAAGATGCTGCTCTTTATAGGAAAGAACAAAAAGCCGCATGAATACAAATGAGCACCTGCAACCGCAGCTGCAGATGTTGCCGGTTATTTTTAAGTTCACGTGCGCGGAAAAAATGCAGTGACATTTTCATAGATTTGATAAATATTTCTCTTAAACAGGACAGCCTATGCCACCAAACTGTCAATCAATAGCAGCAAGAACATTTGGAAGAACTAATAACGTGCATTGAAAAACATGGCGAGGGGATTAGGGGAGGAAAAAAAAAAAAATCGATTATTTTTAGGCTTATTCCTGCACAATTATTGTAAATATTGTTTAATTCGCTAAAAGCTTTATTGACAGTACGGATAAATTTGAAAACTGTGATGGGAAAAATGATTGTACGACAAATAATTACCACGTCATTTCGATTGAGGAACAACTCGTATCCAAACACGCAAAAGCATAATTTTGCATTGCAGTTGTACAAAATTCACACACCGACCCAAATTTCAGACTGGAGACAAACAAAAGGATCATTGCAAAAAAAAAAAAAAAAAAAAAAAAAAACAACAAAAAACATTTGTCATTCCCGCTGGAAGTGAACCGCCACCCTCGTTTCTATCGCACTCTACTTTTGGGTTGCAAACAACAATGCAGATGAAAACAGACCCAAGAAATACATTTCAAACCCACAATTACTGATTTTTTTGTTTGTTTTAAATCCACGGGACAAACAGATGAGAATCTTTAGTTGCATAAGAATGGAAAAATACTGCAAGCAAGACAAAATCTGCTCAATGTCAGATCGATATTCATCAATCCATTGAACGATATTGTAAATAATGTCAATTTACATTCCTTCCAATTGTTCAACAATAATAAGGGTAACAGCCCAGCCAGATTTCGCAAATTTCAATTTAGCTAAAAACTGCCCGTTTTGTTTCGGGTTGTTTTTTTGTTTGTTTCAGCCGCCATATGAGATACTTCATCATCTTTTTATAGCGTAAGCACTTTCCCCACACGGGTGTCGGGTGGCCCAGCCGCGTTTGTTTGTGTCGCAACTTTTGTTCCGTCAACCACTTTGTGTTGTTGTTTTTTCGAAGTACGAAACGTTTGAGTGATTGTTTCATACATTCACCTGCACCAATTTTTAAACTTGTGTTTTTGTATTTAAAAACAATTTACAAATGAATTGTTACCAGTCAAACGTGCAAATTTGCATCTCCTCACATAAGCTTGATACGGTCCTCTCATTTGCATATGCTCTGTAAAAACTGGATGGTAAAAATCAAAACTGTGGCACGGCATTATTGCGTGCGCGCGTGTGTGTGTGTGTGTGTGTGTCTGTTCAAACACACTGTGTGGTAGTGTGGGTGTGGCGTTACACCTCGTGTGGCACTGTGCAGCCAAGATAAGCGCTGATCCTATCCGTGCCTCCCTTCTGCTCCGCGTGCCCACCCACAATGCCAGTTACGCGTTACTCTGAGCTCATTTTAGAATCCGAAGGTCCAAAATATAATCCCTCGCGTTCAGAACGGCGGCCAGGCCAGTTGTACCCGTCCGCGTGCGCCCGTATTTGCACTGCAGCCTGCCAAGCCCGTTACAGCCCAGAAAGCTCCAAATACACAACAAGTTTGCTGCAGTAGACTGCGGCAAAAGAATAAAAGCAGACGCATCTCGGAAGCCTGGGCTCGCGTCAAGGAACGAGAAGTACGGGCAAGACGCTAAAATGTGCTCGTTTCTTTCCCTTTCAATTCATCACAGGCACTTATGCACGCAAAATCTAAACCTGGTACAAAGTTTGGAGAGGACTTACCACGACTGGAGGGGCAAAAGAAGACAAGCGAGTGTGACCACTCAGAGAGAAAGAGAGAGAGAGAGAGAGAGAAAGAGTTCAACCACTTCTTCAAAGTTTTGCTTCAGCACACTCCCCTCCTGAGCCCCAAATTCATTCAGGGGGCATGCACACCTCTTCGGGTACGAGCCAGATTTTGGGGCGGGCCGGTTTTGTTCCCCCTGGGCGCAGCTGGACCTCACTCGTCCCACTTTTTCAAGGAGGTGAGGTGACATTAAGCCAGTGTCATTTGAGCGGCACGCAGAGTGAACATTTAGGCATACAAAGACCAACGGGCACGCCATGCGTACCCGTCCCATGCACACGTGCAAAAACAAACAAACAAACAAACAAACAAAAGACCAGCAAAGAAAGAGGGGAAACCAACGTGAGCAACAAAATCGCTCTCAGAAACTTACGACGACAACTGCAAACGACAAGTCAGTAGCAATTGCTAAAATTGATTCTCAGTATGGTGATGAAATACACAGCCAGCGCCTTTCTTCTTTCACATCGTGTGCCTGTACGATGTGCCTACGTGGCAGCCATGTTGGCAAGGTCGATGTTCATTTCAAAGACGAAGCATGGACAGAACTTGATCATTTCTCAACCAATTTACTTTTTTCGATCAAACCCAAACCACGTGCATTTTTTCCTAAAACAAATCAATAACACTTCTTATTAATCTGGGGACAGGGTCAAGCCGCACAACCTGTTAGCACCCTTGCCGAGCACACCTGGCTCACAGTTCTGAGGACAGTGGTTCAAATCCCGGCCCCGTCTGTCTGGAGTTCGCAAGTTCTGCGCGTACCTTCCCGTGTGGCTTTATATCTGGGCACTCTGCTTTCCTCCCATATTCCAAAAACATGCATTACCTCACGACTGTAAATTGCCTATAGGTGTGAATGTGTGTGCGAATGGTTGTTTGTTTTGATGTGCTCGGCGATTGGCTGGTGACCAGTTCAGGGTGTACCCGGTCTTTTCACCCAAAGAAAGCTGTGATAGGCTCCTCCTATATATATATATACACACTGTACATATATGGCGGGAACAAAGTTGTAGCTCTGGTAGCTAACGAGTCAAATGATGGGGACGGCTCTTTGTCAAAGATGTCCTTCAATCATCAAAAGATGCACTACTTCACTTCCAATGCACTTCCCTTTAAAATGCTCATTTTCCACCGTTGAGCTGCCATAAAAGCCACGCTCTGTTTTGCAGGTTTTGCACAGCATCTTTGCTCAGTCAATACGTCAAAATTAAGCAGTCGTTGCCAATGCTAAAGTGAACGGCTAATAGGTGTGTTTTTCCCAGCTACGTCGCTAGAAGACCACAAGGAACGCGAGCAAGCAGGAGGAACGGAAAGCAAAACAAAAAATAAGACACGACGTCGACTATTAAGATAATTGATTGTTGTGATTAGTAGACTGATGGTGGCAGTTCGAGTTTGCACCCTCAAGCAAATGCTCTGCATTTCAACTTCGAAAAGGTGGACGCCAAATGTGATGAACTTGACGTGAATTAGACTGTCGATGGCCACAACAATTTGCATCTGCTTCGAGGAACCGCAGGCGGCGGACGCACTCACTCGCGCCAAAAGAAACAACGGACGGATGCTGCTGAAGGAGCGGCTTTATCCGAAGTCAACGTTTCTTCATTAAAACAAAAAGCAAAGCAGGTTTAAAAAAAAAAACACAACCTTCACTCGGGACTCTTCCAGGCCACCTTGGGGGACTTCAGCTCAGTGAGCGGCGTGAGGATTAACACGACAATAAGATGATTATGAAAAGGCCTAAATGTTCTGCAAATATTTTGCTGCCCAAAGAAATTGTACTGAAAGAAAATGAGCCTCCCGGATCCGTCATTTAATTTTCTGATTAATATAGCATATAACGGCAAAAAACGGCAATTCTTCTGTGACAAATGCATCAGCTCAAAGCAAATGAGGCTCATCCATGAAATTTCTTCACTTTCATTTAATTTTAGGGGGCAAAGCACATCACCCCGTCTCACTTACTTTTAGACCCCTTTGGAAGCGCCACGCCCATGAACCCCCCCACCCCCGCCAGACACAAGGTCGAGCTCCAAAGATCACAGAGACCAGCCAGACGACACGGTGAGAAAAAACTGAGAAAAGGAGGGGGGGGGGGGGGCTCTGAAATCCTCCTTTGCCCCCCCCAAAAAGTCTCAGCTACAGGAGAACGCCCGCCCACCCGACCCGCCCGCCCGCCTTTACAACGCCTGTGTGCGGAAGTCGGGGAGCACTCTTGCAGAAACATCAGCCCGGGGACATTGAAATGAGCTGCGCGAGGGGCGGAGGGAGGGAGAACGGGGGAGGACAATAGTGAGGAAATTGGATAAAAGAATGAGACGGAGGCGCCGTAGGTAGGAAGGGGGAGTGTGGGGGGGGGGGGGGGTCGGGGGGGCTCGCTGAGGCTGCAGGTTAAGATAATGTGGAGATCTGAAGAGATTTGGGCCCGACATTTTTATTCATTTTTTGATTACTCCCATCTCTCCCGACCCCCCGGACCTCCTCCTTTGATGCCCTTGTCTCTCCATTTTGTTTGTTTTTGGCATTAGTCTTATGTGTGCGTGTGTCTCACATATGCCGACGAGAGGTCGAATATTTTAGAAACGCTTTCGCACAAGCACTACACATACATATTTGTAGATGACGCACACAAACACATATTTTAACAATGCAGCAGCGAGGAGCGCAGCCGACCCGACGGCGGAACCAATCCGGGGAGCTGGCACATTTTCAAAGACGCCACAAGCCTAAAAGCCAGTACTTTCCCGTCGTCCGTGTCACCGGTACAGACACAGAATGAGGCGACGGAAGTGAGCAGGGAATTTTCCACGTTCCGAGGCGCTGTCGGAGTCCTAGCGGCGGCGGGACGAGCGCCACGTGTTAAGAAATGCTGCATAGCGACGGGACCGTGACATTTAATGCCCGACACTGACCTTTTCCGTCCCCTCGTGTTGAAAGCAACTGTGGCTAGATGTATTTTATCCGTCGCAACAGACGATGGCACTGACGTTGTCATGCACGATTAGAGGGATGTCATATTTTCACAATGACAAGTGATCAGAGGCGGATCCAAAACATCGGAGAAGCAACCGCCTGCATGTAATTACAAATAATATGGACGCGCACACACCTGCATTGTTGTCGGTGGAACCTTCCAGGTTGAGCGAAATGGAACGGTCGCCATCTTCATTGCCTCGACCCAGGATCATCCAGTTCTCCAGAACGTCCGAGTCGGATGAAAGATACGATTCCCAATCAGATTCGGACTCTTCTGAGCTGCTTGAAGGCAAAGTCACGGGAGTGATGTCGGTCACCTTGTTACGGGGTGCCTGGACAAAAACAAAGTTACGTTAAAAAAGAAAACAATGAAATCTATGATTAGACCGAGAGTGACGGACAACCGAGCTAGGTTGACGTTCGCCTCGCTGGGAAGTGCTGCAGCTCAATCCCAGCCAGCCCCAAAAAGGACAAGCGCTAGAAAATGGATGCACGGATGATAACAATATTAAAGCTACGCTAACAGGTCATTACATTAAAAATTACCTGCACAATATGCCACATGTAAGAGTGTAACATTATATCAACAGCATGTGTTTTTTTTCTGTTATAAAAATGCACTACATCATTATTTCTCATGTGTTACTCGGCAACAGGGAAACTAAATTTGCCTCTCAGTTGGACATCACTGCAAACTACAAGAACAAACATTTGTTGAATTCGCATCGGTGACATAGCATCGTAGCATCGTCAACACCGAGCATTATTAATCGCCACGAATGTAAGTTTTGTTCCCACCTGCATTCGGACGTCCTGTATTTCGCCAAATGGTGGCCGCTAACAAAGTGACACCATTTCAAGCGATGAGTGGAATCCACTCTTTCAGCCTACATCCAAATGAACAATACGTTACAATATCCAATTGGCCGATTTCGACTGGCCTGTCTACTGCCATCGACAGACGATGACGCCTTTAAATGTCCTGCTAACCGAGTGACGCGGTCTTGATACAGTCGCACGTGTGTGTTTGATGACCACAATGTTATTTCACGTGCAACAAATATGTGACGACGTCAACTTTATCCGCGAAGCGACGGCATGACACTTGTGGGTCCACTATACGGCGCTGAAAAAAATATTTACAATGCCATGGATAAAGTTCAACTTGACTTTCCTCGCAATATAGTCGAGTACAAATGCAACAAAATTCTTTCGCCCTTCAAGCCCTTGCGCGTCACCCACTCGGCTAACGACGGGTCACACGCGTGATGAGCGTCGTCTACCTTTTGGGCCGGGGTCGACCTCAGCGCTCGACCTCCAATGCCTCCCTTTAAGGCACAAACTCCTTCATCGTCATCACTTGAGGAGGAGGAAGAGTCGTCAGACACGGTTATAACCTCAGGGCCGGAGTCGATGACGATGACCTGCTCAAATCCCGACGATGGTCTTCGCAGTTGAGGGCAACTTTTTTCCTTCTTCTGTTTGACACGTTTGTCATTCAAGGATGCTTTCCGTTTTTTGGCAGAGTCTTCAAGTTCGACACTGACGGCCGTCACCGTCGGCTTTTCGCTGGCGTGGAGCTCCCGGCGAGGCCGATCCTCTCCATCTTGCCCCTCAGTAGTCCCCGTGTTGGAAGAGTAGTGGAGCTGACCGTAGAGGTGAAACTCCAGCTCGCTGGTGGCCTCCGAGCCTTCAGATTCCTCCTCATCTTCCCGGTAGAGATCATCCTCCAACTCCTGCCGGTCCTGATAGCTGCAGTACATCACCGCAAAGGACTGGGCGCACACAAGCACTCAGAGGAGCACATCCCAAGGCTGCTCGCGCTAGGAACAAAAACAGAAAAGGGATTTCAAATCAATCTTGGTTTTACAATTCAACTTTTTATGTTTAACTAAAAGCAGCAGTTAAATCGTCTTTGAACTTCCCAGTCAAAGCTGACTTTGGTCACTATTTGAACTACTATTTTCAGCGCTTGTGTACAAGTGCTGAGAAGCTGACATCAATTACGAGACAAACTTTGTTTTGGTGTTGGTTCTGAAATCCGTGTGGGCTTGTTAACTAAACTGAGAAAGAACACACTCTTGTTTGAGCACATTTCAATCTTGTTACCTTTTTTTTTTTGGAATCATAGCTTCAGTGCAGATAAAGGCCCTGTCAATTCATGGCAGAAAACAAATCTGGTGTATGACGATACTAATGATGTTCAGAGATGTAGCTTTACACACTCTTTCTCTCTCTTGCGTGACACGGGTGGACTGCGAAGCGGTACTGGCCCATGATTGGTCCCTCAGACCGACCACTGGCCGCAGACACGCCACGATAGCCCGTCACAAGTCACCCGCCCGCCCGCGGGGATTAAATGTACAGTAAGGAACAATCGTTGCCAATCTCAGCAGAACCGTCTGCTATGTGTACAAGTTCACGGAGATTGCCATCTGCCTGCTAAACACTATTGCAACCATTGTCAAAATGAAAACAACTACATTCAACGAAGCAGAATTACATAAAACCGGGTGGGTCTCTAAGACATTGATCAGACCACGAGAACGACAAAATAGAATGAAACAAGAGTTTGCGGCAACAACGCTAATTGTTAAACAATGTGCGTATGTAGAACTAAAGGCACATTGGACAATGTATATATGCGTTCGTCCTCGAAATTATTTGATTGCGACTCCAAATTTAAAGATTAGCACTCAATGCTGAGGGCTTATAGCGGTAGCTTGTGCTAGCAAAATGCTAACTAGCATGGAGACGCATCGTGGCGCACGCTGCCGCTCTGCTTTACGGCGACTTTAAGTAAAACCCACTTCACACGAACCACTGTGATGCTTGACTAATCATACATCATGGATTTTAATTGGGGGAAAAAAATATATATATATATATATATATATAAATACAGCGAGCCAGCTGGCCCACATGCGTCCCTGAAGTTGTGCCCACGTGCGCCGGGCAGCTTAGCAGGATGTAAACAAAA
Source organism: Syngnathoides biaculeatus (assembly GCF_019802595.1). NCBI lineage: Eukaryota > Metazoa > Chordata > Actinopteri > Syngnathiformes > Syngnathidae > Syngnathoides > Syngnathoides biaculeatus. Next base: position 20,975,640 of record NC_084648.1, on the reverse strand, counting down.
AAGGACATCAGTGAAGAAAACACGACGACAGGAAACGTGAACGCCGGCACACGTTCTGCGTCACGACGACACAGCTGAATCCGTCTCAAACATATCCGCGAACTTACCTCCAAGCCCCCAAAGTGACGCGTTTGTGCTCAAATGCGACAAACGCAAAATTCTCCACTTGCGAAGATGCACTTCCGGGTTTGCTCGCCGGAAAGGAAAAGGAAACAAACCAAAATAAAATAAAAGGTTTGGCCAACCACAAAGTTGCACTCGCTTCCATTCGCATTCCATATTGCGACAAGGGAGGCAGACAAACTTTGTTCTTGTTCCGTTTGTCTGCATTTGCATGTTGAAATGTTGATATTTTAGTGGGGCGGGGATGTCGGTCAGAAAATAAATAAACTAAATTACACACAGACCTGTCATTAGATGCCTTTTGCTTCTGTATTTGATCCTCTTACTCAGTCCAGATATTTAACTGGGATTTTGATTGAATTTGGTAAATCGTCCATCTATTTTATGATCCGCTTATCCTCACAGGGGTCACGGGAGCGCTGAAGCCCATCCCAGCTATCATCTGATAGGAGGCGGGGTACACCCTGAACTGGTTGCTAGCCAATCTCAGGGCACGGTAAATGATATGACTTTAAATTACGTGCTTGAATAATGAATTATTTCCTTAATGTCGGCTGTTAGCAGTGTATCATGTATCATGATACAAGGTTTGCATCGATAGATGTCTGAACGTTTCTTGTTCTTTGTTCTGAATGTCGCACCAGGGCAGCACCGACTACCGGAGACAAATTCCTTGTGTGTTGTTTCACACTTGCCCAATAAAGATGGTTCTGATTCTGCTGGACAAGATGATTTCTGGCAAACGAAGTGAAACTAGATCGTGTCCTGGCCCGGCCTGTTCCTTTCGCTCAAGGCCGGCAATCTGTCAGTCTCCTAATTTCACCCGACAGAACATTTGTCCGTTGAATTGCAGTCCACCTGAAACGCAATCCGAGCCGACGCGTGCGTTCAGGTCCGCCTGCGCTTTTCGTTCACCGTTCCGAAATGTCCCGCTACGCCGCTGATGCAAAGTCGTGTCGACTTCCGGCCAAATATATTTGTCTGTCCTCCGTTCAAAGGGATGATGTCACGTTTTTGCGTTTTTTGCCGCAGTCCCAGCCGGCCCAATTTCATCTCCCTTCAGCCCAAATGGGAAATGTCAGAACGGGCGCACGGCAACGGCGCCGAATGCTCGACTATTATTGCGTGTTGATTGGAATGGAAATCTATATGTAAATGTGCTTGAAGAGACGAGCTATCAGCATCGGTCCTATTTATAACAAGTTGAATGCGCGCCAGCCCGACTTTCGGGACCGTGTTGCATTAGCATCTGCCTCTTCCTCGCTTTTCATATCGAGAGAATAATTGCAAACTATGGGAATCACTTTCATAATAGTAGTTGCGAATGCTATTGTAATGCGGCTTCGGGGGAGTGAAGGCCATCTGATTCTTCAGGAGTCTCCAAGCGTGTCAACACGGGAAAGGTTGGATTGTTCCCCTCCAAAGGTTAGACCGCACCGATGCGTTCCCGATGACTTGTTTCGGGCCGTCCGCACGCGCTCACTTTTAATCCCGCATCCCTTTTGTTTTTTGGGTCTGCGCCTGCTCTGCTTCTCATCTCTCCCTAAATTGGATGGCGGTCCGGGATGCCTGACCGCCTCGCCGAAATTGTGAGGCGGCTGCCTGATTTGGACTTCCGTGCATTTGCTGGTATTTATTATTATTATTATGATTTGAGAAAAGGTCGGGGAGCGGCGGAATGGAGGCATCCGGTTCACCGGTTCATCTCCAAATGTGCGGACCAGTGGAGTGTTAAAGATGGATGGAGTGTCCGGGACGGGGATTTCAGAGGCCCTGATTTCCAATCAGACATTCCGGCAGGATGGTTCTGCCTGATGAATGATCGTTATTGGAGAATTGGAGTTAAAAGAAGCATGTCATTGCGCTCCTTTCAGGGGCTTTTTGCGCAGCTTACGCCAGACGCAAGTTTTTCTGCTGCAGGGACACCCGATGCGTCCCACCGATTTACCGGCAACTGTCTGACGCTTCTGGGCGTTTGTTTCGAGAAGTACTGTACACCGGTCTGATGTCTACTTTCGCAGAGGCCGCTCTCCAAATAACGCACAACGGGCTTTCCTGTCTAAAGTCGGACAAACCGATGTTTGGACACGTCGCCAATGACTGAACCGGAAGAATTGCAACAAGCGACAAGTTGGGTTTGCCGACTCGGTTCGGCTGACTCGGTTTTCCCTTTCCACAAAGGACAGCGAGTATGGAAGTAAATATGTGCCGCTGGGATTTGAATTTGAAATGCCACACAAAACAGGATTTGAATTTGAAACGTAAAGTGATCTCGTTTTCAATGGTTGTATTTCAGTGTAACTTTTCAATGTTAACAATTCAGCTGGCTACAATTCGCTGTCTGAAATTCAGCGTCTGTGCCACCGGGCAGGGTTACTTCAGGTCAGAACCTAACATCCAGCCAATCGCAGTTACGCTTGCTTAGTCACGTGACGTCACATATGAAGAAAGCGTAACTGGATTGGCTGGCTGTTTGGTTCTGACCTGAAGTAACCCCTGCCTGGTGGCACAGACGCTGAATTTCAGACAGCGAATTGAATTGTTAACATTAAAAAGTTACACAGAAATACAACTATTGAAAATGTGATCGCTTTACATTTCAAATTCAAATCCTGGTGGCACATATTTATTTCCACGAGCGTGCAAGCGTGAAGGCCAAACTGCATTGAACGCAAGGGTCCTCGGATCAACCGCAACAACGGAGGAGAATCGGTGGCCGCTATTTACTATTGTCTTTGCAGTAGTACTATTGTAGTAATTGAGGGAAAAGGCCCCCCTTCAAAAAGTCCTTTTATAAATATGGAACTATTTCAATGAGCGCCCGACATGCAAGTAAGTGTAAGGCACCGCACGTTCCCTTGTGACAAAAGAGTTTGAAGCCAGAAAGCGTCGCGGGCGTGTTCGCACGAGTACTATTTACTGATCAGTTGAAGAGCTCCGTTTCAAGCTCAAAGCAAAGCAGAGAAACCAGCCCGAGAACACTTTTTGCGTTCGGCTGTGGCTGCAGGACCCGACAGGGATTTCATCAACTTGTGAACGGGGACTGGACACTGGTTCTGCTCGTTTTATTTTATTTTATTATTATTTTTTTTTTATTCCCCCCGGCACGCAGCAAATGTAAAACAGCATTGACAGCAGCCTTGTCGGCTCTTGTCGCGCGGTCACGCCGAAATGTATACTTGCACGTACAAAAGGGCTGGATGTGGCGTTGTGTCAGCCAATATTTCACGGACAAACAATGCGTCCGATTGCTCAATCCGCCCGCTGCCCTTAAGCCGCCTTGGACAGAAAAGCCGCAACAACGGCAATCTTGTAGCGGCCGCGCACAAGTGCCACTTTGAATTACATCCTGGGGGGGGGGGGGGGTTGAGGGCCTCTGTGTGGGCGGAGAGCAGAACACACCAGTCGCCACCGAGGGTTTTTTTTTTTTTTTTCCTGTGTATGTGTGTGTGTGTGTGTGTGTGGGGGGGCGCTTAACGACACGATTTCCACGACAAAATATAGGATGAGCAGACCAAAAAAAAAATGTACACTTCCATAACACTGCAAATCTGCCACGCAGTTAAAGAAATATTCACGATGAAGAGTTGACTGTGGAAAATGCAAAGCAAAAAATAATAAGAATATTTGTCCTGAAACGGAGCTAAACATGGCAATGTGTTGTCTGAGCATTCAATTTTCTGTACAGTTGTGACGTCACGGAGCCCATAGCAGAGCCGATGTAGTCTTTAGTCCCACAAATTTTAAGATGACTTGGAAATATTTCCACTCATGTCCAAACACCATCCTGTAGTTTTCCATGACAGATGTTCTTGATTTATTATCCTGCCTTTGTTTTACACCACTGCACGTGACGACTATTTATAGGGTGGATTTATCGACAAAAGTGCAGAAGAAGAAGAAGCAGAAGAAGCAACAAACCACAAGATCAAAGCTACTCTGAAAGAAGTTCCCCTCAAAATGAAAAATGATCACATCCATTGTCGCCTCAAAACTACAAGCACGTAAAATACCGGGTCCGATTGTTTTTTGTTTTTTTTTTAATTATTATTAATATTTTTCTCCCCGTACCCTCACCAAGCAGCCCCTCGTGCCAGCAACGTCGTCTGTAGTGACGTCAGCGCTTACATTTTCAGTGCGTCCCGAAAGTGGGGCGGGGGTCCCACGTTTTGTTTACGTGTTTACTTCTTGTCTGCCCGCTTAATGCGATTCTTTCCGGTTCCGCTCGGGTCAGTGATCACAAAGACGGGCACCGGCACCGCGCGGCCCATTCACGACGTCCATTGGCGCAAGATGGAAAACAAACAACTTATTATTTTTTATTATTATTATTATTTCGGCAAAAGTCCTTTTCACAAACATAATGATAAAATCGTGCTTATTAACATATAACAATACAGCGAATTATTCTCTTGTTGACCACAAATACAATACTACTCGTATGACTACTACAACTAATAATAATAAAGTGAGGAGTAAGTCTGGACTGTAATTTTTCTGAAATCATTTTGATAAATTCTTTTTTTTTTTTCAACACTGTGGCAAAAACAACAACAACAAAAATCAGCAGCAAAAGTTGATGACAGGAAATATCATAAAATAATAACGTCAAAGTTGTGAAATGCACTAAAATTGAATCCACCATTGCCGCGCTCATGCACACAAGTGAATAAAAGAATGACGACAGTTGGGTTTTGATCCAATCACTTTCAATCATGAAGATGCACTCAAATTATTTTTCGCTCAAATATCCCCCCCCCCCCCAAAAAAAAGAATAAATAAACGACTGTCGGCCGCACAGCAAGTTGCCCAAAAAGATTGAAATGGACTGAAACTGATATCATCCCGCACGTCGACATCGACGAGAAATGGATCGGTGATGCCGACCATGAAAAAAAAAAAAAAAAGTGAATGTTGATGCGTTGTTGGCAACTAAATTGACGGACGTGGTTTGGCTTTTATGTGTGAACTCTGACCCCGATGAATTGGACACGTGGACTTCCACAGCGACTGCGTTTTATGCTTCGGGAGGAACGCGCGACCGTCGTGAGGATAAGCGGTCAGAAAATGGATTGATGGACGGAGGTTTCCTGCGCATATCATGATTGATGCATAAATGTCCCTTTTCAGCGTCTTTTGTCTCAAAATGAAAAATAACCGTCATCACCACCAGCTCATATTCACCCATTTCTTTTTTTTTTTTCACCGCTTTGCCACAAATTGTGCACTTGTCATTAATGACAAGGAATTTCAATAATAATAAATAAATAAAACTCATGTTTCGTGAGTGATGAATTTAAGGGATCTGGATTTTTTTAAGTATCGGTACAGGTACAAAGAAATGTTCTTTTTATGAAAATGGTGCTAAAATAAATATATGCATAATTGTATTGCTGTACACTTCTCGAATTGTTTCATAAATTAGTACTCTTATAAGACATGAGAGAAATATTATGCAAGTTGTAGCGTGGAGGGACATTTTCAATTGATAAATATAATTGTTCAACTCTGTGTAGTCGATCTTAGAGGTTTACACGAAGGGAAAAATTTGCAGTATGGAAAAATAATACTAATAATATCGGCATGAGATGGGAATGCGACATTGGAAAGGAGCACATGCAAGTCAGCTACTCGTGAGTTTCCAAGGAAAGAAAAAAAAAACATACAGTGAAGAATTAGTTTGGAAATATAATTTTCATTGCGTACAAAAACTACTTCATCATAACTTTATGGAATGCAAAATGTCACAATGCTATTTTAATACATGTTGAGACAAGATACAGACATGTTTTTGTACATAATAGATCAAAATGTACAGTGAGTCGACCACATTTCCAATTATGTACACAGTACAGTATGTCGGTGCGAATCCCAGTTCAAAAAGCAAATATGGATTTTGCAAAAATGAGATTTTTCGCCAACAATATAGTCGCAACTTGTTGGGAAAACGTAACAATTCCCGAATGTGTGCGTGTACCACGCAGTACCTCGGAATGACTTCAAATACATCAAAAGTCAAGAAACAAGAGATGATATAGAAGTTTAAATCACTTTACTCGAGTTTTAGACAGATGTTCTCTCAGTGACAGAATTTCGCAATTTTTTTTTTTTTTTTTTTACTCATGTTGTTGATTCATTTTTGCGCTTCACATTTGGATTGTTTTCAACAAGAAAATGACTTTTGTAAATTAAAAAAAAAATCTCAATATATGACTGCGCCAAACGGGGAAGTTCAGAGGAAATGTCGACATTTTGCATTTATTCTTTAATTAATAGTGGTAAATTCATGCAATTGTTATTTCGAATTAACGTCACGTTTATTAAGGAGACGAAAGACGACATTTTGTCGAGAAAACTGAAAACTTTTCCGAGGGACTCAACTCCTAAAGTTGCAGGGACTCGAATTTGCGGGAAGTTTGAGGTCGGAAAGAAAGACTGAAGGACGAAAAGTTTCATGGTCCTGGGGGGCCGAGGGAGGGGGGGGGGCAGCTCCACCCCTGCACGGAAACTTGAGGGTCGCGCGTGCACGTGCGCACTTCAGCGACATGAGCGCACATTGCGACAGCGGCTCTTCTTTTACTCATTTCACGCGCCCCCCCCCCCCCCCCCCCCAACCGCCATGACGACGACCCTCCTTTTTCCTTTTCCTTTTTTTTTTCGGCTAAAGAGTTTAGTTGCAGCTGAGTGAACACTTGCAGGCAACGCAATAAGGAGCGGAAGGGTCGAATTATTTTAACTTGCGCCCCCCCCCCCCCCACACCCATCTGTGCGCAGCTGCTGGAGCGAAAGTAGGGAGAGCGAGCAACAGTTTTCCAGAGTCAGAGAAAGCCAAATGTAGCAATGTAGCGAGGGAGGACAGCGAGAACTTTGTCCCCCCCACCCTCCCCCCTTCCCCCCTACTCCCCCCTTCTCAGCGGCTCCGATGGAGCTGCAGGGGCCCAGGATTGGTGCCGTGCGGCCGGGGAGATCAGGTAGGCTGGCACCGGCTCACTCGACCCATCTCGCGCCTTCATGCGTCGCTCGCCGTCTGCTTTCGACACTTTCCGAATACTTTTCAAATCTTTGCCGCAATAATAAAAAAACAACAAAGAAAGAAAGAAAAACTTTTGTCGAGTTTTCAAACTTTGCAGTGTAAAAGGCTGCAGCAGCAGATTTTGTGGACTGTTGTGAACAGCAGCCAGACATTTGGTTCTGATGACATATTATTATTATTATTATATTAATGCGTCCGTTCAATGTGCTGGAGCCCCTTCTGCAGGGGGGGGGGGCAGTTCAATGTTACAAAGCACTAAAATGATCGGAAAGCGATGACACAACTATCAGATAAATGTGACTGAATGTTAATGAGCATTTATGGGTTAAATGCTTTGGGACATTCCGAGTTTGGTTTGTCTTAGGTGAGATCTTCTTGAGGACCCTTTACGGCCCACGTGCCACAGGTTGTTTCCTGACTATTTGCTTACTTTGTGCTTTTCCCGTCTTTGGTTGCCCGTGGAAGAAACGAACATTTAACACTTTACAAACGAGAGAAAAGAATTCCAAATGTCCGCCGCCGCCGCCACATTGAAAGGCAGAAGCAGCACGTGACCTTTGCCAGCCAATCTGTGACGAAAAGTCAAGATCGAGCAGAAGCAAGAAAAACACTCGCCGACATGTTATCAAATATTGGCCAAACAGAAACTCTTGAATATATTTTCAGGGTTACAAAATACATTTCAATCTTTTCATGGATTCTTTTCATGTGTTAAACGTGGAGATTTGTGAGACACACACACACACACACACACACAAAATGAATTAAATGTTCAAACCCTGGAAATTTGTTGTGTTGGATTATTTGCAGTTCACTTGTAGTTGACTTTGAAGTACATTTGCAATGAAGTTGTTCTTTGTCGACAGACATTCATTTAAGTGGAATTTTTATATGCAATTGATTTGAACCATGATATAAGTCCCTTTTTATGTTCCTCTATTTTGAAGATAGTTATTGTTGTTGTTGCATATAGCAATATTAAATATGGGCTACTTCTTCTGCGGATGAACCCTCGGGCCTAGTACACCACTGTATCTTAAACGTGTTTCTGCTTCTCCTTGTTGACGGTTTGGCGTGGAAATTTTGCCGCCTTCGTGAAGACTTTGCTTCGTTTGCAGAATTTCATTTTTGCATCGTTCAAAAACTGAATTTGTGCTTTTGTGAATTCCCTTTTGAAAAGAGGTGAGGATGAGCACAAGTGCACGTCCAACAAAGTCGGATAGCCCGGCCCCGATCTCATCTTTTTATGAGAATGCAACAAGTTTGTGGCCACTATCCGAAGATGGCGGACAGGCAGCCATCAAGCGCACACGCACAAAAAGAAGGAAGCCACTTTTGCTTCCGTGTCTCACTTTTCTTCCTCCCAAAGTGGAATTTGGAGCGCTGCTAAAGTGTGTCAGGAAAGGGAGTTCCGGGAATCGGACCCAGAGGCGAGGGGCGTTTTGGGGGAGGGCCTCGCGCTGCTGGCCGCCGCAGCCGCGAGCCGCGAGGGCCCGTGCGGGGCCTCCTTCCGAGCAAACGTGCGAAGAATCCCCAAATCCAAAGTGTGTCACTCGTCGAGAGAGGATGCGAAGCGCTTTTGAAATGAAGGCTTTCCTTCGATGTCATTGAAGGGCCGAAAAGAGAAAAGCGTGCACGAGATCCGGTGTGTTCTGTCATGTTCTTCGAATCAATTTAGCGGTAAACCGGCCTTTGCTTTCACTAATGGAGTCGCATTGAAACGCGCCTGGAGACGGTAGAAAAAGGGGCGGGGCACATTTCAAAAGTAATAAAAAAACAAAAAACAAAAACAGAGCAAATGAGCTGAGGTAGGTATCCGCGGAAGTTGTAAAGTTGACCTCGAAGTCCCGCATTCTCTTCGGCTGCATTAGAAAAACGAAGTTCGGGGAATAGTGGACGATGTTTTACTCACCTTTTTCTTTTGTATTTGACGTTTTAAACGTGTACAGTATACTTCCCACGCGAAATGCAATATAAGAGTTGAGTGCGTCTTTCTGCTGATGTTGACAACCACGCGGGCGTGTAATAAACGAGCTTGCCGGAGTTAACATGCGCGATTAATTTTTCATTGCTTTTTTTCCTTTCGTTTGGTGGCTCTCGCGAAAAGATCCCCCAAAAATTACAATACAATAAAGAGGGAGGGAGGGAGGGAGGGAAGGAAGGAAGGAAGGAAGCAAAGAAGGAAGCAAGGAAGGAAGGCCACTCCATCGTCGCCTCCAATTTACCTGCCACTGCTGATCACCGGGACGTTTCTTTTTTCTCTCTTTTTTTTTTGTTGTAACGTTTCAAGCAGTCTAATCTGCACTTCGTCCGATTTCCGAGGCCGAGAGGAGCTAATGAAATATGCAAATGCGTCAGGAGCCCCGGATTAAAGTCGTCCCACCCTGATGGAAGTTTTCTCGCAGTTTCCAAGCCTAAAGCGACAACAATTTGTATACATGATTGCGTTGTTTGCCTCTTTTTAATTGCTTGTGTGTTGAATTTGCAAGTGGGACGACAAAAGGTTGCGCGGCTCCCAAACCTGAAACCCAAACATATTTTGGAATCCTTTCATTCGGTGCAGCCATGTTGTCGGTCTTTTTTCTTCTTCTTCTTCTTTTTTTTTTTTTTTTTTTTAAAGAAATTGGAATGATTTAACTGAACCTTCTTGACCAGAAGGCACACAAAGCCTCGTTGGCCTGAAATGAAAAGTTGAAACATTTGCACAAATGCTTCTGATGACTGCATCTGTCCGTAAATGTCGAAATTGCACTCCTTGCATCTTTGAGCCTGCATTTTGCCACCCCCCTCCCTTTTTTGTTTTATAAGAACGAGGGAGAAAGCACCGTCCATCACTTGCGCAAGATATGTTATAATTCATACAGTCAGGAAAAACAACGGGTGAAATGTATTTGACGTGTCATTTTTGACTTCATTCAAACTTTGTTGTTGTCTTCTTATTGTTATCTGGGTGGGGGCGTAATCAGAGGCTTCCGATAATGATATTGACTGCGCACGATGAGCGAGTTTGGATCACATTAAGCAACACTCACGTTGTGTTGTTGTTGTTTGTCGCACGCTGTGCACCAACGCCGAGCTGCTTGCGGGCATTTTCATCACAGTCGAGCGCCCCCCGGTGGCTTTTCTCTGAAACAGACAAACTATTTACAAATTGTGGACGATTTCTGGGAAGGTTTTGGGGGGAAAAAAAAAATCACCCCAACTCAGAAAGCGTATTTTGCTGCTTGTGTGTTGGATTTTCAAGCGGGTCGAATACATATTCAGTAAATTGCTCAAAAGCTCCAGAGTACTAAAGTGGGAATAAACCTCAAGACAAGTATTGATTGCGTAACATGAAATATTCCATGAATGATACATTCCTTGACATCGGCAGTCCGAGCTTCCTTTTTTTTTATGAGAATCAACATCATCATCACAAGCGATCTTGTTGTTTGTTGTCCGTAACGATTGCAGATGCAGAATTGAGTAATAAGAGAGCGAGTGCAAGGATGAGATGTTTCCGAGCGGGAAGCATGATGGAAAGAACTCTCTTCCCAATTTGTGCGCCGCTGAAAATCAGCTGGGACGAACATTTATTGAATCCTCGCACTTGGCCGATGCTGGCTAATTGCAGCTCGCGGCTGGCGAGGTTTCCTTTTTCCTTTTTCTTTTTTTCATTTTCATTTTTTTTTTCTGCCTCCCTCACGCGGCCCCCCGAGCTCCCCATTTGGAGCCAAACGTCTCGGCCAGAGTTCGCCTCCGGCGGCCTTCTGACAACTTTTCCTGCTTGCAATTCCGACTTGAGTGTGTTTTCAATGCGGGCCGAGCGGACGCTGCTGCGGCAAAGCCTCGTTTTAGCCAAACTCATTTAAATACACATTTGATATTGACACGGATAACTTCTTCGTGCTTAATTGAAATGAAGACGGGATGTGCCCCCCCCCCTCCCCCCGCCTCCACAGAGCGCGGCGCCGTCGTCGACTTCATCCATTGGTTGGGGATTAAAACAAGCGTTCCCCGTCATTGGTTCCGAGCACTGGCGCCGACCAATCGGAGCCCCGCAGGGCCCCGCCCTTGCAGTTCAAAGCCGGTGGTGACGCGGAAGAGGCTCCGGCCTCGCGATTGGCCGGCGGGCGGCTGAGTGACAGGCAGCTGGCCGGCCGGCGCGTGACGTCATCCGGCTTCAGGGGGTTGGGAGCGCGGTCGCTGTCCGCCAGAGAACGGGTCCTGAAACGCCGGAGAACGGGTCCTGAAAGGCCGGAGAACGGGACCCGAAAGGCCAGGGGCGCTCGCTGTTTTTCGGCCTCGGCACAACAGCAGCCGCACTTTTTGCCCCGCTTTTCGGTTCCCGGGTCGGCTGCAGTCCGGCAGCGAATCGCTTTCCGAAGCGGTCTGGAAGGTTCTGGTTCTTGTTCATAGGATAATGCCACTCGGACGCCGTGCCCGCTTTCATTTTGGGACCTCACGCAAGGCAGGAGTGCAGCGCGCAGCGTGTTGTGGATTTGGGACATTTGTAGTCGCTGCAACTGATTTTTCATTTTTTTTTTTTTAAATTGTGAGACTCAGTGGAGAAAGTTGAGTTTGTCAGGGGGGGGGGGGGGGCGCACGACCACCGAACTGAGTCTGTGTGTGGAGGTCCGCTTTGGAAAAAAATAATGTTTCGTATTTTTTTCGAGCGGGTCAGAAGATGATTTCTCTCGTTCCGCCGTAACGTCCGGGACACAATTTTAACACCCCGTGATCATTTTTTGTAAATTACTGACTATTTTATTCAATTTCCGACTGGGGAGAGCAACAACGAACGAACGAATCAAACTTTTTTTTTTTCCTTTTTCTTTTTTCAACGGAACTACTTTGCATGCAGTGGACGTCTGGCAGTTTCGAGGTCGGGCCGCGACGGCACGCTTCCTTTTTTGTTTTGGTTTGTTTTTTTGTTGACCAGCCCGCATGGAGATCCACTGTAAGCACGACCCGTTTGCGGCCATGCACAGTAAGTGTCCAACTTTCCGTCTTCTGCCCGCCGATAGCAATCGAGGCTGGCAGCCGCGCCGACGTCTTCACGCTTGTAGCGTTTTCCATTTCCCTTCTCAAAATACATCTTTTACATAGCCTGATTTTTTTTTTAATGCTGATCTATCGTTTTGAATCGTTTAGTTGTAATGTGCAAGAAGTTGGAAATCATAAAGACTTAAAGACGTTGAGATCTTTCGTTTATTTACGCTTTTTTTTTTCCTGGAGCCTGAACTTGGCCGACAAAGCTTGAAATTGCACGCAAACGTCCTTCGATTGCTGGCTGCGTTTTCGACCCCCGACGTCGGGGGCAGAAAGGAGGGAGGGAGGGAGGGGGGAGAGAGAGAGAGAGGAGAGAGAGAGAGAGAGAGAGAGAAAAAAAGAGGGGTGGGCGACGGTCGAGCTGTTGTAGCTGTTGCGTGTCCGTGAACGTCCACACTGAGTGTCGAACTGGAAGAGGCCGCAGGATGCCATCGCGAGTGTGAAAGAGGTCTGACGCGGTCTCGGACTCCGGAGCGGACCCGAGGTCGTCGGGGTCAACTCCGTGCAGGCTCAATGGCGCCAAATAGTTTAAGAACGCAAAAGAATTGCTGCGCAGTGTTTGCTTGACACATATTCAGTGAAACTACATTTGTACATGCTTGCTAGCACTTTGTGATATTTGTGTATATTTTGTCATATTTAGGCGGGCGCGTTGGATGCTCAGGTGTGCCTAATGAATTGTCCGCTGTGTGCATGCTGCTGTCAACAGTGAAATAGAAAAAAAAAAAAAAAAACTTGTCAAAACCTAAAATTTGGCCTCGAAATCAGGTGAAATATGGGCGGAAAAACACGCAAATGCTAATAATAATAATAATAATAACAGTCACCATTTGTTTGACAGTTGCATCATCGCTTCATTTAAACGGGGTTTAAGAGCAGAATACGCCTGATATTTTTTATGCAATTTCGGCGGCCTAAAATGTCTTGTAGTAGATTATACAAAAGCAGACATTTGAAAATGCGGACAAAAAGCATTCGGCAATGCGTCACTCGTTCTCTGCGAGAGGGCAATTACACACACTGAACGGCTAGAACAAATCGGGTTTCTTCTCGCAGTTGTTGGGCCGAAGTCGATGATCAGCGCGCGTCGTGGGACGCTTTAAAACGATTACACCCCAAAAATGTCAAACGGCAACGCGAGAGCGCGTGGAAATGCGCTGCGTGGCTGCATTTCTACTGGCTAGAATTAATCACACCGCTGTCATCTTTTTTTTTTTTTCTTTTCGTCAGCAATTTCATCCGGCGTGCTGTTGTATAAAAATAATCATCTTAAACCATCCACAAATTGGGGGCACGTTAAAAGCATCCCGGAAGAAAATGTGTACCCTTTGAAAAAGGAACGGTTCCGGGGAATTGTCATGATAATCAGATGAATATTGTGATGTTAATGCAGGTGGCATGCTTGCAACTGAAGTAAGGACAAAAAACGTCCGCCCCCCCCCCCAAAAAAAAAACAAAACTAAAAATCATGCACAAAACCTATTTATACACATACACGGGTGTGTGTGTGTGTATATATATATATATATATATATATATATATATATATATATACATATATACACACACATCCATTTTTCTTTGCCACTTATCCTCACAAGGAGCGCGGGAGTGCTAAAGTATTTATAGAAATACAATTTTTTTCTTCTTTTTTTTTGGGGGGGGGGGTATCATGTACGGTATAGAACAAGGCCGATTAATGCCTCAATTGCAGTTTTCCTTTATGGAAAAGGCAGCCTCCATTAATATATCCTGTATCTAGTATACAAAGTATTAAAAATGTTTCCTCAACAAAATAAACGTGATCAGTGACAAGGTTGCAAACAGCTCAGCATCTCGGTCTGCATTTGTATTTTGGGTTTGTGGCAATGTCCGCTTTTTTTTTTTTTTCGGGCCGAGACGAAGCGAGCTTGATCTTCTTTTTTTGTTTTTAATTGATGTATTTTTGCTCCTGCGGAATCCAAGAAAGATTCGGTGAGGCCGAATGAAAACCCACGTGCACGTCCCCTCGGATTCCTTTTCTGCGGGAGACAAAATGAAAGTGTCGCCCTTGCCAGGAGTTTCCTGCTCTCTTGAGGTTCAAGCTTTTAGAGGAAGACAACCCCCCCCCCCCCCCCCCGCGCAAAAAAAAAAAAAAAAAAAAAATCTTTGTATCTCATTTGCAACAAAACCTCCGCAGCTGGCAGCTGTGATTGGATTTGTGAAATTTGTTTGGCTTGACATGATGGAGCCGATCTGTCAGCAGTTGGGAGCATCGGGCCCGGTGCAAATCATCACTTGTGGAGATGATATGACGTAGAGAAAAATATTTTCCTTTAAAGCTTGAGCCTTAAAATGTGCAGCATTCAAAAATTCCAAGTGTCATTTGTTTGGAATACCTCAGCAAATTTCACAAGCTTTTACCTCTGCAAACATCTGAGTCTGATTTGCTTGTTCTTTAGCTTTTTTTTTTTTTTGTTTTTTTTTAAGGGTGCCAATGAGGAGCAACTGGAAAACAGTGATGATAACCGTAGATTGACATGAGCAATACATTTAATTAACGATCAGGTGCAAACTAAGTAAAAAAAAAACATTTTTTTTGAATGATACAAATGTAAAAGCAGATCATCAGAGCAACAAGAGAAGTTTTCGATTTCCTCCCTGCCCATCGGATGCACATCTTCAAAATAATCAGTTTAGTTTTTTTTTTTTTTGAACTGGTATGATACAATAGTTTGTCTTAAAATATGCTCGTGCACAGAAATCGGAATTCATGATGGCGACAGTCAATACATTTTGCTTTCTTGTGATTTCTGATGGGAAAACTGGCTTAGAAATATAAACGTGGACGTCAGCCAGTCACGTGACGGATTGCGGTTTCAATGTTTGATTGTGTTTTTGTTGTAATCGTCTCGATCGGTCTTTACAGGCCTGGGAAATACAATTTGGACGTAATCCCAAGAGCTCTCTTCCGAGATCACTCTCATACCGACTGTAAATACACACAAGTGAATCAATGCTCACTGAGTTTTTTTTTTTTTTTTTCCTTGGCTTCTCCATTTCCATGCGAGGCGACGGTCGGCCACGCCGGTGCGGCCCAGATAGGAAGCCTGAAAAATCTTTTTTTCCATTTGCTCTTATCGCTGCGAAGAAAGGAGGCGGAGAAAAATCCACCAGGACGCGAGGCGAGCCGGCTTCTTTGGTTCTGCTTTCGTTTTTGTCGCGCGTCTCGTCGTCAGCGTTCCACTCGCAGCGCTTTCACGAGCTTTGATTTGCTGACGTTGCAAAATGATTCCGAGAAATGTGGCTGATCGGGTCAAAGGTCAAAGTCATCAAACTTGTTGTTGCAACGTGAGAAGTTCACATAATTGTCAATCGCACAAAAACAAATGATCTATCGCTAAGATTTAAATGCAAAACGCAAAATTTTGCAACGGCGACTTGCGTTCGTCACAAAATTAAGTTTGTCAAAGTAAACCTAAAACATCGTGGAAAACTTTTCATTTCAGCAGTTCTCCTCCTTCCGATCTCGGCGCGTCAACGACTTTTGACACAAAAAAACGCAGAAGAAAATCGTTTGCCGACATTTTGCATCCTCGAGTTTACGTTTGTAGTCGATCTTGCGGCGCATGAACATGGGAAGACGTACGTGGCGGGTCGGGTCACGTCTAAATAAAGAAAGAAGAATGAATCGGTTGCTTTAGATCGGTGGTTCCGTATTTCGGGACAAGAAAATAAACAAAGCAAAATGTCACCCCAAAGGCAAACGTGTGTTTTAGGCCACGGATATAAAAACATTACCATAAAGAAAAAAAAATGAAACTTATCGCCAGGGTTTCACAAACAGAAGCCATCATTTCAAGCTGGAGACGAAAAGAACGTTCCGGACCGACTTCGCAAGTTGGCATTTCCGATGTGAGATTAAACTCGAGGAACTCTGGGTGCACATGTGGCAGCGAGCTCGTTTGGCTTCTTCCGCCGATGTCGAAGTCAAGCGTACGATTCCGTCCGGTTGTCGTTTCAAATTCCACCTTGCCAAACATGAGCGGTCCCCGCCCACAAAAATCGAGCATTTTCATCGTTAAGCTTTTATTGTTTTCGTGGGCAGCGCTTTGCGTCGTGACGTCTCTTCCCCCCCCCCCCCCTCTCTCCCATCCACGGCTCGGTAGCTTTGCGGCCGGCGTGTTTCAACACGAGCGGTTGGGCGAAGTCGCGTCACTTCCACTTCCGGGCGCGACGGCGCCACACCTTGCCGTCTGTCTTTCTGAAAAGCGATTAATGAGTTTGCTTCAATCTACGGTACAACAAAATAAAATGCGAGCACTTTCCGGTCGTATTTATCCTTCACGCGCAGACGTCGTCTTTTGTTTGGAGCCGCAGGACGCGAGCCGGGTTTTGCTTGCGTTTTACCTCACAGCGACGCGGAAAGAAGAAAGAGGTGGTCTGGTCAGGAGGTTGAGGGGGGATCCCTGCAGGGGTGACGTATTTAAAATCTATTACCCTCGCAGCTAGGATTAGCGCGGTGCGCGCGGGTGCGTTTCCCCCGAAGACGCAATCACTATGGTAATACAAAAGCAGTGGATTACAGAGGCGCCGCATTGCCTTGGGTGCGGCGCAAACGCCTTGTTGGGAAGCCGGAGCGACGGACGGGGTCCCAAAACAGTCGTACGCCGGTTGCCGTGGCTACCCGGAGACCAGACTCTTGCTTCAAGTGTAGACTCGAAGCTTTGACTTTTATGGACTGCTTCCTGCGCCAGCAGATCCGTGAAACGCGTTTTTGTCTCTTCGGCGGCCGACGGCCGCGTTTGCATTTTTGTGGCGTCGGACAAGGCAAACGTTCTGGTTGGCTGAGCTCAACTGGACCCAAACTCCAGGTGACTGCTTAGCAGAGCCAAATTTCATTGACAATAAAAGTCGCTTTTGAAAATAAGCTACGGGCCGGAATCCTTGGCGGAGACGAGAAAGGATCGCAGTCGTGCGCTGGTTTGGCCTCTCCTCATTTTTCCAGTTTGGTCTTTGTCATACGTTCGTTCCTTCCTCTGGGGAACAGTAGCAGTATGGCTCAGACCTTTACTGGGTCAAAAGGGACTTGAAATCCCTTCGCTTGGTCTGCCATTGCGGGCCTCGCGAGTTTTCCACTGCCAAGAAAGGCCCGAAGAGTCGCGATGGCGCACCGGTCGCGCGCCACTCGGGATGTCCGGGAAGCCGAGCGGACTCGAACCGCTTTGTGTTTTGCAGGGCACGGCGGGGTGAACCAGCTCGGGGGCGTTTTTGTGAACGGCCGGCCTCTCCCGGACGTGGTGCGCCAGCGCATAGTGGAGCTCGCCCACCAGGGCGTGCGACCCTGCGACATCTCCCGCCAGCTACGCGTCAGCCACGGATGCGTCAGCAAGATCCTCGGCAGGTACAGAGGACCCGCACGCACGCACGCACGCACACACGTGACCTTTGGACTCGGCGTGGTAGCGGAACGGACTTCATTCGGGTTTTGATCGTCAAGGTCCTCTTTTGAAGAAGGTCACACGGCAGACTTGAAAAAGAACTCAAATCTGAACCGGCTGAGTTTGCACATCTGCATTTGCAGCGGCACGGTCATCATTTCTTGTCGCTTTCCTTTGATTCCGACTCATTTCTCCCTTTCACCTGCTGGCCGACTACTTTTTCCCCTTCACCTTCACAAAGGCGAAAGGCACAAAGTCGACCCGGGCCGGTTCCGTCTGGCGGAGAAGAAAAGCTCACAAAGGGGGAAAAGATTCATCACTTTTTGGAATTAGCATCAAAATGAAAGTGGCACCATATTTCGGCCGCACAAAATGTAGCCGACGGAGAACGGAGAAAGACGAGGAGAAGGCGGGTGGGGGGGGGGGGGGCGTGTTGAAGAAGAAGTCAGGACAAGGAAAAAAAGGAATCCGAAACAGGCCCTCAGTTCGATCCCAAAAACGTGCTGCTCATTGTTCTCCCTTGCTTCTTTTCTCTCTCTCCCCCCCGTCCCGGCCGTTCAACGCGCTCAAGCGTTACGGCGAGAAGGGAGGAGGGGAGCGAGGGATGCGAGGAAGGAGGGAGGCCCGTTTTATCCTCTCTCTCTCTCTCCGCCGGCGGAACAAAAACAGCAACTCATCGGTGCCGATATCAATAAACGCGCCCAATGATTGGCCCGTGAATAATTGAAATACTTTTCCGGGAGAAAATAGATTGTTCTTTTCCCTCTTTGAAGTGTTTAAAGGCCGGCTGGGAAAGTGGAAATGGGAAGCGCACGTTTACGGAAACAAACACGACCGGAGGGATTACTCCGGCGTGGAGTCGCGGCACGTTTAAGACTGAGTGACAGCTTGCATCCACACACTTTCTACCTCTGCCCCCCCCCCCCCCCCCCACCACCACTTTTCTGCAAGCAGGGTAGTGCATTCGTTGCCCCACCCCCCTCCCCTTGTGCATGCAAATACATTCATGAAATCGCCGCGCCGGAATTTCCAGGATCGTTGGGCGAGCGCACGTCTGTCAGTGTCACATTTTCAGCCTCATCTGGTCAAACGCTGGCGAGTGACGTCAGACGATTTCACGTCAACAAAAAAAGAAAAGGCCGTTGCGAAATCTTCGCGCAGATAAGAACGGCGACTGCAGATCGGGACCGGAACAAGTGTGTTTTGCGCTCTCAACTTTTCTCACAAACAGCGTTATCGTAGCCAGGAAAGCAGACGCTGGTCTGCGTGCTGTCCGAACACGAAAAGAACTGAAAAGGGTCTTTTGTTCACAAGAGAAGGAAAGGAACTGCTCATCCAGCCACCTCCTACGGTTTTAATCCGAGTCAGGGACGCCCAGACTTCCCTTTCCTCACCCACATCTTCCGGGGGGGGGGGGGGGTGTCCCGAGGCATTCCCAGGCCGGCGTCTTCCTGGTCGTGCCCCGGGTCTCCTCCTGGTGGCAGGTGCCCGGAACATCTCACCAGGGAGGCGTCCGGATCAGACCCCACGTGGCTCCGCTCAACGCAGAGGAGCAGCGGCTCAACCCTCCTCTACTCTGCTCCTTCCCCGCCAGAGAGGCGACGTTCTACATCCCAGCTTTTGTAGCCGAGGAACGAATCGTCGAGGTCTCTGGCTTCAGCCGCTGCCCCCCCCCCCACACACACAACCTTTCGGCCTTCGACCGGCATCCGGGCAAGGGAACCCGAGAAGGCCTGTTTTGCACCGGTCAGAGGGGTTTATGGAGCCATGTTCTGTCCGGTCCCCCCACCCGAGACCTTTCTGCCATGGGCGTGAATAGGCCTTAGGGCGACTCGGACGCACAAACCCCTCCAGCGCCACACGGCGGCGGCTCTGCTCATTTCTTCTTTCTTTCTTTCTTTCTTTGCTGTGAATATCTTTTGCTAACAAACCCACCGTCAATTTAGCAGCTCAGAGTCGGCGAGCCGTTTTCTGCTTCGCTGCCGGCGCTTCCGTGAGCCCATTTGAGTAAAAGAGGATTATTTGCGGCAAAGTCCAAAGCGGAAGAACACGGCGCTCATTGGAAAGTGAGCCGCAATTATTTCGCGCGACTTGCGTCTGATCTCGTCTCGGAAAGTTTTTAGCACTTTTGTTTTGCATCAAAGTTTGACAAATTAAGGTTAACGTTACAAATGATCCTTTTTGTAATATTGCTGTGGCACACAATCATACTGAAAATAGTTTTTTTGTATTTGGGCCACCCTGCTTCCACATCAACCATTTGCCGAATCTACAACCGCGTTTTTGAGATGCAGATTTTGATTGAACAATCATAATCGCGAGAATTTTTACTCATATAGATATTGCTAATCTGTTACTTGTGTGACGCATCGCTGCTAAATGAATACGACGGTTATTACAATCACTGATCAGAGAAATATTTTATCAAGTTTGGCAAGTGATTTTTTTTTTTTTTTTTTTAAATCAGGTTCCAAGGACAGTCAGCGACAAAATTGGCAATACATGAAGTTATTTTTGTTGTAAAATGGTTTTATGTAATTTCCCAGCTCTGGCCAATCATATAAAGGGGCAAGACTTGTTTTCCTCTTCTTGAATTGTGATCATACAAGAAATGATGAAGGAGGAGGGAAATGTCAGTGAGAAAATTGAAAGTGGAAGTCTTTGGGGGTTGGGGACTGTCAAGGAAATGGTCACAACCGCCTGGAGGGACAATTTTCCAAATCACCAGTTGGAGCGGTTCAACCTCAAGTGCCAGTAAAAAGAACCGAATCAGTCGAAAGTCTGCTCCAGTGAGTCCGAGAATGAACTTTTCGGCGCTTCGGATGATTTTTATGGAACAGCTGTACAGTTTTCAAGCTCTCGCTGCCCTGCCAACACTTTTTTTTTTTATTTTTTCTCTTTTTGGAAAATGTTTTATGCTCACAAAGTGTCCCAGAAAAAAGTGACAGGCCTGGCCAGGCACAAGATAATTTTCAGATCCAAAGTACAATTTTCCCTTTCAAAGCAATCCCCTTGGAGTCTCACATCGCCCTGGATTCTTCCGGGATCTTCTACAACTCCGTCGTCATGGTGACGCTTACAACATCAAAATCGAGATCGAGGTCACTCTAGCAGCACGATGCTCTTCCTGGCCGGGAACTGTCCGATGCGCAGGGGCATTGTGAGCAGGTGGCTCGCTATGGTGATGCCCCACAGTTTAAATTTGATTTAAAAAGAAAAAAAAAAAATATGCACAACTACTTAACTCATTGCTTATCAATTACGGGACAGATTTCCAATCTTGCGTGGGTCCCCCAGGTACTACGAAACGGGCAGTATCCGCCCCGGGGTCATCGGGGGATCCAAACCAAAGGTCGCTACGCCCAAAGTGGTGGACAAGATTGCCGACTACAAGCGGCAAAACCCCACCATGTTCGCCTGGGAGATCCGGGACAGGCTCCTGGCCGAAAGGGTCTGCGACAACGACAGCGTGCCCAGCGTCAGCTCCATCAACAGGTACCCACGCCGAGCTCGCCCGGCGGTCGCGGGTGCCGACTTCTTTACGTTTGTCGGGAAGCGAGTAGGTCCGGATAAGAGGCCCCTTGCGGTCTCCGTAGGTATGAAGCGGTCGCAGATCAGTGGTTCAACACCGTCATACGATGACAAGGCTCTCAGCCGGAGAAGAGGGACGCAGGGACGGTGAAACGGTGAGCAAAAAGGAGGGCGGGCGGGCGGGCACCGAGAACGGGAGACAAAAGAAGAAAGAGAGGAGAGAAAAGCAAAGCAAGGCAAAAGGGAGGACAGAGACAGCGCGGAGAGGTGTTAGGGAAGGCGGGAAAGGGTTCGCATGAGCAGCCAAGCGGGAAGTGGCAGCCGGACGCAAGCTCGCTGCCGAGCTCCCGCGACGCTCGTGTTCTCGTGTCCGCGGTGCCTCGCTCGCTCTTTCGCGCGCGCTCACACCGACACACGCTAACGTCTCCTCTCTCCTCCCGTAGGATCATCCGGACCAAGGTTCAGCAGCCGCCGGGCCAAGCGGGCTCAGTCGCGGCTCACAATTTAGGTAGGCCCCTCCCCGACGGCAAAAGCTAGGAAATGTTTGCACACTTCCATCATTTGTCTTTTTTCCTCTCTCGCTTCCACTCGGCGTCGCATTTGGCGACCTCCGTCTTTCCGCTCATCAGTTGAATGTTTCACTTGCGCATGTGCCGCCAATTGACCCCTCCGTACAGGGCACTTAACCACGCCTCCTGAAGTGACGTCACGCCACAAACAATTTCGTAAAAAATGGCAAATACAATACAATACATTCTGAACTGAGACAGACTCCATGCAATCATTCACACGTAGCGGTGTTATGCTAGCGGAGAACGTCTCATTCATTTATACGAGACGTGTATTAAAAATCAAATTTAGGGCATATCTTCGTGCAAACACAGTCTGGTTAAGCTTCGGTCGCGAGCCGGCAAGAAATCGAAACGTTTGTGCAGTCCGATCATCGCTAAATATCGCTCAACAAAGAATAAGTGTGTCAATCGTTCACACGTAGCGGTGTTATGCTAGCGGAGGAGAACGTCTCATTCATTTATACGAGACGTGTATTAAAAATCTAATTTAGGGCATATCACCGTGCAAACGCCGTCCGGTTAAGCTTCGGTCGCGAGCCGGCAAGAAATCGAAACGTTTGTGCAGTCCGATCATCGCTAAATATCGCTCAACAAAGAATAAGTGTGTCAATCGTTCACACGTAGCGGTGTTATGCTAGCGGAGAACGTCTCATTCATTTATACGAGACGTGTATTAAAAATCTAATTTAGGGCATATCTCCGTGCAAACGCCGTCCGGTTAAGCTTCGGTCGCGAGCCGGCAAGAAATCGAAACGTTTGTGCAGTCCGATCATCGCTAAATATCGCTCAACAAAGAATAAGTGTGTCAATCGTTCACACGCAGCGGTGTTATGCTAGCGGAGAACGTCTCATTCATTTATACGAGACGTGTATTAAAAATCAAATTTAGGGCATATCTTCGTGCAAACACAGTCCGGTTAAGCTTCGGCCGCGAGCCGGCAAGAAATCGATACGTTTGTGCAGTCCGATCATCGCTAAATATCGCTCAACAAAGAATAAGTGTCAATCGTTCACACGTAGCGGTGTTATGCTAGCGAAGAACTTCGAATTCAGTTATAAGAGACGTGTATTGAAAATCAAATATAGGGCATACCTCCGTGCAAACATATGTGTTCCGGTTGATATTAGATGGATTCAGTTGATCACGCGGTCTTCCACAAAGTTTGATCCATCGAAGGCATTTTTCATACTGGGTCTTCGGTTTTGGAAAGGGTACGAATGGAACTCCGCCAACTCGCCTTTCAGGATACCTGTCGTCACGATTACAAAGTCCGTGACTACACCTCTTAACCATATTTTTTGTTAAATAACCCAAATACGCGATAAAACGCTAACTAAACCTATACTGGACCACGCAATGTTGTCAGAGAAAATGGCGGGAGCAAAAACGGGCTTTGGTCTATGCGGATCTCTGGCCTCTGATTGGTCAGTGACGCGGATTGCGCAATATCCACGGAGGGGTCAATTCCTTGCTTCTTCGTGGCTGTTTCTGTGGTAAACCTGATTTGCGGTTTTGTTTTTCACTGCGGGGGAATTTTGACCCAACATGCGAGACCGTTGAATTCGACTTTTGCACAGGAAGCGATGTTGTGCGCCGGCCGAGGCGCACTCACAATCGGTTTGCGTCTCTGAACGTTTTTGCGCGACAAGGACTCAGGACGCAGATCAATGACGATCCTCGAGTATTTTTAAATGCCGTTTCAATTGAGTTAGCTGCTCTGCCACAGGCATGCTACTTGCTGAGCTGCACTATATTTGTTTACGGTGTAAACCAGTCGCTACAGAACAAGGAAGTCACTTTTCTTATGACTTTTTTTTTACCGTTTTGTACTATGCGGGAACTCAGTCCGCTTGTGTACTTGGCAGAAAAACAAAAGAATAGTAGCACATTTAATTTGGGTTTATTAGATGTCTGCGACCCACCCAAAATGGGCACATAACCCACTTTGGGGCCCCGACCCACAAGTTGAAAACCAATGGTCTATATTTTAACGCGCTGCATTCACGTACATTCAGATTAAGACACCTAAGTAAAATTTTGGTCATTAGGATGTGCGATCCGCCATGTCCTGTCTTTTACTTTTTATCCTTCTATTACACTCCGGAAAATTACGACAGAAAAAAAGCATTAAAAGTTTTTTTGCGCTTTGCGGCCTATTCAGGATATAATCTTCAATTATTGAGGAATGAAGGCAACGTTAGATGACGCTTTCTCAAGAAGCTCTTGTGCCTTTATACCACACAAATATTGGGCAATGACAAACATCTAATAATGACTTTATCGCGGCAAATGATAATCTCGACTGACGCAAAACACTGCAGCAGCGCCGCATTCGTTCCTTTCAAAGGGATGCATATCTCACTCGAAAATAAATACAGCTTTTCTTTGCCCTCCGTCTGGATTGTGTCTCACCGCCTCTCATATCTTCATAATCACCCATCGAGTACAAATCTAAATTAATTTCAGATGCACTTCCTTTTACACACACACTTGCAGATTATCCAGATAAATGGCTCCGACTCCCAGGCGGAAAATTGAACATTTGAATGTGCAGAATAAAACCGTTACGTTCTGATAAAAGAAAAAATAAAACAACAACAGTGGCGAGAGGGGAAAAAAAAAAAGAAAAATCTGATAATTGAAGTGCTAAATCAAGTGATAGGAAAAGGTGGGATATGCATTCATTATCATCTCCTGCTTGTCGGCGAAGGCGCAAACAAAGTCTCAGGGCCTCCATCCTCGTCTTTGTTGTGCGCCAATGTGTGTGTGTTTGAAATCCTCTCGTTTGGGTTCTTCTGAGTTGTTTGGGGGGGGGGGGGGCTGCCACGGGAGAGAGGATTAGGATGTCTGTCTCCTCACCTTTCTGTCCCTCATGGGATGCCGTACTGTCACTCAGCCCCTGGCTTGTTTATAAGGGCACAGATAAGGAGAGCAGGCACGAGCGACTGTTTGATGCGCGTCGAAAGGAACGACAAGCATGTTGCCGTGTCGCCTGCTGAGGAACTCGACCGCCCCCCCCCGGGGGGGGGGGCTGAGATTACTGGGTGAGACAAATACTGACAGTCCCACCCTCTGAGGCGTTTTTCGAGGCTTTGTGTGCAGGTTAACTTGGTTTACAAACTGAAACGCAGGATCGGCTTATTGCAAGCAATAATTCTTTTTTTTCTTCTTCTTCTTCAAAAAGAAACTTAAGAATATTTATTGCCACTCCCACATTAATTTTACCATCTAATAAAACAAAGACGCTGGGCATTTAAAAGCAAATAGCTTTGTCCTTGGTGAGTCATTTTTGTTCAACGCTCACAAACACTATAAAATGCCACAGACGGGCAAACTAATAACACTGATGTAAAGGTGGCAGAACCCTTTGAGCAACCGGCTATTGGAATACAAGCGCTGGAGCAACACAAGGAGAGATGACGTAACAATACAGGGTACCCGGGGGGATGGGACCGGGCCAGACTGTGAATTGCACAAATCTGAATAATTGATGCATATTATAATTGCATTAAAAAAAAAATACGTTTTTAACCCCCCCCCAAAAAAAATCCACAATAAATATTTATATGTATTGTTATAGGTTTGCTCTCCTATAAGAAAAAGGAGAACATTTACCAAAAAAAAAAAAAAAACTGCAAAAAGTTTAATTTTTTTTTAAAACACCCACCAGCCGAAACATGAGATTGCGGAGGTCCAATGTACTCACAGGTATATTTTACTTCTTTTCTGTGAAGAACAACTCATATTACTGCAGTTCATTGAGTAGTTCTAACGAGCTCCGCATTGTACTGCCCCCAGGTGACCACGGCACACAGAACAGAAGAAGGAGCACAATGTTCACTGAAGTGAAGTAAAAAAAATGGGTGAAAACTCGAGGTCATCACCCCATGTTAATAGAAAGTATTATAGAGTACTATATTTTGAAATCAAAAATTGTACCAAAAAAAAAAAATTGGAGGTGGGTCTTTTGGGGCTGAATCACATTTTAATTTGTTTCATTGGGGGAAGAAGATTCGAGACGGGTTTTGAGTTAGACGAGGTCAAAAGTACACGCCTGGTCACAACTGGATTATCTACAGTCCTTGCACTTGCTGCATTTGGGATTTTTTTTTTTAGTAGTACACGAGACATTAAAGTACCAAAAATAGGAAAGTAACACACGTAAAAAACAAAACAAAACAAAAGTACCCTTAAAGCACCTACCTTTAAGGCGTTTAAGTGGTGTGGCTGCGTGGCCACAAGGCACATTTTACTGTCCGTTTAATTGATCAGAACTTGTTTTTAAATCAAGAAATTAGATCGTCTACGCCTCTTGAGCTGTGCTAAGCTAAAGCTATGCTAGGCTACAGCATGTGCTAAGCTAAATATGTGAGCAGCTCGAGTCAGGAATTTGAATTTCTTGCACTTTGGTCAGCATGTAGTGGCGGGAAACATCCAAAAAAAAAAATATGGAGTTGCTTACCAGACGTGCAGGAATGTTGCGGGGTCAACTGGCAAACCAATAAACCATAACTACAAAGTTTTTTTTTTTTTTTATAATGAAGACGAGCGGGGTCGTACCATGTTTGAGAGAGCCAAAGGGGGGAAGCAAAGTTGCGTAACTTGCCATGAAAAATGATGCAAAATTTTAGAGGCTAGAAACACCTAGATTTATGATGATATGATGTTGTGGTGGTGGTTTAACATAATCCTTAATGATATACTTGGCTATTGTCATTTATTTGTGTGATTGATTTTTAAGGAATTTGATTTGTCTGATGGTATGGTCATTAGCGTTCGAAATTGACTGCGTGTAAAGTGTTGAAATCCTTCGAAATCGAACAGCAAAGAAAGTTTTTTATTTTTTTTTTTTGCTTTTGGGCCAAACGTGACAGAGGAAACAATATTTGGATGAGACAATTTTGAGTTTGCTGAGCAGGAAGATTCGACAATAGAGGATATTATTATTCGTGCTACTTATAAGCACCTGCACACATATTTGTTTGTTTGTTTGTTTTTTTTTTTTTGGACAACGTAAGAGAAACTTTGAAAGTTTTTTTTTTTTTTTTTTTTTTGGACGATTCTCCATAAATTAGGTTAGACTTTGTTGACCTCCGAACTTTGCTTGCCTCCAGCGACGTCAGTGGCCGCCACGCAGGTCCCCGCGGTGGGCAGCGACTCCGCCGGCTCTTCGTACTCCATCAGCGGCATCCTGGGAATCAGCTCGGCTGCTGATGTCGGCAAGAGGAAGAGGGATGAAGGTGAGCTTAACAGAAGACGTTTGTGTGTGGATGTTAACATCTTCACATGTGCACAACAAACAGCAACGCATTACAAAAAGCCCCCCCCCCCCCTCCTCCATTTTAATTTCTGGTGTGGAAATTCCAGTTAAGAATCGAAAAACTGCGGGTGTGATGATCAACGTCTTCATTTACAAACTCTGCTGGAGGGCCATCAGAGAGGAAATGATCGATCCCGATCGTTTCCACGCTTGATCAATGTTGATCAGCGGCGGTGCGCGCGCGTTACGTACGCAGCGTTCATGATCACGTGACTTCTGTGAGCGCGTGTGCCGGTCTGTCAGTGGCATTAAAAAGCCATCACGCAGACAGGTAAATGAGACAGGACCAGATGTCTGAATGGGAGGGGGGGGGGGGGGGCTCGGGTTGTTGGGAAACACCACTTGCCCCCCCCCCCCCCCCGCCCCCAACACACACGCACACACATACTGGGAGAAGATTTGCTATACCTGCATAATATAATCAGCTCCAATACTCAAGTGTTATCAAAAACTCTGCCTTTGGAAAAATGAACATGCCTGGCAGCTATTTCAAAATATGTTTATCAGAATTTGTTTATCATTTTTGAGAGGCCCCGTGACACAGTGGTTAGAGCAGTGGTTTGGTAATTCAGGGGTCGTGCGTTCGACCCCTAACGGGACAAGCCGAAAGAAACTTACTTTTGTTCGTCACTGTGATTGTTGAGCTCCGGTCAACTGTTTCCATACGACGTGATCCGGTCCAACCGGGCCTACGTATACACCTGCGCTACATTTGGTCGCGACAGCCGAGTGACACGCGAACATCATCGGCATAAACGTCATCTATCAAGATGGAGGTTGGCCGTTTATTTTGTGCAGTAATCTAAAACGCCTTACAAGTCGTTGAAAACACGACACTTGCGCAACGCTGTCGGGAGGCGCCATATTTGCGACACGCGACCACGATGACGTCAGCGCGCATTGATGGTGTTCGGTTCCGATTGAGCGTTTACATGACGACAATTGACTCGTTATCGTTTTGGCTAATGGAATATTCCAGTCCATTCGAGTTGGGCCCATTTATTCTGACCGAGGTGTTTATATTTAGCGTTGACATTTGTTCTGGGCCTCTCAACCGATTCAAATCGCAAACCTCTGCATTTGGTTTCTTTTTTTTTTTTTTTTTTTATCATTTGAAGTGGTGCAGAAAACTATTCCATCATCCTAAAGGCATTCATTCTATTTGAGGCCTTTGAAAGAAAACTCCCCCTCAGTGTGAAGTATTGCAATTACATCACTGCAAACTCCAAGTAAAATCATAATCATGAGCGTATTTCCCCTCTCTGACTGCGTCAACCAAAAGTGAGGCTTGTAATTTTCGAAAAAAAAAAGCAGATTGCGGAACTCGTGTCCTGGACCTCGCCCGACTGTGCAGGTGTACCTAATGTAGTGTCCGGTTGTAAAGCATTCCAGCGGACAACAAGAACTCGTCTTGCGCGCTTGTTAGCAGCAGCAGCAGAACGCAAGACTTGACGATGCCGCGTAGCTGACAGATATCTGGAAGTTGCGCGCACGCTCGGGGTTGAACGACTCGTTTTTTTGTTTTTTTTTCTTTTGTTGGAGAGTACATCGTGACGCAAACTGAATGCGACGGTATTGGTCCCCGAGCTAAAGACGGACCGCCATCGAAACAAGTCAACGGAAATGATGAAATATTCCATCTATCCATCCATTTTCTTTCACCGCTTATCCTCACAAGGGTCACGGGCGTGCCGGAGCCCTTCCAAGCTATCGTTGGGCAGGAGGCGGGGCACGCCCTCAACTGGTCGCGAGCCAGTCGCACTGATTAAATATATCGTTTTTGCACGTTTTCCTCTTCGCCGAGCCGGCCGCTCTCATCTTGTGTTCGTGAGCGCGGCGTTTTGTAAGACGCGACACCGTTCTCCTGCAAAGTCTAGCGCCGTTCCGATTGTACTTTTATTGTTTTGTCCGGATGGTACGAGTATTGTGATAGCCAAAGATAGCGCAGGCAGCGTTGGCCGTCACCTGTTAATTGGCCGATTGGAAGACGAGATACCAAAATGGTGTGGTCGACTTAGCGGGTCGTCGACTTTAAAATGTAAACGTCGACTCGCGAACTTTTCGGCTGACTGCTTCCGCCCGTTTTGTCGCTGAGAGCTTTAACAACAAAACTGTCGGGATGGATTTTTTTCCATCCCATTTATCCTCGTCACACTGTTTTCCAACCCAGGCGTTATTCGAAGCTTTTCTTTTTCGGAGGCCGCCAGCCCGAAATCTTTTTTTCGGGGAACAAAGTCATCCTCACGATAATACCAGTGAATAGCTCAACTATCAAGTCCAAATAACTGTGGTGAATATGACCCATAATTGGGATCCTTTTGTCGGAGACAATAAATGTCGTGTTATACGGATGAAGTATTACGCGCGCCCTGACGACGGTGGCAAAGACTCGAGTACGAGTGCTGTAATCTAATTAGGGGCCTCATTGTTGCACGCACTTCTCCGCGTGTAACACGACGATCGTTTGGCTGAACTTTCAAATCGATTCAAAAGGCGCGTTAATATATCGCGCTGAAGCCTGCGGGAAGCGTAGGACGCCAGCGCGCCGTGTCGTCGGCGCGGTCGCCGGACTCTGCGGCCTAATGAACAGCCTTGCTCATCACGGCGTCCATTAGAGGCGGATGACACGCATGCACAGCGTGCGGCGACATCGACAAACACAATTACTTGCTATGGGAGGAAGCTGAATATACGCGGAGGAAATAAAATCGAGATCCGTCCCAAACGCTTTATGTAATGTATGGACAGCATATACATGGTCAGATCTATGAAACGACAATTAAGGCGCCATTACACACAGCTGTACAAATTTGGCTGAAACAAATACAAATATTAGACTTCACGCCGATCCGATCGGCCGATAATTGGCATCGGTCGATCGGTTTTAAAGTCATAATTTGCCCATCTGATCGATGACGTCATTGATCCGGAAAAGACATCTACTCCACGTCGCCGTCGTGCATGGTATATCTGTTTATTTTTAGATGGTGGTATTTATGTAGTTTTGACGTGCCACTGTAAATACCTGATGGCCAATAAAGTCATTAAAAAAACAATAACACAACGGCAGCATCACAGAGACAAGACAACACGTAATGCTCAGAAAAGACAAATCAAAATTGACAAAACAAATTTGGTCTTTCACCTTTGCATGATGTCAGAGTACAGCGATCAAATCCTGTATTCCGATAACTATTGTTCCATCTTGTGATCGGATCGGGGATTGGTGATCTTTTTTTTTTTTTTCCCAAAACTTGCTGATCGGTGATTGGCCCAAAAAAAATCCTGATCGCGTAAAGCCCAATGAATATAATTTATATAAAAGAAGGCCTGGTGCCAAGTATTGGCCAACCATGCAGATGCTTTTTTTACTTGTTCGTAAACAGGAATATTTTAAACTTAACCCCCCCGCCCCTAAAAAAAAAAAAAAATTCCTTGCTACCTTTCTGACTTCAGATACGCCAACAGAAACTGTCCCGAACCTCCGGTGCGGGGCTGAACCCAAATGCAGGACTCCAAGATGAGGACATGATGTTGGGCGTAGTTTTTATTCAAAGCTGAGGTCAGCAGTCCAAGAAGGCAGAGGGAGAAAAATGCTAGGCTAGGCAGGATCCAAAAGATATGCAGCGAGGTCTGATGACTAGCACACAAACTATGAACTAGGACTTGACTATGAAACATGAACTAAGACAGGACTAAACTGAGGTGGGACAGAAACACTGTGACGAGGATAGCTCAACACTACACCATTTTCAGTGGTGGAGATTCCTACGGTCAGTGAATGCAACTCACTAACTCAAGGCACAACGAACTGGCAAATGCGGCCGTGTCACCGCCCCGAGCAGTGGCCACGCCCTTCTTGGCCGTGGTCCAGCCTGGCTCATGAGGGTGTCATTCATAAGTCAATTGCAGTACATATTTTATGAACGCATTCATCACTTGTCAATGACAAACTTTGAAACTTTGAAATGTAATCCAAACGTGTCAACCAGAATTTTCGGGGACTCATCCTTGTCCAAATTGATGAGAAAATAGTTTGTGGCTTTTATCCCCCGTCATCACGACACAACTTTTTACAACTCATTCCAGACGGTCACGGTCACGACGCTCGTGCTTACGTCTGCCGTCGTCGGGCTCATCCATTTGCGAGTGAGCTAAACCCGCGCTCAGGAGATCCCAAACGGCCTTTGTGCCGCGTTCCTGCGCTCAAAGTTGTTCTGCACCTGCTCATCCTCATCCGCGCACACATTTGACTTTCCGTCTTTTGGCTGTTGTGCGCGCGCGAGGTGAGGGCGATGACCTGCGCGACCTCAGCCAGGGCGAGGGGAAGTCCTCGTTTGCGGAGGGGTCTTCGGGTGACGGGGAGCAGAATGTGGATGAATGGGACGGAATTCAAGAACTTGACTTGTGGGGGCAAAGGGGGCCCATTGGATCTTGACCTGCCGTCTTAAAAGGGGCCCACTCGCATCTGTCTGAGCGCAATCGTGGTTGTTTTGTTGCTTTTCTACACAAAACACTTTCCACGACATCATCTAGGCGAAAATTACAACCAGGTGTTGCTTAAAATTAAACGTGAAACCCAAACATCTTCAAAAAAGTACGAAAACAGCAAGCCGGGCTGACCTTTGACCCTCACTGTGCATCCACTGCGACGTGCGAGATCGGATTAAAGAAGATGGGAATGAGCTGAGGTGGTGCACAGTGTGGAAGGGAGGATGGAGGGAATCGCTTACCCCCCCCCCCAAAAAAAAAAAAAAAAAAAAAAAAAGCCGTCCATCACTGGAGTTTCCAAAAGGCTGCGCACAAACCGGAACCTTCCGGTCACACTCGTAGCTTCGGTGCCGTCTTTGTCAGTGATTCGCAACCACTGATCCACCGAAATGGGAAACGATCCCGTTTCGCTAATGCCTGAATCCCACGACAACAATTTAGCGTCGCTATTAGCTTAGTTTGCTCATTTCCAGATTGGGCCTGAAAATGTTTTGTCAATCACGCCAACAATTTGTAGTGCGACATCATCCACGATCAACAATTTGCCATTGGGAAGTACGGCGATGGCAAAAAAGTCAGGCGTGTGTGACGTTTTCTTTTATCGTTAATGTGACACATCAGCAAAAACAACATCGCGCTTGGACGTCAGCCAATAGGATTGCGTCTCGCAACGGCGCCAAACCTCCCTCGGTCGGCGTTGTTGACATTTCTGAGTGAAGAGGAGGAGCATCAATTGACGGATTACCGTCATGTTGTTTACAAACAAACGTTAGCCCTAGCTAGCAACATAACGTTACGTTGCCTGCTTGCTAGCACCATTTAAAGTCTGTGAGCGTGACGTCAAGCTCTCCTTGAACAATGGACAGCCCCAACGTCCTCGCCAGAGGATTTCGGGACGACCCCGCACAAGTTTTTCTTCTTTTCTGATACAAATTTTGCCCATCAAAACTCGTGTCTCTTTCTCCATGATGGTTGTCGCTGATGCCGCGGTAACAGTTTTTATCCAGCGGCGTTGACACACTTTCCTATCCCGCCTCCCCGCTAGTTTGATTTGACGAGATGAGCCCGATAATTCTAAAAGACGGAACCAGAATCACAATCTTCTTTATTGCCAAGAGTGTCAGAACACACAAGGAATTTGTCTCCGGCGGTCAGAGCCGCTCGAGTACGACGGATTGGCGGAAAATACTCGTGGGACGTAAAGACAATCCGAGGACAGTCACGGAGCGATAAAAGGTTGTTGATAATCTGGCAATGATAGTACACTTTTTTTGGGGGGACAATTGTTCAAAGAGGTGATGCATTCAGAGCCGTTTGAATGGCTCAGAGAGAAATTGTCCAGCGCAATGACCAACGTGCAAAGGGTGCCAGGAGGCGACATTGTAATCCATGTACGTCAGCTGTATTTGCCAGTGCCGTGACTAAAATGTGGCGTCATTTCACGGCAACAGTCTGAAATAGTGTAATTATAAGAGACCAAATTTGTCTTACAGTCTGATCCAGCCAATCATCCAAAAATGATTATTTAAGATCTCTGCGTCTACTCAATTTCTGTAAATATGTATTAGCTTGGCGTTCAACTAAATAGGCTTGTTTTTTTTTTTTTTTTAGGGGGGGGGCTGGACAAAATCATCATTATATGAGTATACTGTTGATACGTTTTGTGATATTTTTGTTGGGTAGCGTGTCGTGACATTTTTTTCTTCTTGCTTCTTTTACGTTGGAGAATTTCAGTCTATGTCAAGTGCATAAGGCGACCTGCAATCCCTGCAAACACACACAATAATTAGGAATATTTGACCTGCACGTTTTCCCATTTGATGGCGTGTTGAAAAATGTCAACGGTGAGATGAAAAGGATGACGAAGGGAACGAAAAGAAAGAGAGGAGGCGGAAGAGAGAGAGAGAGAGAGAGATGGGAAAAAGGCAGAGGATAGAACAATAATGGCTCATTGTTTGTTTTGTTCTGCTCTGGAGGAGAGGGAAGAGAAACACTTCCCTTCTGAGACCGACTCAGAGATAGAGGCAGCTGTGTGTGTGTGTGTGTGTGTGTGCGCTCGCGCGGGTGTCCAGCCAGCGGTGGTGAATAGGATTTAACCCGTCACGCCAATGAGTTTCTTTACCCATCCATGGACGGATACAATGAAAGCAGCCGGATATCGAGCCACGCCACGCCACGCCACACACCCACGCCGACACACAAACACACACTCATCCAGATGAACGGACAATATTGATCATCATAAATACAAAGCTTTGTTCTTACTTGTAGTTTGTGTCGTTTCTCCAAGGTCTCCCTTTCGTCTGCCGCTTTGTGCTTGCACAACCCGGCCGAGCCACTTTGAGAGCGTGTGCGCGGGTGTGAGACGAGTGACAGCAGAAAGCAATAAAGCGGCTGAAATGGTGCCATCAGCGCTACGTGATTGATCAATTGAATTCCATCGCGGGGACCGGCCGGCGGGATTAAATGGGTCGCCGTGGGTTACCGGGCTAAAGCATCACACTGGCTTTATCTCCACCCTGATTGGTCTGCCGACCGCCGGAGACCCTCCGACCTCACACCCGCGCCGTGTGTTGGTTAGGGTGGAGAAAGTCGCGGCGCAGGAGAGATTAGGATCCAGGAGTGTGTTTGTCAGAGGGAGAGTAGATGAAAGAGGTTTTGTGTACTCTTTCGTGGCTGCAGCCCTTCTCGTCTTGTGACGGAGAGCCGACAAGAACCATTCGGACCGACTTTGCCGTGTGTGAAGCTTTAAGGGAAACCCTTGACACGACGCCGTCTCCAAACTGGCAGTTAATTGCAAATTATTGTCGACTTACTTATCGTGATCCTCAAAATGCAGCAATAATGAAAAGCTTTGATAGGACGCATCCATACCACAGCGCCGTTTAAAAAATGGTCCAAACTCTTGAATTTCTGCAATTCAAGTCTTAAATCTCAGTGACGTGTGCGACACAACCCAGGAAGTAGGCAAAGGAATTTGACATTTGCTTGATCAGATACGTAGCTATCAATAAATCATCCATCCCGTCCATCCATTTTCTGTACCGCTTATTATCCCGACGGGTCGCGGGCGCGGGCTACACCGTGAACTGGTCGCCGGCCAATCGCAGGCCATATAGACACAAACAAACAACCATTGGCAATCGCGTTCACACCTACGGGCAATTTAGCGTCTTCAGTTAGCCTAGCATGCGAATTTTTGGATGTGGGAGTAGACCAGAGCGCCCGGAGAAAAGCCACGCAGGGTTAGGTGTTCCTCCACGGTAACAATGACAGCTCTTCCGATGCGTTGGTTTGTCAAAAGCTGAGAAAAAGCTGAGAAACGTGCCACAGATAGCTTCAATCGTACGACGCGTTGGGGTTTAAAGATTCCCAAACTGCAATCGGGGACCGAAAAACCTTTGCAGCGCTGCGATGGGGAAGGGAACGATAAACTTGGGAAAAGTGCAAAAAAAAGAAAAAGAAGCGGATGATGACTTTTGGGGCACTCTGCAATGTCGCAAATATATTTTGCCGTTTAGAGTCTTGGCTGCGATGAGGTCATCAAGTGATGCAGCAACACGAGGCTCGATTGTTCTTCTTTTCGCTCAGACTGGCCAAATGCATCTGTATGTTCAGTCCATACCGAAGAAAGAAAATAATATTTAAGACCCCCCCCCCCCCCCGGCCCCCCAACCCCACAAGACCTCTCGACTGCCTGTCTGTCATGCCCCCCCCCCCCCGAACACACGCGGTGACCCCGGGACTAAAATAGGCTCTCAGGAGGAGTTTGGAGCGATGAATTGGCTCTGCAGCGGTGGGGATTTTCACCCTCATCCCCACCCCCCGCCTCCCTTTTTTCCCCTTTATCTAGTTCTCTGCTTCTTCTCGCTTTTCTAATCATTCGCGGGCTGCGACTTTTCAGAGTTCTTATAATTGTCTGGTCGGGTCCTTCGGCCCCGGCAATAACCGCAGGATACGAGAGCTCGCTGTCTAATACTGATAGCGCGGCAATACATATTTGGGTGTCGGGCCGACGCGAGCGGAATGGCGGAGAATAAGAGAGAAGGTGCGCGGCCGACAGATCAAAAAGGAGCGACGGCCTGCCTGCCAATGACTCGCGTTTGGACGGGCTTTTCTCCGCAATCGATGCTTTTAAAGCAACCCGCCGAGCGCCACGAAATTCTTTCGCAGAGATTTGTTTTATCGGCCGAGCGGCCGTCAAAGTTCCCGATCTGATATCCGCACCCGCTCGAATTTCCATCTGTAAATAACTTTGGTGACGTCCGCAAGGCTTCTCAACGTCGACGTTTTATTTTTATTTTTTTTTTTTTTAGGTCTGCAGGAGTCGCCGCTGGCCAATGGGCACAGCCACAGCGGGCGGGACTTCCTCAGGAAGCAGATGAGAGGGGAGCTGTTCTCGCCGCAGCAGATCGAGGTATTGGACCGCCTGTTTGACAGACAGCCGTCCTGTCCGATCCAATCCAGCTCTGAGCTCTATGCGAGCCCAGACCCTGGCAAGGTAAGGGCGCAGGGCCGCGGCGGCCATTTGGGCCTTTTGGCTAGTTGATCAACTACGAATTCATTCGTTCGTTCGTTTGACGATTATCCAAGTGATAAAGACGCCCCTTCGATGTTCCGAATGCTTGTTCAAATGCCCGATGATGAAAAATGATGATTTGTGGTGTTGCCAAAGTGCGGATGAAGCTCAGCCTGCCAAGTCAGACGTGGTGAAGATGTCGAAGAAGAACATTGATTGAGCCGAAACTGAATGGACAGACGGAATCCAAATCCGCAGCCCGGCGGCGGCTGCGGAAAACTTTCCCAGGAGACTTGAAGACGTTATAACTGCAGAATGTCATAAGCTGGAGTGTCACTTCAATTCATGTCTGACTCGAGGCAGGCCAGAAAATCTTTTTGGCAGTGGAGTTATATCTTCAGCTCCCACTAAAACGTTAAGGTGATAATATTTAACCTCAGCGAGATGACGCGCTACGGAGAGCGATGGATGCGAACAAATCTTGTGGGTGTCAGCCACAATATTTCTGCCATTTCATATCTTAAAGCCAAATATTTCCCATAACTGGCTACTTTCACCCAGCTTCAAATTATTGGCCGGCGAATGACGTCAAAGATGCGGCGCTGGCTCATTGCTGCTTTTGGACCCTTGACGCTGATGCATCTCGAGAATATTCAGCCCGGTCGTTGCATTTAAATTGACCTCACGCCCTTTGTCGGCCGCAAAATCTCGTCAATGTGAGCGGAATGGACAAGTGTAATAACAAAACAACAAGAAGAAGAATTTGCATTCGGTCAGACGCTCGCAACGTGCACTGCGCAGGTCGATATTAAGGAGACGCATTTGGCAAAAGCCTGAAAATGACAATTATTTTGTTGGTCCGGGCTCTGAATACATGCCCCTTTCGCTTTCATTGACTTGATCAGTGTCAAGGGCAAGAGAACAAACACGGCGGCGGCGTGTAGAAGCGCAGACGGGCTAAAGCCTTCCGACCTCAGGGGCGGACTTGGCCCTCTTTAGCGCTTTCATGTGGTTCCGACCGACACGGAGACCCGAGCGGCGCAGGGCGAGAGGTCGACGGGGATCGGCTGAAGCAGCTCCGTAGACTTCGGAGGTCAGCCGAGTGGAGGTGGCGGGGCGAAGGGGATGGGTGGGGGGGGTGGGGGGTGGGGGGGCTCCGCTCTCCGACGGGGCGGCTCGACCGGGGGTCGCCCTGGGGTCAGATTGGCTTTAGGAGCCGCATTGTGATTACCGAGAGGCGCATTCCGATCCGTCCCTCCAACTCCGCTGCCCTCTATCATCTGTTCTGGTCAAGTCAACCGTCCCCCCGCCCCCATTTTTCCCAAAGGGAATGATTGACAGTCATACGCTCAGCCTCTTTGCTCTTTGTGTGCGTGTGCGGGTTTGTGCGTTGTGTGGCGCGCCGGCGGTCAACGGGGGTCACGTCGGACTGCGGCGGACCTTGCTCGGAGTTGCCAAGAAGGTTTTGGACCTGCTGCTTCAAAGTCTGCGTCAGCACTTTTTGTTCTGCCGTCTTTGTGGGGATCATTTTGGATGGCGCAACGTTACGGACGCCATTGAAACGGACAATTTAAATGGAGGCAGGAACAGTTTTGAGCCTCACTTGGAAGTTTGTTTGGGATTTTAATGTGACCTTGATGCTTGCATGTGCGCCCGCACGCAAATGAGAGTTACTACCTGAACACGGAAGACGGATACAGTACACGAGTCTCGGTTCTGGGCAAGCGTATGCGAAATCAGTGGTCTCCAATCTTTTTCAGCATTGCCCACCTTTTGAAGACATTATTTTCACCCCCCCCCCCCCCCAGGCCGAGCTTGCAATAATCAATCACTCCAGTGGTCACTTTTAAGAATGATGTGGGCTTGTGCGCTCTGTAGTAAAAATTGGCTCCATCTGCTGGCTGTAAGAGTTCATGGCACCCCTGCCCCCTCCCCCGGTTTGAAAAGCACTGACCTATAGAGTTAGAATTAGCCTAACCCTAACCCTGTGACGATGTCATTTTTTCCCCTTGACACTAGTGTTCAATATTTTGATAGAACACTGTAGAATACAAAAACGTTCATTTGCAACAGTATTTATCTCGATCCGTACGCTCACTTCTTCAACATTCCGAGGAATTCACAATGTCCCATCGCCGCTGAGCTCGTTTTCAGGCAGGCACGCGGGGCGGACACCTGGTGCTCGGGGGCCACCGGGTGCCCGCAGGCGGCGTGTTGGTGACCCCTGTACAATACTTTTGCTTTTCAAGGAACTTGTACGGTTTCGTCCAGTGAGACGTTTTTTTGATAAACTCGTTAAAATAACGAGCTCATAAGCAAATGTCCTTTTTTCTGTCATCCGAACACACTCGGCCGTCCGTCTCTTAATCTCCGGCCCGACGGTCGTCGTCTGCGTCAGCAGAGTCGATTAAGCCGCACAATTAATTTGTGGGCGCGTCTGCATGTGCGCTTGTCAGAGGGAGTCGGTTTGAATTTCCCTTCAATCACTTCCCATTAGTCAGGTGATAAATCAGCTCAGATGGTGGCCCCTCCCACCCGTCCGCTCCACGCCGGGTCCCAAAGACGGCCCGCTTCACAAAAAGTGAAAGGGAGAGCGCCTTTTTGTTTGCTTGCCGTCACATTTTCCGTTTGGAAACGTTGACAAGTGACTGCAGAGATAATTGTGCGGGTTTTTTTTTTGGGTTTTCCTGAAACGATTCACTTGCTTAAATACAAACAGTTGATCAAAAACATCACAACGCCAAAGACGACCACATAAATAAATGACTATACATTTCTGTCAATAACCTGAGGATAAAATCATCTCAAACATCAAACACTGTGAAAATGTAAATTTCTAAGCTTTTAGATATTTAATGTATGGAGTCAAATTCAGTAATAGATTTTCAAACCCCATACAAGAGGTTTATCAAAAATGGCTTCCGGAAATAATCCCTTTTTTTCTTCTTCTTCTTCTGTCGTCTGTCCGCCATCGTGATTGTATTTCATAATAATGCAGAAGACTGAGAGGTGGTTTTCATATTTTGGTCCCCTTAATCATAATCTTTGATCCAAATCTTGCAGTCGATCCCACCAGCGTCCCCCGTGAGGCTCATTCCAAACGTGGGCGCGATTCGAGAATGCAGATTCCCGCGCAGCGCCGGCCGTTGCGCTGCTTTTCTTTCTTTTTCAGACCATCTGTGAGAATTTGCTGGTTTGCGGTCGCACCTCTTTTGCATCAGGAGAACAGAAGGATGCGGCGAGAGGGCGCGACCAAGACAGAGATGGAGAAATGGGGCAATTTGGAGAATGGGGGAAAGGGGAAATGCCATTATGCAAATGCGCCGCTGCGACATGGCGACGCGCACGCGCGTGCACGTGCCCTCGCGTCGTGGACGCTCATCACTTATTGATGCGAGATCAACGTTTTCCCTGCATGTGGCGACAAATAGTTGATGAGGAGAAATGGCGAAAAACCAAACACGTTCACCCTTCGGTAAAAAAATACAAATCTTTTTTTTTTCTTAGACTCTGACCGGGGCTTGCCGCCACACAATATGTATTGAATTTCAAGTCGTGAAATTGTGTGACATTTTTATTTTGACCAATGTTCTCCACTCACAAGATGCAGCATTAGGGAGATCCAGAACAATCCAAATAGTTTTCGGTTTAGATTGACAGCGCAGCTATTTATTTTTATGGATTCAGTGTCGCAGCAAAGTGACGGAAAGTTCCAAGGATCCGGACTTTGGTCTCCTCCCACATCCCCAAAACACGCACGCTCGCTTCATTGACTTTGTGAGCATGTGACCTGCGATTAACTGGCAACCAGTTTAGGGTGTGCCTCCGGCCCCGCCTCTCGCCCTATGATAGCTAGGTTGGGCTAACGCACGGACGGATGGACGCGTGGACAGTCTTAGCGTGCAAACCAAAGTAGCAACGTGCATGTATCTGATATGAATCTCTACAATGAAGATTACTGGTCACAAAACTAGCAGGCGAGGAGGACACAGGGACTTGGCGAAGGAAGAACAAGGTGCTTTTATTATTACTTATTTATTTCTTCATGAACAGGTTTGAGTTTTTTTTTTTTTTTTTTTTTTTAAATGAACGTTTTCTTTTATTTCTCTCTGATCGGACAATCTAAATTGCCC
This sequence comes from Syngnathoides biaculeatus, assembly GCF_019802595.1. Classification (NCBI taxonomy): domain Eukaryota; kingdom Metazoa; phylum Chordata; class Actinopteri; order Syngnathiformes; family Syngnathidae; genus Syngnathoides; species Syngnathoides biaculeatus. The sequence continues at coordinate 20,935,466 of NC_084648.1, read as the reverse complement.
CTTGGTGTGATTGTGAGCGTGGCTGTTTGTTTTGATGCGCCCTGCGATTTGCTCGTTGACAGCCGGGATAGGCTCCAGCACTCCTGCGTCCCTCGTGAGGATAAGCAGCCAAGAAAATGGATGGCTGTTCAAGAAATATGGATTTTGACTGCAGATGCGCGCCATTTTTCTTTGTTGAGAAGATTGCAGGATCTCTCCAAGGTCCTGAAAAGAAGCTCCGCCAGCCAGCGGTGGGAAACTTTGGCAGCCGATCCAGTGACTTCCTCCCCGTTGACCCAAACGCATCCTCCGGTTGCTTCCGAGCCAGCGCCCCGCCCCGGCCCGCCCCGCCCCGCCGCACCTCACCTCAACCCCGTCAAATCCCCGCAGCTGCGTCCCTCCCCCTTTGATGAGGGCCGACGGTGCCGTACGAGCGGCAGAATTGACAACATTTACGGGGGCGAATGAGAATGATCCATCTTCCTTAGCGGGGCTGTCACCCCACCGGCCAAACTTCATCATGGACAATTACGGCGGCAGTGCCCGTCTTCGCCCCCCCACCCCACCCCACCCCACCCCACCCTCATCTGCATGGATACGCGGACTCATTAGACGGCATTATAATAAGACTGATGGCAGCCAAGAAATGGGGGCGGCGGACATTTGAGGGGGGAAAAAATACAGGTGTGATGTGTGAACGCTGAGAGGAGGTCTTGGTGGCAGTCATTAAAACAGGAAGCTTCAAATGTGTGTGAAGTCGTCAACGAGGGCGAGCGAGAATGGCCGCTCAGGTGTGTGTGCGGGCTGAGCTCTTATTTGGCAGGTCACGGTCCAGTGGTTGCGTTGTTGTGCGCTGACTGTTGAAGAGGTCACTGAGCACAAAGTCGCACTTTGGCACCCGCAAACAAGTTCGCAGGCATTAAAAGGGTCACTGCAAAACGCTCACCTCGTCGGCTGAACAAAAGTCCCCATCGCTCGTCGTTCGTGTCTGCGATCTGCAAACAGGCGTTTCTTCACGCGTCTCAGACGCGAATGGCTTCTTGAAAACGTTTCTTCATATTCCCTCCAGACAGGAGAAAGGACAATTGCAGTCAAGGTATTCACCGAATAACTGCACTGTGCATGTTGTATATTATTGTAATGAAGCTGAACCTGATTGGTCGCCTCTCTCGTGTCACTGGAAAGGTTCCATCCCAATATTTGAAAAGAACGCTCAAAATGGCGCTTCTTCTTTTCCTTTTGGCTAGGAGTCGCCACAGCGTGTCATCTCTTTCCATCTGGTGCATCCTCCTCTCTAATCCCACCAACTTTCCTCACGTCCTCGCTCACAACATCCATCCACCTTTTCTTTGCTCTTCCTCTCTCTCGCTCTCTCTTCCTTGACAGCTCCATCCCCAGACTCTCTCTCGCCTCTGGACACGTCCAAACCATCCAAGTCTGCACTCTCTGCTCTCTCGATCTAACCTCGTCTCCAACACATCCAACTTTGGCTGTCTCTCAAATGAGCTCAATTCGAATCCTATCCGACCTGCTCACTCCGAGCGAGAACCTCAACATCTTCTTTTCTTGCTTCCCGTTGTCTCTTCGGTGCCACCGTCTCTAATCCGTCCATCGTGGCCGGGCCTCACCACCGTTTCATAAACTTTGCCCTTCAGCCTAGCGGAGACGCGTCTGTCACATAACACACCAGACACCTTCCGCCAACCGCTCCACTCCGTTTGGACCCGTTTCTTCACTTCCTTATCACACTACTCTCCATTGCTCTGTATCGTTGACCCCAAGTATTTGAAGTCGTCCACCCTCGCCATCGCTTCTCCCTGGACAATCTAATCATATTTTTCATGCAGCTGTTTGACTTTATCTGCATTGGTAAACAATACACGTTGGTGTTTGCCACTTACTGTATTGAATAAGCTGCTTGCCTTTACTAACAAAGAATCGTCAATACGAGTCACACAAATGAGCAAGCAACTTTTTTTAAGAGAGCTGTGACATCACTTCCTCGCGTTGTTTTAGGATGAAAATACTTTTTCATCTGTTTGTTAATAAATGCGCTTAAGCTAAGGATGGACTGCGGTGAGTTTTGCGTCCTCCCGCTCGCATCTGTTGGCACCTTTCATCGGCAGCTGAGTTTTAATTGGTCCTGTGGGGTCAAACGCAGGTCAGGCTGAGGCTGACGTGACCTCCGTCCATCCGCATTTCGGCAGCTTTGGGCTGCGCCCCATCAGTGGCAGCCACGACTTTATAAACACGGTCGATTGGTGCGATACATGAAAGTCGATGATCTGAAGGTCGCGCCGGATCGCACCTTTTGACAACTGAAGCGTAGAAATGTCTTCACTCAACATTTTGACTAGTTTTCGTCAAGCTAAGCGGCCAATGATCCCGGCGTGCGCGCAAAAGCGGCAGACTTGCCAACGTTATTGCAGTCGGATTTCAATACTTTTCATAGAAATGAAAGCCAACACAATGAAAATTGCTGATAGAAAACAAGCCGTCAGCGCCATCGTGTGCGTGAGCGATGAGGAAAAACAGCAAGTTTGATGTCGTGGTTTGCCTTGCAGAGTAAATCTTTGACTTTGTACACAGATCAATAGACCGCGCTGATAAACCCGAGCGTGCCGGCGCGGGTTTGAAGATAAACTCGAGTCCTCGAGAAGGAAGCGGCGGCGCGCTGCCGCGTCTCGTTCTCGGATACCTCCCTGACGTTTTGAGCGTCCACATGCACTTCCTGTTTCTCCCCAGACATCGGACTACTCGTCCATGGCGTCGCTCGCCGGCGGACTGGACGACATGAAGAACGGTTTGGCCAATCCCGGCACCGGGGCCGAATTGGGAGCCGCTGTGGCCGGCCCGCAGTCCTATTCGCTCGTTCCAGGTAAGGGAGACGCCATGAGAAAAGGAAATAAATCATTGGTGGTGATGGGGGTGGGGGGAACCCAACATTTTCTTTGGGATTGCAGCACATCCCATTTTCATATTGGGCCATAAAATTCCAATGAAACCTTACGACCATCCAACATCTTTCTTTGGCAAATCACCAAGAAATTGGCATGAAGGAAGCGTCGCCGCGCCAACATTTGCCTTCGCGGATTCGGCATCGGCTTGATCGGGACGGACGGCCTCCTGCCCCCCTCCCGCATTCGAGCGTTAGCCCGCTTCCGAATGAGGAGAAACAATTTAGTTGTGCAAACACTACAAAATCGACAAAACCTTCACCGCCGATGTTTTTCAATCAATCGCGTTTAAACCCCCCAGCGCACGCGTTTAAGCCACGTGTTAGATGAAGAAATAAAGTCATTCATATGCCAAATACTGTAATCCTTCTAAAGTCTACTCGAGCCGCGCCGTGGGCGCCGCGCTCGCAAAGGGTTTAAAAGTCTATAAAGGGCTCAGCGCTTTCCATCTCCAGAGAGACACGCCGGAAGGTGAAGATGGCAACAAAAGATGCTCAGCGGTTAGATAAACTCTGTACGTGTAGATTAAAAAAAAAAAAGAGAGCGCGGGAAAAAAAGGATCTCGTCTCCATTTTGGGACACAGCGAGGGGCAGTTGTTAATTAAGAGCAGCCGAGGCAGGCAGTGAACATCCAACCCCACCGGTGATGAAGGGAATCATGGATCTGGGAATTGGGGACGTCCGGGGATCGGGAATTGGCTCCTTTTGGCCGGCCGAGGCCACGGAGGAAAATTACCTGCCGGAGCAGCGACGCGTTTCCATTTGTGCTCACGTACGCGAACCTTCAGCTAGCGGATGCTGCCCGTGCGTGACGTTCACGGACTGGGCCGCCCCTCACAACGGAGCGCCCCCTCTGGGCCTTTTTATTTATATATCTTGCATCGGGAGCACGGACGGTCGTTCCCACAAAAGCCGACGGACGCGAGCGCCAGTTAGCGGCGTGCGTTGGTGCTTTTCCCTCCTTTTGTCGGCATGCGCGAGGACGACCGGACCTGAGCTCAGAGGAGACTCGCCCTCGTCGCGCTGACCTCTACAAAACAGAAACATCAAGCGGCGCTGGCACGCACACCTCCGAGGATCTGGCCCCGTCTGACCCCTCCGAGTCGGGCTGCAGAGAGTCCACCTCGGCTCTGTTTCAGCCCCCCCCTCCTCTCGCCCTGCGCGCTGACCCCGAGCGGATGAGCGGCCCGCCGGCGCTAATGTCTCGCTGTGGAAAAACTTTGCTCGAGCGGAGATGAGGCAGAGAGGGACAGGGGAGACTGGAACAGGAACAGGAACAAACCTGCGCTCGGTACATGTCGAAAAAAACAAAAAACAAAAAACAACAACGGTGCCTTTGGTTCATTTTGTTTCTCTCACTCGAGTCAATTTCAAAGTACGACGCCAACGTCCGTGATTCATTTTGTTCAGATCTGCTTGTACATTGAAAGTGGAACAGCGCAGAAACCAATCCCAAAAGTCACAATTTGGGTCAAGACCACGTTCCACCTCCTCAAGCTGTGCCCAAATTTTCCCATTAATAGGCGTCCATTATTAACTGCAAAATTATCGACAAGTGAAATTGATTTCAATTGTTTTCACGTCAATATTTGCAGTCAAATGAGAATGAAAAATCTCAGACTTTTCCCCCGCAAAGTAAATGAACAATTTAAGGGTTAAGGGACTGCTAATTAAATGTAATAACACATCTATATGCAGTCATCGTTGGGGCCATGTTGGACCCCCCCTTTCCTCCTCTGAACCACCTCCAGGTGTTGTAGTATAAGAATGTAGAGTATCGACTCCAATAGCGATGCCGTTGCATCGTTAATACGTTCAATGCCATCATTTGGACACGTTTGTAATTGTTGATCACATCAGTCAGGTATTGATTGACGTGCGTGTGTGTTTGCGCCATTGCAGGTCGAGACCTCGCCAGCACCACCCTGCCGGGCTACCCTCCTCACGTCCCCCCCACGGGACAGGGCAGCTACTCCGCCCCCTCCCTGGCTGGCATGGTACCAGGTACTCACAATTGGTGACTTTACGCTATATCTTTTTTTTTGCGTGTGTGCGCCAAGGCTACGGCTGACAGCGCTGCCGGCGGGGGGGGGGGCGCGCGTACGTGTGTATGCGTGTATCATTAGAGAGCAGCCACAGCAGCACAGCTGTCCCTCCTCAACATTAGTAATTTGTTTTTAATGAGAATCACCAGTGACCCGGGACTAATTCATTCATTCCCTTCCGCTGCGGCTTCTCGGCCGCTTTTGTGTTTCAATCGGAGTCTTGGGCGGCCGACTGCGAACGGAGGAAAAATGTTGAAAAATGTCGTCTACAAGTGCTCGTCCCGGCCGTTTAGTCTGTGACACGCGGGCGCGCTCTCGGCGGACGTGTCTGAACAGCGCGTCTCAAGATGGCTAACCCTGTCGCCCTGTCGCCCCGTCGCCCCGTCGCCCCGTCCCCATGCGCTCACCTCTTCCTGTCCTCAGGTTTGACAGCATAGTTGGGCGCGTCTTCACCCACACTCGCTGGCTTGCGCGTGCGTGCGTGTGTTTGTTTTTGACAGCGTGCGTGTGCGACCTTGACACGGCGCTCCACCCGCGGGAGAGCCGCGAGCTTCGCCCCCCCCCCCCCCCCCGCCTCGTCTCCTAAACAACCTGACATGCCGCCGTCACCACGGTGATGACAAGGCGAGGATGTCGGGATGCCATGGAGACCGCATCCCGACCCCACCTGACAGTTGCAGACAAACAAACACACGCGTTCACTTGTGGGTAAAGCGAGGCGCGCAACTTCCCGGCAAAGTCGAGCTGTACAAACGTTCGCCTCCGCTATGAAATCCGAACTCAGTCGGAGAGCATCTGCAAACTTGATCTCGCTAAATGATCCTCCTTTTTTGTCCAGCCTGTCTAATATCTTCCCTTCATTAAGTAAGCGGCTCGCTGCTCTTTTTCCTCTCTCTTTCTCGCTCTCTTGCTTTCGCTCTCCCTCAGTGCAGTGGGGGGGGGGGGGGCGAGGCGGGGGTGCTGACACTCAGAGGGGGAGTCGGAGAGCACTGAGGCAGAACCGACAGAGCGAGAGGGAAAGAGGGATGGAGGCGGTGGCGGAGGGGGTGCGCCGAGGTCCGTGACTGTCAGCGATGGGAGAGGGATCCCCCGGGAGGGGGGGGGGGTGCGGGGGGGGTCTGAGGGTTCGGGAGAGAGAGTAAAAGAAAGAGCAGAAAAATGGCAAAGAAGAGCAAGTCAGCGGCGGGGTGAAGAGAGGGAGAACAAGAAGAGCAGAAATAAGGCCAGAATGTTGTTTTGATGGGAAGGCTGATGGGGGGGGGGGAGGGAGCATGGGGGGGGGGGGTGTCAAGCCAAGACAAGAGAAGGAGAAAACCCCAGACAGGCGCCAGTAAATGAGGGAGAAAAGCGCCGCTATCATCCGCTCACACGGCTGCAATCGCGTTGCTTTGCTTCGCCTCGCAGGACCGGAAGGGAAGCCGGAAGGGAAGCTGGGCGGAAAGCCAAAAGGGAAACCGGAAAGGAAGCCGGATGGGAAGCCAGACGGGAAGCTGGAAGGGAAGCCGGAAAGGAAACGGGAAGGAAACTGGACGGCAAGCCAGACAGGAAGCCAGAAGGGAAACTGGAAGGGAAGCCGGAAGGGAAGCTGGACGGAAAGCCAAAAGGGAAACCGGAAAGGAAGCCGGACAGGAAGCCGGAAGGGAAGCTGGACGGAAAACTGGAAGGGAAGCCGGAAAGGAAACGGGAAGGGAAGCCGGAAGGGAAACTGGATGGAAAGCCGGACAGGAAGCCAGAAGGGAAGCTGGACGGAAAACTGGAAGGGAAGCCGGAAAGGAAGCCGGATGGGAAGCCGGAAAGGAAACGGGAAGGAAACTGGATGGCAAGCCAGACAGGAAGCCAGAAGGGAACCTGGAAGGGAAGCCGGAAGGGAAGCTGGGCGGAAAGCCAAAAGGGAAACCGGAAAGGAAGCCGGATGGGAAGCCAGACGGGAAGCTGGAAGGGAAGCCGGAAAGGAAACGGGAAGGAAACTGGATGGCAAGCCAGACGGGAAACTGGAAGGGAAGCCAGAAGGGAAACTGGATGGAAAGCCGGACAGGAAGCCGGAAGGGAAGCTGGACGGAAAACTGGAAGGGAAGCCGGAAAGGAAGCCGGATGGGAAGCCAGACGGGAAGCTGGAAGGAAAACTGGAAGGGAAGCCGGAAAGGAAACGGGAAGGAAACTGGATGGCAAGCCAGACAGGAAGCCAGAAGGGAAACTGGAAGGGAAGCCGGAAGGAAACGGGAAGGAAACTGGATGGCAAGCCAGACGGGAAACTGGAAGGGAAGCCGGAAGGGAAACTGGATGGAAAGCCGGACAGAAAGCCAGAAAGGAAACTGGAAGGGAAGCCGGATGGGAAGCCAGACGGGAAGCTGGAAGGAAAACTGGAAGGGAAGCCGGAAGGGAAACTGGATGGAAAGCCGGACAGAAAGCCAGAAAGGAAACTGGAAGGGAAGCCGGAAAGGAAGCCAGGAAGGAAAACTGTGATTTACACTCACTTCCAGCAGGCCGCTCTTCCCCTTTGCTTGCTTTTAGCTTTGAAAATTCTCAACGTGCATTTTTTTTTCTCACAAGTTTGAAAACCACAATGAGACTTTGAAACACCGAAGCGCAGCACAACTCAACCTCAACTTTGATCAACTTCTGGTGCCACAAAAAGCCAAAGAAAAAGTGCCTGCCTTGAGCTCACCGAACTGAGCGCTTTGCGTTTCAAGAGAAATTCCCATGTGACCTTTCAACTTTCAACTGTAAAGTCGCTTTTTTGGCGGTGGTGAAAATAAAATCCAAAACGGTTGCGGTTCGCACGTCCGCCTCACATCCTCGTTTCGCGCTTTTCAGGTTCACTGACCACTAAATCGTCCATCGTTTTTTTCCGTTTATTTTTCTGCAATTCCTTTAGAAAACGGATGCGAGGATGAAATCATTACCCAAAACAAAAAAATGGACCGATGACAATTGGATAAATGGATGAAAAAAAATCCTCAAAAATGTGTTTCTTTTTGAAACTTCTGCCAAAATTGTTTCACGTCATAAGTTGCTCTTTTTTTTTTTTCCTTTTCTCTTACTCAGGAGGAGATTTCTCCGGAAGTCCGTATTCCCATCCTCAGTATTCCACGTACAACGAATCCTGGCGATTTCCCAACCCGAGTTTGTTAGGTAGGTATCGAAAAATTGGAACTATCAATCAAAAATGACGTTTCAGGGATTTCAAAAAACATAACAAAACTGGCTGAAAAAATTGTGGTTGAGTTTTGGGTCAAATAAGCTTTGGACTTGTAATGTTGTTGCTGGAAGAAATATAGATGCTCGCCATCCTTTGCTAGATATCGTGACAAACATTTTGCGCAATTATGAATTGGAAAATTTGCTTCTGCCAGTTCAAGCAAATTTCAAAGGCCAGCGCAATCCACAGAACTTTCCACACTTGGAGTGTCATTGTCAAGATTGAACAACCGAGACGGGGTCAGGCACTGCTCGCTCACTGCTGCTATCTCGCTCGCCCCCCCTCACCCCCCCCCCCTTTTTTTTTATGCTCCCCCCACGCAGTCTTCCAGCAAGATTACGGATCTCTCCTGGGGACGGAAATCGGCTGCTCTTCGGGTCTCTTCACCAGCCAGGCGGGACAGATGCAAGGTAGGCGCAAAACAAAACGCAGCAAAAAAAAAAAAAAGATGACAACTCGCCTATTAGGAGTACACGATCATCGGGACGGTTGGGGGGGGGGGGGGTTGGGGGGATCTAGGTCTAGGTCTTGGAACGGACGAGGCTCCCGTAAAAACGAGGCCCTGGATGAGAGTCAAGGTGGCAAGTGGAAGAACGTCGATTTGGCAATAAATAGCGAGCGAGGTGCGGCGTTTGTCAGGTCGGCTTAATGCTTGACTCCCCCCAACGAGCTTCCCGAGATTACCTGGACTGCATTGATGGGTGTGAGGTGGGTGGGGTGAGGGGGGAGGGGTGAGGGGGTGTAAAGAAGTCCAAGTCCATCTGGCAGGTGACAGTGTTGAATTGACCTCTTCGACAGAGTGAATAGACTGGAGGGATCAGGAGCGGCACTCGGGCTGCACTCAGCGCGTCGTAGGCGAGGGCCGATCGCGGCCCGAAAGCGAAAGCCGACCGACCGTCTCGCGCCAGACGGAGGTCGCAATACCGCCGATGTCTGATCTTCACTGGCGTCGACTTCAAGCCGACGGGGTCCTCCACGGGCGGGTCTCCGGCCGATCGCTGCCCGCGTGGAAACAACCCTTCGCACCCAAAATTCACCGATTACGAGTTTCCTCTTCCTAGAGATGGGGCGAAAAACTCGGCGTCCAGCCGCTACTCCTCCGCATTGAGCGGAGCTAGATGAGGTGGCTGGGGCATCTGATTCGGACGCCTCCCTGGTGAGGTGTTCCGGGCACGTCCCGCCGGAAAGAGACCCCGAGGACGACCCGGGACACGCCGGAGAGAACACGTCTCTCGGCCGGCTCGGGAACGCCTCGGGATCCCTCCGGGAGAGCTGGAAGAAGTGGCTGGGGAAAGGGAAGTCTGGCTATCCCTGCTGAAGCGGCTTCCCCCGCGATCCAACCCGGAAAAGCGGTAGCAAATGGATGGATGGATGGATGGACAAGTATTTAGCGGATGCGTTTAAAAACCTGCGCGAGCACGCACAGAACATGCAAAGCGACAGTTGCGACCTCAGAACAGTGAGGCACAAGTGTTTCACGGGTCGTTTGCCGCCTGCATTTGTGACAGACATTTCTTTTGCAACCGTGGATGAAAAGTTGAATTTTGATTTTCATCGACCCAGACGACGTTTTCTTGCATTTGAATTGCACAGGTTAAAGGTCAAAGCTAATAACGTCGTGGTGATCACTGTGCGTCCAGTCACGTGTCATTACGTGCGCTCCCCTCAGGGTCGCCGTACTACTACAGCGCCACGTCACGCGGGGCGGGGCCCGCCGCCGCCGCCGCCACCGCCTCGGCGTACGACCGCCACTGACCGTCCAGGGGAGGAGGCCGCGGGGGAAGGAGGGAAGGAAAGGAAAGCACCAGCACTGCTCACTTGGAGGGGGGCCGCCACCCGCCCACGGACCACGTGGGGCCGATTTCGGACTGCCCCCCCGCCCCCGCCGCACTGTTAAAAAAAAAAAAAAAATGTTTCCGTGAGGACGCTGGTGATGCGGTGCGAAAGGTAGGCTCCATCTGTGCGCTTCAAGGACAGTTTTGGGACTCCGAGGACTCCGGTGACGCATCAGACGCGTCGTGACCCTGCGGGCTAGCGGCTTCGCGTGCGGCGCTCGCTCGCTCGGGGCGACGACGCAAAATCGGACTACGCCTTTAAAAACCTGACGTCAATCGATTCAAAGTTCTATGCCGCGCTACGGTCAAGTCAAGACAATCCAAGTAAAACGACCAAACATTTTCAATGCCAGCCTCTTGGACGACGACAGGGGTGGGGAACCTGCGGCCCGTGGGCCGTAACGGGCCGCGGGCGCGTTTTATTTGGCCCGCCGGCAAAACAAATCTTTAGCTCAGCTATTTGAAGAAGCTGAAAAATTGCGCTGAATGCATCATGCCGTCCATTTTCTGTAGCGCTTTTTTCCTCACCGGGGTCGCCGCTGACCCAGCCGATCGAACAGGTCAGGGGTCAAACTCACTTTGATCCCAGGCCACGGAGTTATTTATCATTTTCCCTCAGAGGTCCGTTATGACAAAATCAGATCGCCTCGTTATATTATTATTATTATTATTTGACAGTTTCTCCTGCATTTTATTGTTTCGTTGGCACGTAAATTGGAAATCAGAAGTCACGGCCAAATATTCAAGTGTGTAACTACTGTTCAGTTTATGTTAAGAAGAGATTTAGCAAGATAAAACATAAAAATATTTGGAATACGGCAGCTGTATAACGTGAAGAAAATTGAATTTTATTTGCGTGCAGGCTTTGGAAAAATGAAAAGACCAAATCAATTTAGCTGAAAAGATGAATTTTTTGCATTTGAGGACACAAAATAAATAAATGAATAAATATGAGGCGGGGGTCCGACGCCTTTGGCATCGCGGCGGAAAGTTTTCTGTGACGCCGACTTTTAGGCTTTTGGAAACAGATGAAAATGAAACCGCAACACGGGAAGCTGAGATTCGAACCCTCGTACGGTCTGCTCCTATTTCTCAGAATATGTGTTTGATGATTTCATTTTTGTTCCCATGAATTTACATTTACGTTTAGTACATCGCCCCGTAGGAAATGGAAGTGGCCTCCGAGCGCGCCCCCCCATAAAGAAGAGAATAGATGGCGAGGGCGAACCTTTCCGACAAAGCACAGAGCTCAAGTGTCGAACGGGCTCGGGACCGAGTCCAAACCAGGCCCGACTACAGTCGGCGTACGGGAAGGTGCCGGCGGGACCTCCCCCTGCCGAGATTTACGGACGGCGCCGTCAACACTTATTTATAATCGTGGAGAAAGTCTGATTAATATATTCGATTGTGTCACGATCACCATGACGACGACGACGCCGTGAAATCGTTTGTTTGTTGTTCCCACGGAGATTTTCTCGCTCGGAAAAAGTGCGCTCGGCGGCGTTTCGTCCACTCGGGGAAAATCGGGACGTGGCGACGACCCTCGCTCTTGCAACTCCCCAAAGATGATGCCCCCCTCCCGCTCCCCCTTGTGGACCGGCTGACTAACTACAAAAGCACAAAGAGACTCAATCATTGGTCAAGGTGCCATTTTCCTTTGGGGGGGGACTTTCTTATGAACTGAAGCAGGACTTCTTCTTAACTTTGACTTTTTAATTGCTCCCCTTTCTTCTGCTGTTTGACATCCTGAAATTGTTTGTGTGTGTGTGTGTGTGTGGGGGGGGGGGGGGACAACAAACATATTCCTTTTTTATTTCATCTTCCCGTGTTAGTTGTGCGCTGTGACAATTTATGACACCAGGGTGGAGGCCTTATCGATATATCCCCCACCCCCCAACAAGCAAATGAACGAGTGGAGAGCGCCAACGTTGGTACGCTGTACGTGTGCCGCCCATCTTACGTCGAGACGCATGAAAATATCAATTTCCATTTGAATGATTTGTCAATGTTTGTCGCTGCGACAATTTGCTGAATCGATTGCCGCAAACGGCAAATTCTACCCACGGCGTTAACCTTGCAGCCTTTTTGTTCAACCCGGATCGGAACAGAGTTTTGTAGACGTTGAAAGTTGCGTGTGCACAATTCTCCAGAAAATTCTCCCGTCAGCTCTCTTATTGCGCCGCCCCCCCCCCCCCCCCGGCTTTCTTTCTCCATCTTTCTGAGGCATTATTAAACCTGAACCACACCAGCCAAAAACAAGGACAGTGCCTTCGACGTGAGCGAGCGCTTGTCACCAAAAACGAGCCTCAGCGTGCCAAAACCCGGTCGGAAAAGACAGAACAGGAAGGAGGCTCGTTTGCATTCCAGTCGGGCCGAAGCGCCGCCGACGGACGTTTCAGTCGCTCCTCCGCGTTCAAATTCAACTCCAGGACTCCGCGTTGGCTTCTTTCACGGACCCGGTCGGGTCAATCCGGTCTGACCGAATGCTGCGAAAATCAAATAAAAGCCAGCCGCTTATCCTCACGAGGGTCGCGGGAGCCTTTCCCGGCGATGTACCGCGCCGTAGAGAGCTTTATACTGTACCGTATCACGTAGAATTTAGCACGCTCTGATTTTTGGGGGGGGGGGGGGGGGGGATGACATGCTACAGTATGTAGCATATGCTAAACGCCAGGTAGTGATGTACCTCATTAATTACATTGTAGTTTTCCTTTGGCATTATCCCGTTAGGTGTCGCCACAGCGTGTCATCTTTTTTCCATTTTTGGCTATCTGGTGCATCTTTCTCTCTAATCCCACCGACTGCCCTCACCACATCCATCAACCTTTTCTTTGGTCTTCCTCTCGCTCTCTCTTCCTTGACAGCTCCATCCTCAGGACCCTTCCACCGATATAGTCCCTCTCGCCAACCATCCAAGTCTGCTCTCTCTAACCTCGAATGAGCTCATTTCTAATCGTGTCCAAGATGCTCACTCCGAGCGAGAACCTCAACATCTTCATTTCTGCCACCTGCAGTTCTGCTTCCCGTTGTCTCTTCAGTGCCACCGTCTCTAATCCGGGCCTCACCGCTGTTTTCTAAACTTTGCCCCTCATCCTAGCGGAGACTCTTCTGTCACATAGAACACCAGCCACCTTCCGCCAACTGTTCCACCCCGCTTGGACCCGTTTCTTCACTTCCTTACCGCACCCTCCGTGGGCTCTGTATCGTTGACCCCGAGTATTTGAAGTCGTCCACCCTCGCCATCTCTTCTCCCCGGAGCTTCACTCTTCCCCCTCCACCCCTCTTATTCATTCACGCGCATGTATTTTGTTTTCCTTTGGCTAATCTTCAGTCCTCTCCTTCCATCTTTCTAACTGTTCCTCCGCCTGCTCCCCGCTTTCACAATATCATCTGCGAACATCATAGTCCAAGGGGATTCCAGTCCAACCTCATCTGCCAGCCTCTCCATTACTACGGCAAACAGGAAGGGGCTCAGCGCAGAGCCCCGATGCGGTCCCACCTTCACCTTCTGCCACACCTCACCGCTGTTCTGCTACCCTCATACATGTCGTGTACCATTCACACATATTTCTCCGCCACACCAGTTCCTCACTTCGTACTCTGTCATAGGCTTTCTGGAGGTCTACAAAGACACGGCGTAGCTCCTTCTGACCTTCTGTGTACTTTTCCACGGGCATCCTCAAGGCAAACAATGCATCTGCGGTACTCTTTCTAGGCATGAAACCATACAGTTGCGAAGACCGACGATACATCTTAGTGTACGCGTACCGTTCTTATTATCGTGACGGGGTCGGAAGGGTGACTGAAACGGACTCGCCGGGGCCGCGAAAAGTAAATCATCCGAAAAACAACCTCGAGGAGGAGGGACGCAAAAACGGCCGAGGGAGTCACAGACGTATCGTCGACGCGAGGTCGGTTCCGCTTGTCCCGTCCTGAGTCTTGTACACGGAAACATGAACGGACGGGATGATCACGTTGATTTTTTTTGCCATTGCTTTGACCTGATTGGCTCCCTCGGACTCAACGGGCGGCCCTCACGTCGGATCCTTTTGTCCCCTGGGGAGGCGGAAGGTGCTGCGTCATCAGAATCAGAATCTGGTCCCCGTCTTCCGGGGCCCAACTCTAATCTCCTCACATCGCCCCCTCCTGTAGCATCAGCGCGCCGCCGGGATTAGGAATATTAAAAGGATTCCGTTTGATTTCATCCTGGTGACCTTCTTCCTCTTTAGCGTGTTAATCCTTTTCTTACTTTTCTCCGACTGGCGCGATCCTCGCTGTCCCGCCACAAATGCAAAATCGGACTTTTTGCGAAGGTCACTGCAATGGCAAAAGTTGCGTCGCCTCATCTTTCCTCTCACCGTGAAAAGCGCTTACACGATGGATATTTTTTCCCCCCTTCTGTATTTAAAAAAAAAATACTTGTTTCTGTTTGTTGGTATTTGTGGGCATGCGCGCGCAACCTTGTGAATTCAGAAAGATGGCCGCCGCCGCCTTCATCTTTAAGCCTGAGGGAATTTGAGCATCGCATCTTGACGGCAATTAGTGGCACAATCTGTTTGCCGCTCGCTGATCCGAGCCCCCCCCCCCCCCCGCACCGCCATCCCTCCCTCGCGCCGATGTGCAACCACGTTGCGTACATCTTCATGTTATTCACAAACGAGACACGGCTCGCATTCCCCCCCCCCCCCCCCCCAAAAAAAAAAGATGTTTTTCACCTTCCTGTGGCCTTTCGTATCACAATCTGGACGTTATTGGGCCGTTCGAGGGATGCTTACGTTTCAAAATAGTCGATTAATTGCCCGGTAGGAATTGTGTGGAATCGATTCATCTCGGAGACGATCGCGGAAACGAAGCCACATCGGTGAGGACGACGTCAAGTACTTTTTTTTTTTTTTTTTTCTCCTCAGCGCTCAAAAGACGACATATCTGTAATATTCACCAAAGCCTGTGATGCCTGTTTGAAAAAAAAAAAAAAAAAAAAGAAAAATGTTTTTTGGAAGATGAGAAATGCCTTCAAATATCCTGGAAAGATGCGAGAAAAATCTGTATGTTTTCTATTGACTTTTTTAGTAGTTGCAAAACAAAACTTGGTGGTTTTATTTTCAATTTTTTTTCTTTTTTTTTGTGTGTGTGTGTATCGTGTGTTGTCTGAATATTTGAATGTATTTGACTGCAGTGCCAATTTGCCAAAGATATCATAAATCACTCCAGACCTCGCCTTTTGCTTTTACTGCCCTGTCGTTGTTCATAAAATTAGAAACAACTGCTCGATATGTTCCACTTTTTTGTACATTTATATGGTTATTGTCATTTGTTTTCATTCTAGGGGGGAAAAAAATGGCATTTTGTTTACACTGTGAAATATTCACTGAGGGTTTGCTTGATGCATTTTTATTTTTATTTTTTAAGTGCGTGTACTTGTCCACCCGAGTGGCTGTTGTCGGTGATTTATTCCATTTGTGCGACTGTAATGTGAAGCGACGAAGTAATTATTTGTAAATATTTGCCATAATTTTATTGGTCCTTCAGAATAAAAAAAAAGATAATTTTTGGGGAAGTGTGAGCGCATTCGGTGCAAGGAGAATATTGACTAGCGTCAACGTCTTCAAAGGCCGAGTTGGACTTTCTGTTTTGCGACTTGGGCCCCCCGCCCGGCCCAATCCCACAGTTTGCTTACACTGTATTGTCAATTCATCTCACATTGTGGCATCCCAAAATGAAGGCAGGGGCGAATTGGGGCCTCCCGGCTGCGGTCTTGGCTCTCGGCCGAAACCACGCACCCGCGTCCCCCTCGCGGATGCGGCGGGCAGGGGCGATAATCGGACACGAGCCGTGACACGGCGACAACACGCCGCGCGCGCCAAAACCGGCACACGGCCAGCTTGAGACAAAAGCCGGGCCGGCCGCCGTTTGGGCGTCTGCCCAGATGCCGCCGCGGAAGAAACAGGCGAGTGTGTGCGCACGCGCTCGTCTTTTGGGTCCTTGCCAGCCAAATGCTTCCTACAGTCGAGTAGTGGTCCTATGGGTTGACTCAAGCTCGGGTCTGGACCCGCTTGCCTTTCCATAAGGACCCGGTCCTATTATTAAATCACTTTAATTCATTCATTCATTTACTCAGTAACCCGATTTCACACAAGTAAACAACAACAAGGCAGACCAATGGCGCTTTCTACACGATGCTCACAAGTCAGCCCGGCCAATTTTATTCATTCATTCCAATCGTTTTTTTTTTTGATCGATTCTTCATGATTTTTATCTCACTGAATAATTGATTAGTGATCATTATTCTGGCCTCGTCTGAACTAAAACTGAAATTAGAAAAATATAAGGATGAAATACAGGATTATTCATGTTCATAGACTATTTAAAACGTTTTCATTTGTTCTTTTATTCATCTACGAACGACCTTCAACGTGCTGTGACGTAAAAAAGCTCAATTAAGCATTTGGTGGGCGAGGACAAACTGAGAATATTGTAATGAGGGAGACTAGTTCAGAAAAATGTGTAAACAGTTTGCGCAGCTTATCCTCACAAGTGTGTAAAGGTGACGCAAATGTTGTCATGCTGATGGTGTCAGTCTCATGGAACTCCAAGTTTGTTTTTTGTTTTTTCACAACTGCTAAAAGGTATGAAGTTTCATTCTGGACTTTTGGCCTCCCCCAATTTAAGAAATCCAGATTACATAAAACGAGATGGGAAGCCCCCCGAGTTGCCCCCACCTCCTCCTCCTCCTCCCCCGCCTCGTCCACAAACGAAAAGACAGACAACGGCGGAGCTCACGGAGGCCAAAGAGTCACGCAAATTAACGTCAATCAGCATGTGTACTTTTTGGCCCTCCTGAGCCCCGTTAAGAGAGGAGGGGAGGGGGGGGGGACGGTGGTGGTGGTGGGGGTGGGGGGGGGCGGCAGCCGAGCGTAATTGGCCCTCGGCTGATTAGCGAAGAAGATGGAGACGCGGAGCAGGAGTAACTCACAAAGTGCCAAAGAGTATAAATCGAAAAAAGAACACTTATACTAATAATCATGATTATAATTTGTCTCATCCTAATGGATTTAAGCAGCAAACAGTCTGGTTTTATGTCAGATTGGGAAAAAAATCTTCATCTTTTTTTGTAGCCAAGACTAAAAACATTGCCATACACACTTTCGGGTTTTTTTTTTTTCTTACAAAAATGTGAGTGGACCTGTGACAAATTCTATAGTTTCATTTTTTTTTTTTTAGTTGTGCGGACGCTACACTTGATATGATGAAAAAAATCCACACAAGTGCAGGGGTGCCTTATGGCGCGAATGACTCGACTTTTTCCAGATACGAGTCATCGTTGGACCCATTTTTCAGTTTGACTTTGGAACGTGTGATCGGCTCGCTTTGTGACGGCAGTGATTCGACTCACGCCAGAAAAGTTGCCAGATAAAATTCGTCAACAATTCCCCAAAAGTCATCAAGATGTTTACAGTCGAGGTTTAATTGTCAAACTAAACCTCAAACTAAAATAAATTGCACCAAACGTGAGTGCAAATAGTTGTTTCGATGTGCCCTGCAATTGGCTGGCGACCGCTGGGATAAGCTGCGGTCCGCACGAGGAGAACCAGCTCAGAAAACGGATGGATAGTCTGTTTTGATGCTGTCAAAAGAAGAGAAACTCTACCCTTCTAGCTCTGTGCGCACACACACACACACACACACCCGCAAAGTGGGAAAACATCTAGTTTGACCTTATCACAGCAGACATTTGGACCACACAGAATCAGTCGTTACATGCTTCACGTTGGCCTTTACAGACACACAAACACAATAGAGTGAGTGAGTGCCCCCCCCCCCCCCCCGGGGCCCCACGTGACTCGCCGTAATCGCGCACACAGCCCGAGGGCCAAATGTCATTCACGAGGAGGAAACGTCTCGCTCAACTAATCACCTGACTAATGCGTCCGCGACGTAAACAGCCTCCACTTTCTCTCCCCCTGCTACGAAGCGATCGCCGAGCGCTGAGGTTTTCTTGTTGGTTCTTTTTTTAAAGGGGAAGACAGAAGACGAGCAAGTGGCTGACAAGCGGCAGAGCCCCCCCCCCCTCTCCGCCCTCCCGTCGGATTCTGTCCATCCCCGCGGGCTCCCGGAGGGTTTGTCTCAGAGGATGCCGCGATGATGAATAGGCCTGTCCGAGCTAACCTAGCAGAGACCAATTAGAGGCAGGAGAAAAAAGATGGGAGGAGGAGGAGGAGGAGGAGAGCGCACAGGTTGGGGGGTGTGGGTGGGGGGGGGGGCACAGAGGTTAAAAAGCAGGTAGCAGGATTGGGCCAAAGTGGAAAGTTTAACGGAGGAATCTTGCCTACAAGTGTGCTTGTGCTAGCTGTCAGAAGCAGAGATGAAGCAGAAGGAGGAGGCAGGCGAGGCCTCAAAGGGTTAACCTCGTCCGCCGCCGCCGGGAAAGGAAACGCTTTGACAGCGGAGACGCACCAACGGGACAAGCTCGCCTGTTCGGCTTCTTCGATCTCCTCCGCTTCCTTGGAAATGCACAAAGTCGCAGCCGTCGCGGTCCGCGAGAAAGAGGCAAGTCTCGGAGAGAAGTCAGACGCTTGTGCAAAACTCGAGCGCGACCGCGTCCAGGGCATACCGCGACTTTGTGAAAGGGGGGAAGGACGGCATCCAGGAAAGGAAGTTGGAGGGACAGACGGTGGTGGTGGACCTCGCAAAAAGGATGCAAATGGCAGCTCGACAGCCTGTGACTCGGTGGTGGGTACTAAGATTCAGAAGACAAAGGTAGAGCAGGGAACCTTGCGGTGGAAGCCGAGAAACAAAGAATGGTGTACGGCCTTCCGGAAAGAGGTGTCACGGGGTTTTGACGGACAGGAAGAGCTCCCGGAAGACTGGACAACGACAGCCGAGGTGAGCGGAGAGACAGGCAGGACAGTCCTTGGTGTGTCTTCTGCTAGGAAAGGGGAGAAGGAGACTTGGCGGTGGGACCCCAAAATACAGGAAGTCATACAAGGAAAGAAGTTAGCGAAGAAGAAGAAGAAGAAGTGGGACACTGAGAAGACTGAGGAAACGCGAAAGGAGTACATTGAGATGCGGCGTAGGGGCAAAGGCTAAACAGGAGGCCTATGACGACACGTACGCCAGGTCGGACACGAAAGAAGGAGAAAAGCATTTCCACAGGTTGGCCGGACAGAGGGACAGAGACGGAAATGTGTTGACTGGAGACAGTCGTGTGCTGAATAGACGGAAGGAATACTTTGAGACGTTGATGCGTGAAGAAAAAGAGAGAGGAGGAAGAGTTGAAGAGGCAAGCGTGAAGGACCAGGAAGTGGCAATGATTAGCAAGGGGGAAGTCAGAAAAGCACTGAAAAGGATGAAAAATGGAAAGGCACCTGGTCCCGACGACAACCCGGTGGAGGCGTGGAAGCAATTTGGACCGGTAACTGTGGAGTTTTTGACCAAATTACTCAATAGAATACTAGCGGGAGAGATGATGCCTGAAGATTGGAGGAGAAGGGTGCGAGTTCTCATTTTTAAAGAACAAAGGCGATGTGCAGAGCTGTGGGAACAATCAAGGAGCAAGGTTGAGTTGCCGCACAATGAAATTCTGCGCGAGCAAAAACGACAACAAAAAGCAGAAATGCCTTTTTTAGCGACGCCCAAAGCTGAAAGTCGGAACAACAACAAGTGGACGCACCCGTCCCCCGTGTGACGTTGACTAATCTTGTCGGGGGGGTGGGGGGCCTTGAGGTTAGCGAGACGTCCGAGTTCACCAAAAGGCAGCGTGGGCTCGAGGAGCCCTTTCCGCAATGAGCGGTAGATTCATCTCTGTTGCGCCAAGCTCAAGTGAGGCTTCAAGTGCCGCAGTTTTTTTGAAGGGATCGAGAACGTTTACTTGACGGCCACAAGATGAGGCGCAACGCACAATTCGACGAGAGCGCTCAGTCCTCGTCCCACTTGACCGTCCTCATCCCAGAGACAATTACAAACAAGCCGGCGATGAATCTGCTTCAGCTCCTCCGTCGTCGAAGACGGCGGAATGAAGCGGAGTCGACGGAGGGGAAGGCTGACAGCGCAATTAGGCTTTTTAATTCTCTGCTTGAGCGGGCCGGTCCGGTCTTTATGCTAATTAGAAGGCCGCCGACACGTCATAAATCTCGATGATCCCGCCTCATTTCATTCCCTTTCAGACACAAAGTTCACTCATTACTTTTGATGTCGCCGCTGCGCAAATATGCGGAAACGAAAATTGATTTTTGCCAATTGGAATTACAATCAGCAAATTGTCTCTGCAACACAGCCGTTAACTCGCTTTATGTTGTGTGTGCGCGAAAACAAAACAAAAAACACTTGAATACATTCCACCCCCCCCCCCCCAAAAAAAAAAAAAAAAAGCGCCCTTCTTATTTTCTCTGTTCATCTCCATATGACAGACAAGACTAATGACGAGAGAGCAGGGAAGCGATCCGCACGTAATTGGGGGGTGGGGGGGGGGCACTTTGAAAGAAAGACATCCATAAGTGGACGACGGGCGGGCGGCTGGAGGCACCAGCACAGATTTTCAAACTCATTTTGGCCAGCGTCAATTTAGAACAATGAGAATCCACAAAGCTCATAAATGGAGTCGTGCGCCGCTTAAGTCGATGAAGGCAAAAGCAGGCGTCAGCCGTTTTTATTGCAAACACAAAATAAAATCCAAACCGAGACGAGAACACGTCACGTTTGCTTCACGCAGCCAAACGTCGCCAGTCGCCTCTGGGCCCGGCGCTCGACCTTCCCGTCGGCGCGCCGCCGCCCGAGGGTCCGAACGGCCACACGCCCCCCACCGGGGCCACGTGCAGCAGGTGGGCGGCCGGCCGCCCGCGGGCACGTGAGCGTCGCCAGCAGCGACAAGACCGAGCGACGGAGGGCGGCCGAGACCAGCGGGTTGGGGCCGAGACGAGCGGTCCGACCGGAGCGGACGCAGTAGAGAGACAGCGGGGACGAGAGGACGGACACGCCGACCGAGGCCTCGCTCGCCTGCGGGGAAAGCAGATGTGGGCCACTGCCCGTGTCAGACTTTCACCAACGTTTACCACAACAACGGCTTCCGATTTTTGGGGTGTGTTTGGACCAGCCGAGGAAGGCCTCGGGTGGAACCCAAAGTACGATGCGGCCTGAGGTTCTGTCAGAACACGGCACGAAAATCAGCAGACTGCACGTACGGGATTGCCAAATGGGTCGGGCTGGACCACGTGACACGAAGGCCAAACTCGATTCAACGTAGCTCACACGGGGTTGCCTGCGCGGCGGCGGCGGCGCCGTCGGCCGTCCGGGCCTGGTGCAGCCCTGACCTCGCCCGCAAAACAACAACAGCTCTCAAAATAGCAGGTTTGACTCCATTTAGGTCGGGGGTCGGGAACCTTTTCGGCCGGGAGAGCCATAAATGCCAAAATGTCATTTCAAAAGATTTGAAAAACTAAATACAGCTGGATTTGAGCATTTATGCGGAACCGACACTTTTTGAGTACAATAAGTCTTCTGAATTCTACATTATGAATGTAATAATGTTGCGAACCGATGATGTCAAAAGGACTCCTTCCCATTAACGTGACTTCTGGTGCTGCTCGGTTTTGCCGACGGCTTGATAAGTCGTTTGATGAAGCTTCACGCAGGCGTCGCGACTTCCATCCGTTCATCGTGAACGGAATTCAATTTGATTTGCCATCATCACGGTACGACGGTGAACAGTTCTCGCCAACAACAGCATGTCTGTGAGTCGCTTCATTAACTCGTCTTTCTGCGAAAAGTTGTCAAAAAGTCCATTGGCAACATCAGGCACGAATGCTTTGGCGTAGTCCTCCATCTGCGAACGGCTGTCCGGTCTTGCCGAAAACTGTACAACTCCCCGTCTTTATTTCTTTGAGCGAACGTTGGACAATGGCCCTTTCCGATGGCGCTCATAAGCTCCGCCCCCTTAGCCCTGTCCCAGAAGCTTCCAAAATGGCGATTGGACAGAACAGGTTTGAAGTCCATTCGCTACGGCGTATTCCGGATAATATTGCGGTATGTTTTGGGGCAAATCCGTCAGACTTGTCCAAGAGAGTTCTGCGGCGAGGTCTCAACTATTTCACGCGAGGATGATGTACGCGGAATTGAGATTTTGGACGGAGCGGGACGCAGTGTCAGAGTTCCAGCGAAATGTTGGCGATCGATGCAAAAAACTTTGACGCCTCACAAACTTCCTTTTGAAATCTAGTGGAATCGTACTGCGCATGTAAAGCAGGCTGAGTACTTTTGACTTGGAAAGATCACCAGTAATATCATTGGAGACTTCAGAAGTGCGTTAGGTTCGATTTTCTACATTTAAACAATGGTGATGAACTCAAGTCAGTCCCGTCGTCACCGGATGGAAAAGTTTGACGTGCCTCGTAATGGAAGCCAGTCCTCGGTCTTAAAAGTCCGATGCGATGCAAACGGGCAAATCGACGTTTCTCTTGCACGACGTGGCGCATTTACGTATCCCTAACCCGACTCTTCGGCATAGAACGTGACACGCTTCATTCAGCAGGTCGGTGATACACGAACAAAGTGAAAGTTGTTCTCCTGCACTGATAATAATGAAATCAAACTCAGAGAAGTTACTTCTCCCTCACTTACCTTGGAACATACAGCCTTGTGTTTGTCGATGTCGTCCACATTTAGTTTGTACGTGCGCTCTTTCCGCGAGCCTTAATCCATCGTAGACACTTCGTCGACTGTGTTTTAGGCTTTGGAAAATGAATCGAGCTTGCAGGACATCTTTCATCAGAATTGCACATTCCCCAAGCGCACGCGAGGACCATTTCCTTCCTAACATGAACTTTTCCAAGCGCACGCTTCTGACAACCAGCATTGCGTGCGCGACAACGTGGCGAGAGGGGCGTGTCAAGACAATGCGGCGATCTGATTGGCTATTGCGATTACGAGTGATTGACTGGTCGGAAAGGTCCCATTCGTTGTAGCTACCTGCTGTGCGTTGAACGCTTCTGCGCCTGCGCACATTGGCTGCTGCTGGCAACTACGGCAACTCGACTAGGACAAGCCGCCTCTGCTCATTTGCGTTGCGTTGCGTTGTCTGTCGAAGTGACTTTGTACGGTATGCAGCGATGCCATGTGCGACATCAAATGAGCCAGACATGGCTTGGCGAGCCATAGGTTCCCGACCCCTACATTTGAGAGCAAACACTGGCAACTTCCATGAGAGGAGCACAAAGGAGAGCGGCCAGCGTCCTCATCTTCCTCCGACACGACTCCGCTTGGAGCTCAACATGACAACATTTCAGTAACCGTGACCACATAGCGCTCAAAAAGTCTCTCGGCGCCCCTTCGCGTTCTTCACGTTGTTCACGTTGTTCATCTTTTCAGGTTGCAAGACGCAAAGGCGCGCGTTGAAGACAGCGCCTGCTTTGAATTAGAGCGCCCTCTGTCGGAATGGCGGGGCGCCGACGTAACGTGGACCCGAGTTGTCATTTTTTTTTTTTTTTTTTGAATGAACAGAAGGCCAGAGTGCTGATGTTCGCACATCCCAGCAGGATTGTTTTTTTTCTGCAAGGCGTGCGAGCGTCCCGGAAAAATGCCCAAATCACAAGTTGTACGTTGCTTTTGCAGGCACGCCACATATGCAGCTGGTCGCATATTCATAAAGCAACTTTGACGTTGGTTGGGCTGCCGCTTGGCAGACGACGCTGAGATCTGATGGAGGAGAAGCGGACGAGGTCACGGCCCGAGATGCAGGAAAACAGGCCCGCTCGTATCGGGTCGTAGGTCACATTCAGGCTAATTTTCATTGGCCCACCTGAAGCCGGCAGATTTTCATCGGACAACTTTATATGGTTTAATTTAGCACATCATTTCAACGTTTGTTTTGTGTCATTTTTACAGTTAAATTCAGATGGGAGACAAATGAACAGCTTGCCTCTTTTTGAACGACGCTAGCAAAGCTTCATTTCCTCAAAGTGGCTTTATATGGATCGGCTGGTTAAGTGTTGGATTCACAGTTCTGAAGTCCCGCGTTCGATCCCGGCCCCGCCTGTGTGAAGTTTGAACGTTCTCCCCGTGCCTGCGTGGGTTTCCTCCCACATTCCGAAAACACGCAACGTTCATTGGACGCTCTAAATTGCCCCGTCGGCGTTATCGTGAGTGCGGCTGTTTGTCTCGACGTGCCCTGCGATTGGCCGGCGACCAGTTCGGGGTGTCCCCCGCCTCCTGCCCGTTGACAGCTGGGATAGGCTCCAGCGACCCTTGTGAGGATAAGCAGCTACAAAAACAGATGGCTGGATTTTATGTTTCCCATTTGTTGACAGCAAGAGCAAAGAAATATTCCCCAAAATTGTTTAATCATCTCTACAATTTATTTTTAGCTCCTTTGTGCTATTTTTGAATCCAATAAATGAGTTTCATTAACAAGCTGAAAGTGTTTATTTTGCTCCCTTTACAAACATTGATACACACTGACATATAAACATTTAAAAAAAACCTTCAAATTAAAAAGCGATGAAGTTCAATCAGGTAGACTTAAGAGGTTCAAATCATTTGTAAATGTAAATAGAAAGCTGTACAGTAAACATTTTATAATTTACTCTTGTGAAGTGGCAGCGTACACGGTGGCCCCCGAAATGTCCTCTAAATGCACTTGTGAGGCTCGCCGCGACTTGGATGTTAGATGCTGGACGTGGAGAGGATGTCCTCCACCAAGTGCTTGTAGACCCAAGCGTCCCCTTTTAGGCGCCGCCGACGCACGCCGACCACTTCTGGCCGGTGCAGCAGACAAACCTCCAGCTCAAAGGCCAACGTCACCTTGCCGAAGTCATCCCAGGTCTTGCACTTCACGGTGTACCTAGACCCCCCCCCCCCCCAAAAAAAAATAAAAAAATAAAAAAATAAAATAAAATAAACTAATTTGTGAAAATGATGCGGCGATTGGAGGGATTTCTGACCCTTTCTGGCTGAATTGGACACTTTTCTCCGGCAGGACGGACAGGATCTGGTTGAGGACCTGGTCCGGATTGGTCTCCCCCGTCAGGGTCACGTTGTATTGGGTCTGGAAGTTGAGGTCAAACGCAGGGTCAGACGGCGCAGCGGCGCTCGGGTGCACGAGACGCCCACCTTGATCTTGCGCGGGGCGTCTCGCGGCGCTCGTCTCTTGCCGGGGGTGAGCATGGTGATGACCTTGTCCAGGCCCCTCTCCAGGGACCCGAAGACCCGACCCGCCCTTCGCTTCTTTCCGCTGTCCCCGCTACCGGGCATGTCCAAAGAGCGAGACCTGCGGACGTGGACGGAGGCCAAAACGTGAACCGACGCCGTCGCTGCCGTTGGCCGCCGGTTTGAGACTGGCCTTCTTTCGGGACTGAAGGCCAGGATCTCCAGGTTTGCGGACTCTTTGCTCTCCGCCGCTCTCCTCTTGGAAGCACTGGCGTCGGCCGCGACGCACACACCTGACCTGAATGCCACGCCGTCACCTTCAGAACAACGACAATATTATTTTGCCATACTTATTACTAATTCAGACAAAGAGGTCATACTTGTGAGGACAAGCGGCTCGGAAAATGGATGGCTTCTGTTCGGCCAGAGCAGAGGGGACACTTGACATACACTCAGTGCTGCCCCCTACAGGCGGAGAAAACATTCCTCGGAGCATTTCTGACAGCAGGCAGACCCAATTTCCGGACGGGACTCGGTTCAGCACACAATTACGGACGTAAAGTTAGTCAGCATTTCTCTTAGCGATCGTCGTTTCATTTGAGCCAATCGAATTAACCCGGCGATAAGCCAGCGTCCGGTTGACGGCGATCAGAGCGCGCGTCCACTTTCGCAAGCCGTCGGGAAAGAAAAAGCTTTAAAAGAGGAAAAAAGACTATTAGCATCAGACAATCGATTTGCAAATGTGTTGCGTGTGGTTATGATTCGGGAAGCCAGAACAGAAATAAATTGATGGAAATACAAACGAATGCAAAAGTTATGGGACGCTTAGCCATTCCAAATGCAACTATAAAATGTTTGATTCCTTTCAGAAGACTTTCCTAAACGTTCGTATTGGACTCGAGAGAACGGGCCTGTTGGCAAAGGTCCATCGCAAAGTTCGGATTTGGGTCCAGGGCCCTCGAAAGGCCTCCTTTATGGATCTTGTTTCTGAGCACTGGGATACCAAAAAAAAAAAAAAAAAAAAAAAGATGGAAGCACGTGGAACGCATCAAATGTTGAGAATATTTGACTTTTCTGGACCTTGTCCAAGTGTCCGACCGAGCCGGAACCAAACAATTCATCGACAGCATCTCGACATCGGGACGTTTGCAATTTTGCGTGTCAGATCATTAATTTGCTGAGAGGAGCACAAAAGGAGTTCGACTGTGAAGATTGTAAAGCCTTTTAGGTTGATTCGGAAAATGCAAGCGTCCAAAAGAATCGCGCGCTGGGCCAAACGGGCCAACGGCCTTCCTACCTTCGGGTGTGCCTCCGGTGCCGTTGGCCACGCTTTGATTGGGCGTGGTCAAGACATTCTTGCGGCGCGGGTTCTTCTTGCTGGAAGGAGGAGTGCGAGGCGGAGGAAGCGCAAAGATCTCCGCGTCTTTCTCCCGCGGGCCGACGTTCTCCTTGTCGTCAAGAGCCGGTTGGCGCTCTTCGCGCTTCCTCTCCCGGCGCCGGCGGGCCGTCGCTTGAGCCCCTTCGGGCGGGGGGCTCCGCGCGCATCTTTTCTCGAACGGGGTCGCCGGCTTCTGCGGAAATAAACGTCGTATTACGGCGTTTCTCCGGGGGAAGCCCCCCCGCTCCGACCAACCTCGTCATCTGGATTTCGTTCCGTCTTCTGGGGAAACGCTTGAGGCGTACCACGCGAGACCGACACCCACGGACAATCGTCCACGTAGCACGAGCAGAGATCCAAAGAATCCAGAATCACGGCATCCCCGTCGTCGTCAGCAAAGTGAAGGGCTCCCGCAGTCTGGAAGAGGACGAAACGCAAACATTGGAGCGGCTGAAGAGCTCCAAAGGCACGCTGGGAAATGAACTTTGACCTGCATTCGTCCACGTCGCGGAGAGAAGGCGGCGCCGGGCTCGGTGTGGAACCGCACGGGCTTGCCTTTCTGCTTCTTGGCCAGCAGGAGCAAATACGTGGCTGTGATGCGGTCGTAGCGCCACTGCAACACAGGAAATCGCCCGTTTGGACCTCCCGTTTGACAGCGGGGCCAACATAGCCAGAATCGATCCGTATTGCGCTGCCGTTGATGGCAAAGATCCGTGAAAAATGTGGAGACATTCTTGCATTTGTCTTCATCTGAGAGATGAATTGGAACAGCCTTCTTCTTCCCATTTGTTCTGCTCTCCTGCCATTTAAATTATTATTATTTTAAAACACAGCTTCAGTGAAACTCTCAATTCAGAATTCCACTGAAACCAAAAAAAAGTGGAAATTTTGTTTCTATAGTCAGCCAGGATGTCAGAAGTTGCACACCGTCATACAACCCCCCCCTAAATTAAAAAAATAATAATAATTTAGTGTATTGTACTTTCTAAAAACATGCAGCAAGAGCGAGCGTGTGTGCCTCATGTCCTCGGCCGCCAGAGGGCGTGGCAGGACAGGAAAAATAAATAGGGCCAGTTCTAAAGAAACAGAAGAAATGCCATCCAAAATTCCAAGATGGCAAAATAGTTTTTTTTCCAGGACTGTTGCATGCCGTCTGCTGCCGACGGACGAACGGCTGGCTATCATTCTCGTACGGCAACACGGCGCACGAGTGGTCAAATTGGAATGAGCGAACGAGTGGCACCTGCCTCCTGAACCAGCGCCGTGGTGCTCTCTCTGGACCGCTTCAAGTGGACCGCCATCTCAGTGATGCAGTCCTCGTCTATGTGACCCAGCTGTCAAAAAAAAAAAAAAAAAAACATACGGCACCGTGAGCACAAAGAATTTCCTCTTGAACGTATCGAGCTAGCCCGAGCGGCGACTTTGTGCCGCGGCGTGCGAACGCGCAGAACGCTTTTCTTTAATTTTTTTTTTTTTTTTTTTGGGGGGGGGGGGTACCGGCTGCCTGCTGTGCCACTCCACTGGGCTGTTGTAGTCTTTCATCACCCAAGGGTGCTCAAGCAGCTGCTGCACTGTTGGACGCCACTTGGGCTCCACCTACAGGACAAAATCAGTCACTACAAGTACACATCTTGTGGTTTTTGTTACTTGTCACCGTTTTTTATCCATACCTGCATCATTTGGTTGAGCAGGAGGACGCTTCCCGGGGAAAGCCATGAAGGGTTGTCATACTTTCCTCTCTGAAAGTACGTTTGCACAGACATATACGTTTGAGCGCAGTAATAAACTTGAAATATGAACTCATATCTGGTGTGTGTTTTGGTCTTTTCCCCCCTAAATAAGCTCGATGTGTAACGTCCGTGAGAAAGTACGATGAATGAGCACCAGCGTGTGTACTCGCTGTTCAAGCTTCCATCGAAAAGTGATGCGAGTAAGATTTGTAACGTAAGTATGCCTGAAGCAATGTTCCCTCTAAGCTGCGCAACTGCGCATTTGCGCACTCAGCGCAGAGAAAAACAGATCCAGCGGAGTCAACTACAGGCTGACGTGTTTTTTGACTTTATTATAAACACAGCAGCACAATGCCTCTGACAAAGAGCTGCTGCTCGACCACAACGCGCCACAAACTCTATTTCCTCGTTTACTTGACAGCGCCCCCCCCCCTCCATTTTAAAGGGGTACAAATACCGGGGATGTGAATAATTGAAGGAAAAGTGGTGAAACTGGACAATATTTTCTCTTTTTTTGTGTGAAAAAGGTCTGGTCTGAAGCCAAAGTAGAAAGTGCAGGATGAGATGGTGTATCATGTTCAAATTCCACATTTTTTTTTTGTTTGTTGTTGACAAAAACACAAACACTCTTCTTATAAATGTTCTGATGAACCTTTGAATGAGCCATGTAACTTCAAGGGATGTCACTGATTAACCGCAGTGCAGACACCTGATGTTGCTCAATGTGGTCAAAGGGGGCGCTCAAGGGCTTGGTGTGTTTGCTCAGACAGGTCAAAACTTGGAGGGAACTTTGGCCTGAAGTTTGACACAATTTGCGCTGTGCGTGTGAGATGGGATCCATCAAAAAGGACAGAGAGATTGTCGCCAATCAGCACACATCAGTGATCTGGCAACATAAAAATTTGAGTGACTTTAACCAGAGGCGAGCGAGAAGGATGAAAATTCCACCAAGAAGCGGCGGATAAAAGGAGATGACTTATTAGAAAGGGAAACAAACTCTAACTTTATGTTGACATGACACACGCGAGCCACTTTTGTAGTACTAGTAGCCGTTTTTCGTGGTTCCTGCAACTTGCGTTAACTACTGGACTGACTGGTGATGAATATCATTTCCCATTTGGCCTGGACTCAGCTCAGCGGCGACGTGCTCCAACGCCACTGCACTAACCCTCATTAAAAATGAATTCTTTCACTCACAGTCCGCCGTTTGCAGGAAACTCAAAGTGATGAAACGATGAAAAGGGACTTACAGTAATTTTCCTGTAGAGGACGGCGCAGTTGTCGTCGTCGAAGGGCAAAAAGCCGCAGAGCAGGGCGAAGAGCAACACGCCCATGCTCCACACGTCGGCCTGGAACGCGGTGTGCAGTGGGGGAAATCCAATCAGGAATCTCCACGTCGCCCTTTTATTAGGACCGGCGATTGAGAGACTGGAATAAAAAAACGGACGAGACTCACCTCCGAGCCGATGTAAGCCTTTCCCTGGATGAGCTCAGGCGCGGCGTAAGCGGGACTTCCGCAGCACGTCATCAACTCGTAACCGAGGCCTCCCTGCCAGAGGCGATCGCGACATTGGGACCGCCTGACAAATATTCTGCCTTTACACATCCCCCCAATCGACAGCGTGCGAGAGGTCTTCAGCTAGCAATACGATTCACAGTCGTACCGCCGCTTATTAAATGAATTTGTCCATCCTAGCCAATGGGATGTCGGGAAGATGGCGAGCGATAGCCAATGGGAGAGCAGCTTTTTTGGCGGCGCTTTCAAAGCAAGATACGAGACGTTCGGTGGAATTCGGGGGATGCGAAAGGCAGCGCCTGTTTTCGCCATTTGCATCTTGAATCTTCCTTCGCAAATCGGGATAATATTTATCAGAGGAGGCGTTTCGTAACCTGAATTTTTCGCGACGAGAGGTACCGCTGGATTATCGTGGGTGCAGTTAGCCAATTTAGCTCTCCGAGTCAAAATTGAGCAACGCGATCGTTCTCGTATTGGACCTCCCACGCGAGCGTGCTGTACAGTACCTTGGGTTTGGCGCATAAACCGAAATCGATGAGCTTCAAGTTGTGCTCTCCATCTATCAACAAGTTCTCCTAAGGAGGGAGACGGCAAACACGAGTCTTAGCCCGTGAAAGACTCGAGAAGCATCCGGCGATGATGAAAGCAGGCTGCCGCTACCGGTTTGAGGTCCCTGTGCGCGTAACCCTGGCTGTGGACGTAGGCCACGGCGGACACAATTTGTCGGAAAAACACTCTGGTTTCCTCTTCCGAGAGTCGGTCCTTGGCGATGATGTAGTCAAACAACTCCCCTCCTGGACAGTACTGCAAGAAACGCGCGTCCCAAACGGGAGTAGGCAAGAGGAGTACGTCGTACTCACGTTTCCGTGCGCTTACCTCAAGTATCATGAAGATCTGCGTGGCCGACTCGATGACTTGGTAGAGACGGCAGATGTGCTGATGACTGAGGCTCTTCATGGCCTCCATCTCCACTTTCACACGCGGAAGATCATCCTTGGAACATTGCGGAAAGTTGACATTTGCATCTTTACTGTGGCATAAAAAAAAAGACGCTGCAACACGTCACACGATGGACCGTAAATGAGACGCTGGCCAAAAACTTTTGGATGTTTGCCGAGGAAATTGAAATCAAACAATGTGATGATCTTGTGACAAAACTCTCACTTGATCAATAATATGAGAGAGAGAGAGAGAGAGAGAGAGAGAGAGAGAGAGATTTGCTGCTTGCAAAGTAGATCTTGGGGAAAAAAAAAAGTGTCATCACCTACACGAAATTTCCATTCAATTTTAAATACAGTACATGTCCATTCCGCAATACATATGCATGAGAATCAAATTACTTTCTTCGTGTTTCTTGAAATAAACAAAAAGTCCAGATCTATATGCACCTAATGACACAACTACAGCAAACCATAACGCCTCTAAGAAAAGTATTTGAACTATTTCGTGTTGTCAACTTGTCACTCCACCCTCCCCCCCACCAAATTGTCTCAAAGCCTGTTACACAACTGCTCAGACTAAAAAGTAAATAAATTATTACCCAGTTTTGATTTTTTTTTTTTTTTTTAAACTCTGGTGTCTACTGATTTCAGGAATTTCCAATTTATCTTTGTCTGGTTTTACTCAGCCGGGTCAGTATTGCATAAAAGAAATAGGTTTAGGATAGGATGGGTTTAAGATGAAATAAATTAAACATTTTTGTGAAATGAATCAAGACTTTTGCAATTCGCACTTTTGCACGTGTGAAACCCAAAATACCGAAGGACAGCAATCCAACCCAAATGTTTGGCGTTTTTGCAAGTAAGAAGAAGTAAGAAACTAACCCCGAGGTCCTTCTTGTTCATGATCTTAATGGCGACCTTCTCTCCGGTCAGGATGTGCCGACCCAGCTTCACTTTGGCGAACCCACCTATACAAAAAAAAAGAAAAAAAAAAAAGGGAGGAAAAAGAAGCAGGCTTAAAAACCCCAGAATTGGGCACAACCGTTTTTTTTGTTTTTTTTTTTTAGAAACTACGGACCTGATCCGATGGTGTCATAAACCTCGTAGG
The DNA here is from genome assembly GCF_019802595.1 of Syngnathoides biaculeatus. Taxonomy (NCBI): domain Eukaryota; kingdom Metazoa; phylum Chordata; class Actinopteri; order Syngnathiformes; family Syngnathidae; genus Syngnathoides; species Syngnathoides biaculeatus. The sequence continues at coordinate 20,903,643 of NC_084648.1, read as the reverse complement.
CCTTGTGAAGCTCTTCGGCCCCGCGGGGCTCCGTCCTCGGTTCTTGCTTCCTCTCCGCGGGCATCGCGTCCGCCAGGAGCCAGTCGGAGGCCACAAGAAGACGCCAAAGTCGCCCGAGTGTGAGCAAAAGCCAAATAAATGGAGGTTGCCCCGCCCGATGTGCGCCAGTGGCTCAAATGAGAAGAGGCACAGAAAAGAAAAGTCGCCGGCAGCTGCCAATGCGATTTGAATTTCGCACGTTAAATCCCAACTTCCGGCTTCCGGCGCTTTAGCTAGCTCGCCATCGACCCCGGGTGGCCAAAATCGGAACTGTCGGGATGGATGGATGGATGGATGGATGGATGGAGTTCTCCGAAGGTTACTACGTCTGCCTCACGCAGCTTGACTTTAGTCTTTGCACATTCACTCGTGCTTGCGTGGGCATAAACGTCTAGACTGAGAATTTTGTGAGTAGTGAGCGACGCCAAAAACAGCCACAGCGTGTTACAAACACCTACTTCGAACATTTTTTTTCCTCATTATTTTCGTTTTCTCCTCAAATAACAAATTAAGAACATGGAGAATCCGGACACTTGCGACCTCTTGCATTTTTGTCATTTGACACGTTTCTGAGACTCTCGGCTGGCGCGCTGAGGGCCTCGGCCTCGGGGGTCCAAATTCTTCGATCTCGACCAAATTGCAGCCCTTTTAACACATTCAGGACAATCAAGAATACACCAGCAGGCGGGACGACCTCCCCCCCCCCCCTTTTTTTAATTTTTGTTCTTTTCCAGCTCTTTCCTTGGCCGGGCTGGAATATATTGTCAAGCAACCATCTTTAAAAAAAAAAAAAAGAAAAGGAAAAAAAAAACCTCCCAAAAGGAATTGAACCATCAGCAATGACACATCAGTTCTGAAAACATTGTCGTATATTCTCAAAACACACCACTTTTGAACAATAACAGAAATATAGAACTTTCAACTCCCGTCTGATTTGAGTCCGCTGTGGCGTCGCACCGACATTCATCGAGTTTCGTTTTTTTTATAG